>NC_136261.1:140425427-140780427 GCF_964187855.1 Myxine glutinosa
AAAGGGGAGGTGGACATGTTGAAGGTGTGGGTGCATAAAGGCCAATCATTCCTGAGAAAAGTTCACATCTGACGTTCATTTTGCACCAATTATCTTGACTTGCATCGATTAGCCAAACTTGTAAAAATGCGATTTGAACTTGTCATTTTCAATGAACATGTACTCGATCATGTGTGACAGCAATGATGCATGGAAGGTATCAATGGAAAGCTGAGGACCTCCTCTTAATTAGTAAACCACATGCAAATTGTCAAAATAAATAACCTTTGCATATTACCCCCTTGAATTCGGATTACCTTTTTTTTGATACGCACTGTATGTGTATATATATATATATATATATATATATATATATATGTATATATATATATATATATATATATATATATATACATATATATACATATATATACATATATATGTATAAATTCTCCGTAAAATGTAAATTCTGTGTGTATATATATATATATATATATTGTTGGGGTTTTGAGAACCCTGCACTGTGTAAAGTGTTGTAAATATACCCCTTTGTAAATAATTCGCTTTGTGTAAATACCTCCATTCATTGTCAAGATCAAAGGTCGTCCCCTAGTTAGTCCACATCGCAACACGTAGCGAACCATAGGCCCTCTTCATAGTTATTTCATTATTATGTGTTTCAGGTAAGGCTGTGTTTCCAATAGTTTGACTCTACATTGCATTAATCAAATAAGATAGGCCCCATTCGATCCATTTGCTCTCCCTCTCCAAATTGTGGTACGTCGTTGGCAGCAGCCAAAACTCCATTGCGCACGAGGCCAAGAACAGGAAAAAGGGGGAGGAGCCACCGGATCACGGGCGTGGCATCAACTCGTCATCAGAGGTGGAGTCAGCCAGCCCTAAGCAGCCAACCAGCGCCGCGGTGAGCAACCCGGTAGGCGTGCCCTCACAGCCCGCGGCTTGATACGGCCACGAGCCATAAAAGCGACTGCGAGGGACTGCTTAAAAAGAGGAGTGAGGGACTGCAGACGCGTGAGGAGGTTCTTGAGAGAGAAGGGAGAGAGGAGCACTGATGAGCACGAGAGAGGAGCACAGATGAGCACGGCAGAGTTGTGAGGCAGGAGAGTTGGGTCCGTTGACGGCGACAATACCGGGCAGATATTCGCATTATCCATGCGTGAACGAGACACGGAGCTGCCGGCCGCTTTTCGCCGCTGAACCGGAGCGTGGACGTTCGAGCGGGACCTCGACGTCGTGTCACCGGCCTCGGACCTTCCTGCCCGCCAGCTCCTTGGACCGTGTCCCTCTTCCAGATTCCTACCATTGCCATTCTCCCACCCGTGTAAGTCTGTCTGTATTGTCTGGGGCGTTTGATAAGTTAAGCCTGGATAAGCTTGCCCTGTGTTACTTTTATTTCCTCTACCTGTATATTCTCTTCCTTTCCTTTCCTCTTTAATTAATTGTGTATAATAAATCATATTTGTTACTCCTTACTTTGGTTTCCCTCGTCCGATCGTCTTTGTGTTTTCCCCATTGAATATCTGTGGCACGATTTCGGGAGAACCGCTTATGAATCGGGTTAGTCTATTGCTAACGGCTCGAACCTCGGATTGCTAAACCGCTCGGCAATTACCATCTTGTCCGGGATTCGAGCGGGGCCATCCACCTGCTTTGTGGAGGGATTGGCGGAGGTGTCCGGGAATCCCTTGACCAATCACCTTGGCCAATCCCATCCCACAGGGGAGCGGGATAGTTCCAGGAACGGAGACGGCCAGCTTAACAAGACAAGGGGATTAACCACCCCTTGCTAAGGGGAGTGCCGTACTCCGGTTCCGTAACAATATTTTATATATATATATATATATATATATATATATATATATATATATATATATACACACACACACACACACACACACACACACACACACACACACACACACACACACACACACACACACACACACACACACACACATACATACACACACACACACACACACACACACAAACACACACACACACACATGTGTGTGTGTGTAAGAAAGAATTATTCATCCTAGCTTTTCTTTTTCCCTTCAGCATAACTAATATGCAGTTGAGTTTAATAACCATGAAAACTCTTACCAGGTCGAGCCCACGTGTGGCACCTCTCCGGACTGAGCGTGAGATCGCTCTAATGAACGCCATTGGGCTCCAGCCAAGGGGCAGTGGCACAGGTTGGCTCCTTACGTCACGAGCTACCCAGACCCAACGTCCTGTTCATAGTGCTGGTACGCAGACTGATGCTGAACCAAGCCCTGGCACAATACAAGAAGGTAATTGTGTTGGAATGATCTCAGATTTCTTCTAAGTTTGTGAGCACATCGTTGAAATCATTAAGTTAACATTACATGTGCAGCAGAATTATATTTATTTAAGAGGCAGAATGTCATGTGCCGCTAATGAATGTCACGTAGATAATGGCTGAAATCAGACATTACACCACAAAGTTTCTTTAATCTGTAAGTTAACCTTGCTTTTGGTTTGCATTATTATTGGGGAATTTTTTTTTTCTCTCATTCAATATTAAGGTCGCGTCAAAACCAGAAACACCCTTTTACTTAGCAATGAGTCGAATACTTACTTCATCGTTCAACTAAGAGGTGCTTTTAACTGTCGTCCAAAAGTTTTAGTAACTTCTACCTCAATCATTCCTTCTAGTGTAGCAGCATAGCAAACCTGTTGTGCATTTTGTGATACAAGCACCAAATTTGGCACAAATGTACATTAATATGTTGCGAACATTTTCAGATATTGGGCCACTTGAAATTCCGTAATTTTTTTTTTCAATTTTTTTCAAATTTCGTAATTTCAAATTTTTCGGGTGACACCGTCACAATTTCGGTCTTCGAGGCCGGCCGATATAGTGGGGCGGCTTAGCCCAAATATTCAAAAGAATTGTGCATTTTGTGATACAAGCACCAAATTTGGCACAAATGTACATTAATATGTTGCGAACATTGTGTGGTCAGCAATGAAGACGAGAGTCTGAATTACATGTATGCAAAAGACCTTGTGAACCAGTGAAGCAAATACACGGGTAAGCATGAATTAAATCTAGGGCATGATATAATTTCCATGATGTTTACCTCTACACTCAATGGTGGAAGGAGGTAATGTTTTGATCCCAGCTTGTCTGTATGTCTGTTTGTCTGTTAGTCCACAAAATTCCAGACAAAGCTTGTAGTAGTGGTAGTTGTAGTGGTAGTGGTGATAACAGAAATTGTTATATAGAACTGAACTTATATTATTATTATATGCAGAAAATAACTTCATTTCTATATGCCCTGCAGTGGACAGGTTAATTGGTTTATGCACTGAAGGGGTCACCCTGGTGTGCACTGCTGTGTTCTGCCTCACTGAGTTGTTCAGGTATGATGTACTCAGCACAAGCTTCCGGTCGGCCCGGAGGTGGGGGTGCGGGGCCTGTCACGGAACGTCAAAACAAACGGCCTGCCGGGGCCGCCCAAAAGTCGGGCGTGAGGGGCGCGTCCACTAATGGAACGCCTCTCGCTTCCCAGATCGAGGGCCACGTGGTCAGGAGAACCTCGTCCCTTCCGGTCACACTTTGCCTATCGGCCGGCCTCGAAGACCGAAATTGTGACGGTGTCACCCGAAAAATTTGAAATTACGAAATTTGAAAAAATTTGAAAAAAAAAATTACGGAATTTCAAGTGGCCCAATATCTGAAAATGTTCGCAACATATTAATGTACATTTGTGCCAAATTTGGTGCTTGTTTCACAAAATGCACAATTCTTTTGAATATTTGGGCTAAGCCGCCCCACTATTCAAACTGCACAAGTGTCATCTTGATGCAAGTTTTAATTTGGTTTCTTTTCTTTTGTGGGGGTTACCAAAGCCTGCTATTCTTTGATATTTGATAATTTTTTAAACCTTGCATTTGAAAACCTGATCCATTTCACTGAAGCTGCATTGGCTCCATGGCGCTTCATTGAAAAAGTAAGGCAAAAATGTTTGTTTTGGTGGTTGTGCATTTGTGTGTGCATGTTTGTACTTCATCCATTGCTGCTATTTTATTGTCAGCCCTATATTTGAAACAATAGCATTCATAGATAATAATTTTGTTATCTTTAGGTTGGTGCAGAAAATATGCCAGTGGTACACCCATTCCTTCACGAAGAGTGGGCGAGCTATCACCGGAACCTAGGCCAAGTTCCAAATTCCTGCCCTAACCTAGAGAGGGCATTGCATCATCAGCGCAGCCACCCGCTCAGCCAATGATGCTACCCCGCAGCCTTCTGCTGCATACTGAGAAGAAGAAGAAGAACTCTCACTCTCACACACTCACTATCTCTCTCCGAAAGGCCATCTGGAAAACCCTCCGATCTACTTTCTCAACATTGCTCTCAAATAAGTTCCGTCACTCAAGCGTTTGGGTCTCACTATAAAAAAAATTTTTTTTTTTTTTTTTTTTTTTTGTATACTGAATCGAGGCTCGTGAAAGAGCTAACATTTATTTCACAAACAAATCAACCAGACAAACAAAATATATAAAAATATGGAGCGGAAGACGAGATGGGGAGAGAAGGGGAAGCACACAAACACAACATTTGAGAGCAGGGAGATGTGTGGGAGTGAAAGAGCTTGGGGGGAGGAGCCGTGGGAAGGGGGGGGGGGGGGTTGTTAGATTCTGGTACTGAGCTTCTCACTTCCAGGACAACAGCAACAGCAACAACAACAACATGCATTTTAAGGCCATTTTCCCTGCTAGAGCGGGGGTTAGCCTTGCGGTCCCCATGACCGCTCAGCTTGACCTTGCTAGACTTTGCTCAGCTCAGCTAGACCTTGCGGTCCCCATGACTCACTCAATCTTCTCCATTTTGCCCTATTTTCTGCATCTCTCCTTGTTAACCCCTTTGCCCGCATTTCTTCTTCCACCATCTTTAGCCAAGTCTTTCTCGGTCTTCCCCGTCCTCTACTTCCTTCTACATTAATTTCCATCACTCATCATCACGGCAAAAAGGGTTGGCGTCAGGAAGGGCATCCGGCCGTAAAACATTGCTTCAAATAGGGGACCGAAAAACAACAACAACCACGGTTCCCGAAAAAGGCCAACCCCCGCTTTGCGGGGAAAAATGGCCTCTAAAGGTGGTTATACTCTTCTCAACCAGTCACTTTCATCCTTCCTCAACACATGACCAAACCATCTCAACCTGTTCCTCTTCACAGCATCAATCACAGGCAATATTCCCATCATCTTTCGCAATTCATCATTTGTCTTCCTCTCTCTCAACGATACTCCGCACATCCATCGAACCATTCGCATTTCCACCCTTTCCAGCCTTCGTTGCTGCTCTACGTTCATTACCCATGTCTCGCTCCCATAAATCATAACACTTCTCACACATGCAGCATACACCTTTCCCTTCAGCTTCAGCGACACTCTCCTCCTCATCAGCACGCCACTCAGTTCCCGAAACTTCTTCCATGCACATCTCGCTCGTGCAACCGTTGCCGAGTCTGATCCACCTTCTTCATTCAGCATGTCTCCGAGGTAGCAAAATGTTTTCACACCTTCCAGCTTCACGCCGTCTCCAAGATCCAACTCAACATTTCCTCCATCTGCAGCTCCCTCTGTGCACACCTTACATTTGAATGTAGCTGCCACACTGGTAAATGACCCTCTCAGACCACTACATTTTTGATGAACCCACTCAGTGCACATTGTACATTGAATGGAGTTCACTCCGACACCCTTCCTGCACACAGCACACAGCCACTTCCCAGTTCTTTCCACCTCACCACATGCTTTACCATTTGCCATCACCTTCGTCTTTCCGATATTCACCTTCAGACCTTTTGTCTCCATACATTCCTTCCACTTGTTCATCTTTTCCTTCAGTCCATCCATACTTTCTGCAATCAACACCAGATCATCTGCACACAACAACTCCCACGGTAAACCCTCCTTTACGTTCTGAGCCAGCACCTCCATCACAGCTACAAATAGTCGTGGACTTAGTACCGACCCCTGATGCACTCCCACCTTCATCTCAAACTCACCACTGTTCCCGTCCTTCGTCCTTACAGCTGTGCGCGCTCTTTTGTACATTGCCATCACTACTCTGATCAACCATTCCTCCACTCCTAACTTCCAGGACAGCAGTTGGTATTTCAAAAAAGTGGATTTGGGGTGAAATTAGCGGGGGTAGAAAAGATCAAGGTTTTGGATGGGGGAAGATAAGAGATGGTGGTGAACAGCTGTTTTAAAGACCTGGAGGGTGGAGTGGGATTGAAGAGAGTGAGGGAGTTTGTTCCAGAGGTGGGAGAAAAGAGGAATGAAGGAGTGAAGGTGAGCAGAGAGTCTTGATTTTGGCAGTTTAACCATAAGAGGGTTGCAGGCAGATCTTGTGTGACCTGTAGGAATATTTGGGGGACAGAGCCCAGAGAGAGGTGGGGGGGGCAAGGCCAGAGAGGAGTCAGTAGAAGACGGAAAGACCACCAACCTGCTTGCGGTGAGTGAGTGAAAGGCGAGATCTGCTATGATCTTTCCTGGGAAAACCACATTTCCAAGCTGGCCTCCAAAGCCAGTCGCCGACTGGGCATCCTCTGCCGTGCGAAGCCCTTTCTTGGCAGTACTGAGCTTCTCACCACTTACAAAGCTTTCCCCACAGCTTGATGGAGTGTTGCTCTCCCCTCTGGGCTGGTGCTCCTTACTCACACCTCGCTTGGCTTCATGGTGTAGAAACCAAGGCTTTTAGAATCATTATCTCCTGCGATGAAGCTGATTCTGAGGGCCTTTTTTCATTCTCTCACCACAGGTAGGTTGGCAGGCTCTCTGTCTTCTACAAACTCCTCTCCCCCAGCCCTGTTTGTGCTCTGTCCCCCAAATATTCCTGCAGGATGCACAAGATCTGCCAGCAACCCCCTTCTGGTGAAACTGCCAAAATCAAAACTCTCTGCTCACCTTCGCTCTTTCATTCCTCTTTTTTACTGCCTCTGGAACAAACTCCCACACTCTCTTCAATCCCACTCCTCCCTCCAGGTCTTCAAAACAGATGTTCACCACCATCTCTTATCTTGATGCAATCCCATCCAAAACCTTGATCTTTTCTACTCCTGTTAATACACCCCAAACCCACCCCCTTCAAATTCCGTTTTCTTTCCTGAAAGTCCCTGTAGTGTCCATCTTGTTTATACCGTGTACCTCGCCCCAGCCCTCTCTCTTCCACAGATCTTCCAATGTCCCTGTTCCCTACAGGTGTTGTGCTTACCTCTCTCTCCCCCTCTTGTCACTCGCTCTCCCTTTATTATATGTTGTATGTGTTTGCTCTCATATGAGCCTCGACTGAGTATGCAAAAAAATACAAAAAAATAAAAAGTATGCACACCCATAGTGGATCGATGTGGATGTCCATTACGTTGTGGCAATTAAAATATTGCTGTGTTGAATGTATACATTTAGTATGAAAGAAGCAATTAAGGTGGAAAACAAAACATACAACTGCAGTACATAAATATAGCTTTATCTAGTACATCGAGTTCTGGATATTCCTTTTCTTTCGTTTGTTCTTTGAGACCTTTTCTAAGCGGAAATGCACCGTTACTCAGTTGCCTTTATTTGTCCTATTGGCAAAACCGAAATTTTACACTCCTCTTCTCTTCAGTATAAGTCAAGGAATAAGTGATTACATTTTGGCACAGTTCTATAATGAAGATCTCAGTACAGTTGAAGAAGTCGTTACTGACCTAACTTGCATTATCCAAAATTCATTCCTCTATACTGGACCTGAGAGCACACCTACAAAGCAAAAACTAAACCCAGCATGTTGTCAATGAATTGCTCAATTAGAATAACAAAAATACACAAATTTCAAAAAGACACAAAGATCACCATGTGCAATGCCAAGCGTCGGCTGGAGTGGTGTAAAGCTCACCGCCATTGGACTCTGGAGCAGTGGAAACACGTTCTTTGGAGGAGTGATGAATCACGCTTTACCATCTGGCAGTCCGACGGACGAATCTGGGTTTGGCGGATGCCAGGAGAGCGATACCTGCCCGAATGCATAGTGCCAACTGTAAACTAATGGTCTGGGGCTGTTTTTCATGGTTCGGACTGGGCCCCTTAGTTCCAGTGAAGGGAAATCTTGATGCTACAGCATACAATGACATTCTAGACGATTGTGTGCTTCCAACTTTGTGGCAACAGTTTGGGGAAGGCCCTTTCCTGTTTCAGTATGACAATACCCCCGTGCACAAAGCGAGGTCCATACAGAAATGGTTTGTTGAGATCGGTGTGGAAGAACTTGACTGGCCTGCACAGAGCGCTAACTTCAACCCCATCGAACACCTTTGGGATGAATTGGAACGCCGACTGCGAGCCAGGCCTAATCGCCCAGCATCAGTGTCCGACCTCACTAATGCTCTTGTGGCTGAATGGAAGCAAATCCCCACAGCAATGTTCCAACATCTAGTGGAAAGCCTTCCCAGAAGAGCGGAGGCTGTCATAGCAGCAAAGGGGGGGCCATCTCCATTGTAATGCCCATGATTTTGGAATGAGATGTTTGACGAGCACATGCGGTGTGATGTTCGGGTAATACTTAATAAATGTTACTTTAAGTGATAACAGTTTTGAAGTATATTTGGTATGTAATACATAGACCTCATAGTTTTAACAAGTTTTACGTCATGTTGTAAATGTCTTGTTGCATTTTCTGTGTTAGTTTTAATTCCGCCTCATTTGTGTTCATGTATATGTAATACAAACATTCTGTATATTTATTTGGCACATCTCCTTTCAACCAATTTCTTTTGATGAATGCAAACCACATCCTATTTATTAACTAGCTTTACCGAATAGTGATGTACAGTTTTTAAGCTATCAAAATCAAAGCAGTGAATGCCACTATAGTATAACAATGTTATATTATGGAGACAAAGTTTCCACTGAATGCGATGTATGGCAATGAAGGTGCATATGTGGGTGAGGGTTGGGGGGGAGGGTGTGATGAACAAACCATGAAGGGTTGAGTATGAGGTTGGTGGTGTGAAAGGAAGGGAGAGATGGAGGTTATGTTGCATCTATTAAGGGGGTAGGAAAGGGAAGAGTGTGGGAATGGAGAGTTTGGCAACTTGGGAGGAAGCTGGAGTGGTAGGATGAGAGGGGAGAGCGGAGGTTAATATCTGGAGCATTTAGGACTTGTCACAATATTTGCTTGCCGATGTAATAAATGGCACCTAATATTGGCCTTTTTGGAACCACCTGGCCAATGAAGTCGCCATGGCCATTATGTTTTCTGGTTGTCCGTGCGTCCAATCCGTGATAGGTTTTCGTTATCGTGATAACTTGAGAACATTTGAAGGGTTCTAAGTCAAACTTGGTACAGGTGTGTATAATGATGTAAAGATGAACTGATTAGATTTGGGGTCACGAGTTCAAAGGTCAGAGATTGTGTGAGGTGCAAATCCTGTTACTGCGATAACTTGTGAACCATTGATGGGATTTTGACCAAAGTCTGTACAGTTATGTATTCTGATGCAAAGATGAACTCATTTTGGGGTCAAAGGTCAGAGTCTGTAATAGGTTTATAACTTGAGAATGGCTGAAGGGATGCAAGTCAAACTTGGTACAGGTATGTATAATGATGCAAAGATTAAACAATTCGATTATGGGGTCAAAAGGTCACATGTCCCAAGAGGTAAAAATTCTGTTGCCCAGCTAACTTGTGAAGCAGTCATGGGATTTTCACCAAACTTGGTATAATTATATATTATGATGCAAAGATGAGCTGATTAGATTTTCGTGTCAAGAGGTTAAAGTTCAGAGGTCATGTTAAGTTACAATTATTTAGTTACTGCAATAACTTCAGAACTGCTGAAAGGATCCAAGTCAAACTTGGTACAGGTATCTTTATCTATCATGATGTGAAGAACTCATTAGATTATGGTGTAAAGAGGTCAAAGGTCAGAGGTCATGTTAAAGAATAATTCTGTTACCAGGCCAACTTGTGAACCAGTGATGTGATTTTTAACAAACTTGATATAAGTATGTATGATGCAAAGATGAAATGATTGTATTATGGCATTCAGAGGTCAATAGGTCATGTCAGGTAAAAATTCTGTTACTGCGCTAACTTGTGAACCAGTGATGGGATTTTGACCAAACTTGGTACAAGTACATATTATGATGAAAAGGTGAACTGATTAGATTTCGGCATCAAAAGTCAAAGGTCATATCAGATAAAAATGTGGTACTTGAGAACAGCTGGAGGGATTTAAATCAAACTTGGCACAAGTATGTATAATGATGTGAAAACGTGAGCGGAGGCATATCGGTCAACATCGCGAAGTTGGAGAGGACCATTCTAGTTTATATATTTTTTACAATTAATTTGTATGGATAAATGTACAATCTTGGAGAGTGGTGGGATAGCTGTAAAATATATGAGGGGTCTCCTGTTTATTATGCATGCAAATATGAAGGACCTTTTAACCCTACCCCTTTATTGGTCCATGCATGTCCCCTCCCTCCTTCCCTGCCCCCCCCCCCTCCCCACCCACCACCCCCCCCCACCCCCAACTCTACTTCCAACTTTGCTCAACCTTTCTGCCTATTCCCACATTCCCTTACTCTTGTTGCTTTTGCATATAATTCCCCCTTTTTCTAAATTTATGTTTATAATATCAAAAACTAGTTTAACTATGCAAAGCTCTTATTCATGAATATGATTGATTTTTACTTTTGATTTTACTTTTTTTCCAATTCTCCTTTTTCACATTGCTCTTTCTGTGCCATGCATCACCAACTTAAATGTCATTTTCTGCCTGGAGCTCAACATTCTACCTTGACACCATATTGTGCTCTTTGATTGGACTTTTCTTATCCATTTTTGTCTATCAGATGACAGTGATGAGCATTTGAGTGCAAGCAGCAGTGAGAGCAGCTCATCTGGAAGCTCTCCAGAGAGCCATCTGCCACAAAGAGCAACTGGTGACTCACCTGGCTCTCCTCATGATGATTCCACTGACACAATAAACAATGTAATCGACAGTTACCATGCATTGTACCATCAACATGAGACAGCAGATCAAGCCATGACTGCCTCTCCAGCATCAGCTCATGCTTCACCACCTGGGACCTTGCAAAGTGATTTATCAGGTATACCAGAGCATCGAGTTTCGGAATGGGGCCTCCACTGTCGGCCCAGCACTGAGATTGTTTGTGGTGTTGTCAGGTGATTGCTTTTGGGATGTGAACTTACCAGTTATCTAAGTTGCTGTGTAAATATGGTTGTTGGCCTATTGGGTTTGCTGTGTGGTCAGTTCATGATTTGAATCTGCTTTTCTCTGGTGTTATGCAAGATCATTTTCTTTCCCAGTACCTGTCTTATAAAGCACTTTTTGTTCCATTTCTGCTTTTAGACAACCATGGAGAACTTTCAGATCAAACTGAACCAACAGCTCCTGTGGCAGTGGTAGCTGCAGATTCTACTGTTGAAGAAAATGGTGCTGAAGCCAGCGGCAGCAATTCTGAGGAAGCAAATGATGTAGCTGTCTCTCTGGCAACCGAAGATGCAGCTGTTGTCTGCCACCGCTTGACATCTGGGGGCATGTCTGCTGTAGTGACACGAGGCCGTGTAACTACAGTGGCTTCCATGGGGGGCTTTGGAAATGAGATAGTGGTGAGCCATGTGGTCAGTTCAAGTGCCCAGACAGCTCCTGAGGGCCGTGGTCATGTTCCGGGACCAGCAGCAAATACACCACCCACGGATTTATCTCTGGGAGCAGAAGGTAGTGGCCTACCTTGTCTCGATATTACCCTTCCTCAGAATGTATTCTCCACTGATGCACATAGCAGGACACACAATGAAAATTTAATACCCATTGAAGTGAGTTCAGAAAATATTCCTGACCTAGCTGACAACCGGCCAGGTGAAGAAGAATTTCGGAGCTCCAGTGTTATCTCTAACTTAGCTTTGCAGCTGCAGCAGGACAGAGAAGCTGCGGAAAGTATGACGGACTCAGATGATGAATTTGAAGGACCTTCTCGGGAGGAATTTATTTCATCCCTGGCGGAAATAAGGAGAAATGTGCCTGTAAGTATGGAAACCGAGAGAGAATTAGAAGAAAATGACAATAGTCCAGAAGACCATTTGGATTTGTTTTGTGGAGATTATTCTCACTGGTAAATGTTGATCTGCTGGCTGCACAGATCAGTAATGCTTAGTTTCCAGTTAACATCAGAATTTTATTTGAGCTATGCATTTCATTTGATGTCTTTGTAAAAAAAAAAAAAAAAAAAAACCCCAAAAATTTGGTGTTAATTGTTATTTTTCTTTGTTCACTCTCACATGCCATTGAGTTGAACAGCCAAGTTGGTAATCTTTATCGAATATCGTGCATTGTCCAGACTCACTGTTTTGCTTCAATTGTAAATGCGAATTATTTTATTTTGATTATAATTCTGGGCACTTTCTTCTGGAACTGCAGACGGTTGCTGAGGTTCTGTTTTTTTTGGTAACACCGTGAAACCATCGAGAAATAATAAATATGCTGTTGAGTTAACTTTTTTATGAGAGGGGTGGGAGTTGCATTGCTGCTTATAATTGACAAGCCCAGTTCTGATGCTGGTGCATTGCTCAAAACATCTTTAATAAAGTTTGAGACTTCCCACAAATATTTTCCTTCTGTATTGATCTTGTCCACCGTATGCATCATCTCCTGCCCCTCATTTCTCCCCATACCCATTGTTTGTCTGTCTCTATTTTGGCCTTCAACTCTGCTGTTGTTGTTTCATCCCTGTCTCAACTGTTCCCTCTCTGTCTCAACTGTTCCCTCTGTCCTGTTGTGGCCTGATCCGTTCAGTGTAATAATTCCAGCTCTTCTACGAGCCTCAACTTTATATATAAAAAACTCGGCCAATCGAGCAAGTCATTCGAAGTAAGACACGACAAATCCCAACCAAAATTGCACATTGCCAAAAATTTTTTTTTTTTAAACGGAAAATGTGATGCATTGCAAAGAGCAGGATTCCTAAATACGGCTATTTATAACTTCAGGAAACAGGATTTATAACTTCTGGCCAATATAATTGATATTTTATAGGCACTGAAAAGGAATCTATCTGTGAAGGTAGGTGGTGTTCAAAATCCTAGACTATTAATTTCAGCTTCTGACTCATGTGCTGAGAATCAGCTCAAGTGGAGTACAGAGTCCTGCATGCCAAAATATAATCTGCCTAATAAAATGGCTTTGGTGCAGTGCACCTGGCTGGGAGTGACCTTCGTCCACAAATTCCACAAAGAGTCATAACAAAGTGAACAAATATACGAAAGTATTCCATCACTTCTACACTGATCACTTAATAAGAAACAAAACACACTTCATCCTCTCCCTTTTTAGGGCGTAGCCCCATAAGGCAAAGCCGTCCAGAACAGTGTTTGTCTGTCCATATGTATGTCTGTATGTATGTCCCCTCAAACATACACCAATCAGAGCTGAGGATCTGGTCACATGACAGGGTGAAGTGATGTCATTACAACGGCTGACTCCACACACCGCCATTTTGATTCCGATGCCATTTAGGCTGGACATATCGTTGAACCTGTCATGTATCACAATCTGCATGCTCTACCTTTACGTTTTTCATTCAGTGTGAAACACAAACAAACATGTGAAACACATGAAGTAAAACACGTGAAAATAAGGATCTTTTATAACACTCGATTGTTATCTTGGCTGTAGTTGTTGTTGTTTGTGGGGTATTTCTGTGCAGTTTTATATTTTTTTTATATCGCTTCGCAAAACATCACTACTGTATATATAATTTTGTATGCTCATTCCGTGTCCTTCTATAGGGTTTCTACTGTCGTAGAATAATAAATGTTTCCATTCAAACTGCTGTGTGTATAAACCATACATTAGCGCTTCTTCCTCTGTAAACTCGCAAAAAAGCAATTAGAACTGACAATTTCGTGATTAAACAAACGATTTTTTACGGTATAGATGTTTGGTTCTTGTGTTTACAGGGTTGGTCTCTCCGTATATATGTATGTATGTATGTATGTATGTATGTATGTATGTATGTCCCTCACATATTTAGCCGACATCTTGGGTGAGTTTTATAGCCGACAATTACATTTCTGAAAGGTAGAATGTAATGTAATTTGGCTTTGCTAGTTATGTTTCTTTCAACACTCTTCAGGGAACGTTCATATATTACGTCATATACCTGGTTGGGGCAAATTATCACACTTGATGATTGGGGGGAACTGAAATTATGACAACAGGGTAATGATATATGATGGGTGGGGGAGGGGGTGCATGCCCCCCAGATCATATATAATTAAAACTTTAATTAAGGGCTCTTCAAACATTGAAGTATTTCTTATGACTGTCTCCAACCACCCTAAGCCTGGTGTTGGCTTAACGGTTAGGGTTATTTTAGTTGGCTTAACGGTTGTTGTTTGGCTTAACGGTTAGGGTCCATGTCTGGCTTTGGATCCTAGAGTCCTGAGTTTGAATCCCGGTCAGCTGTTGAATTAACACCAGGTGGGGTTGGCTCAGCCTGTGTCATCCTTCCGAGGTTGGCAAAATGAGTACCAACTCACTGGGTCCTCTCTCAAGGACGTTGGTGGCAGGATTTGCACTCCGGCTGCCGTAGAACACCTCATTCTGTAACACACACACAGTGGTGTGTGTCAGGATGGTGCTGAGGTCACTTTGATAGTGTTGACTAACTGACCAACATCTTACTATAATTCACCAAATGTCCGTCCGTCTGTCTGTCCGTCCGTTCGAAGGTACCGCAAAAACGCTGAGCTGATCACAACTATATTTTGGGTGGATAATCCTGGGATCTCCTGGAGTAAAATAGGGTATATTGTTTTTCCAATTTCAGCTATGGCCTCCAGCATTTTCAGGTTTGGACTCCCGCATAACGTTATTTTCCCGGGTGCCGCACAGCTGCACCGGTCGGCTGCACCGATCGGACTCGGTGACCTCGGACAAAGACCCTTTAATAAGGACATGGGTTGAATCCCTGCTTGAGAGAATGCCAACCCCCTCCCCGCCATCACGGTCATCTCTCCAACTCACAATCCCATGAGATATGTGGAAAGGACGACCCAAAACCAATTATCTTCTTTTTGATTTGTATATAAATATCATTAAAAGTAAATAAGGACCTCGGCCAAAATTCAAACGACCAAAGTTCAAACGACGTGAGTTTAATCTCTACATGAGAGAATTCCACATTGCTATTTGGGCAGTGTATATGCTAACAGATCGCTGTCTCCATCAATCTTGCCAAGGCCGCAACACCTATCGGCTCAAAATCCTTTTAACTGTTGACTTGGTAGTTTTTGCAATGAAGGAAACATTAACAATGATGTTAAAAGTTTATTTTGTGATTAATTTGTGATTGGAGTTATATTGTTTGGAATGAAAAAAGAGATATCGAGTTCAAGTGAATGACGACATGCCGTGATGGTTTCTACTTTCTACACGTGAACTTTGCGGATCGCCATATGCAGATTCGCCATGGACCCACGATCGATGTTTCTATACGTGAACGTGCCCGTTTGTTTGCGAACGGGTATGTTTTTCATGGAAGTCCTTCACGAACTTGCTGTCCATGTCTGACGTGCGACTGAGGGTGCTACAGGAATATGGAATGTATTGGTTTCATGCTTTAGCATTCGCCGTATCTGCATTGCCTGTATGCTTCTGGCCTCCCACCCGTGCGTAGCACGGGTATCTCACTAGTATTGAATAAACCAGTGTCTCAATGCAATCTCTTCACTTCCATGGTGAGAGACAGTTAAAGTACTTCAAAGTAATTTAATACTTACATTCTTTGCTAACTGGTATCTCCATCCAGATCATACTATCCTCTTCAACGAAAGTATCAAACAAGCTCGGCTATGCCGCTGTTAGACATTCAGTCTTGTTTTTACCTGCGACATGTTGCAGGTCAACAAGAGCTTCACTTGTTGTTGCTGGGGGTCGATTTTTGAAATGTGCACCGATTGGTCAGACAGCTGCTGGACCACACCCATATCTGTCACCTACCCACCACTGAGACGAAATGCTATGGCCACCATCTTGGTTTTCTGGTGGGCCTAACACATTGAGGTTGTCGGCCTCTGCTGATTTATACACTGCCCCGGTTTGTTGCATCAGATTTCCATTGGCTTTATTTGGTTCGATTGTTATTCACTATGAGTAGAGAGCGCTTTGTGTCCAACGGGAAGAGTAGATAGTGCTTTGTATCAAACGGCATGAGTACATCTCGCTTAGTGTCTAACGGGAAGAGTAAGTTGCTCTTCGTGTCAAATGGGATGAGTCGAGAGTGCTTCGTGTCAAAAGGACCGATTGCAGAGCTCTCCGTGCCCAACGGGATGTGTAGATAGCACTTGGTGTCCAACGAGAAGAGTAGAGAGCGCTTCCTGTCCAACAGGACGACTGCAGAATGCTGTTAATGATCAGAACTATTTTCTTATCATGTAGCCACTCGTGGGTGCAGCGAGTTGGTTATGTGTGCAGTGTAGTAATATTGACACCCAGCCAATCATCAGCCAGTATTGTCACAACATGCGCTATATTTATTCAGCAATGGCCTCCTTCATGAAAGGGGTGCATTGTGACGATGTCTAAAGACAAGGCATCAAAACATCGCCCCAACAACTGTGTCATGCACATACTGTATCTGTTAAGAAACAGGATATTCGTACCTTCACAGATTCTGTGTGTGTGTGTGTGTGTGTGTGTGTGTGTGTGTGTGTGTGTGTGTGTGTGTGTGTGTGTGTGTGTGTGTCTCTGTGTCTCTGTCTATGTCTATTAATTACATACTATTGAAATATACCTTTAACCCTTTAGACTGCTGAGACCCCTTTGACCTTTGAAAACCACTTAAGTATCCCAAGATCCTTGAGACCCCTAAATACCCTTAAAGCCCCTGTCACACCTTGACGATTTAGCCAGCGTATGCCGACGTATCAAAATTTAGTGCTGGTGTGAGTCATACGCTGACATACGCCGACAAATTTTGTGCATGCACGAAATTTGTCGACGAGCTCGGCGTACTACGACGTATGCCAGCGTGCTTCAGCGTGCTCTTAACGTAGCCAAATTTTTAATATGTCGGCATACGCTGGCTAAAACGTCAAGGTGTGACAGCGGCTTAAGACACAGGGGACCCAAAATACCCTGAGAAACCAAAATACCCCGAACACCCAGGTGACCCAAAATACCCTGGACTGTCTGACTTGTCTAGTCTTGAAGCAATGGGTGCGTGGAAAAGGGCCAAAATGCAAAATGTCACTCCTCAAATCCTTAATTATTTACTGTAAAGTACCTGATTATGATAACTACAACAGAACCATTATTGATTACAAGACCTTGATACTTCATTTGACAGACTTCACAGTGGGGTGTTTTGATGTATGTATATTTACTTCTCTACCGTAATTACTTAGGAATCTGTGATGTATCGAAAACGAGAGTGGTCTTGATTATTTATGAAAAATCGCTGTGTTTCAGTCATGATAATTATTTGATGAAGCAAGGGCAACCTTAGTGTTTTGAATTTTTAAAGTATGTTATCCAGTCTTCAAGATCACCAAGTACAATATCCCATGTATTGATGGTGTTGGAGATATGAGTCCTTAAAAATGGCCAAATTGCCAAAAGTGGCTTTTTAGACCCTGGTCGCAAACTTCAACACCCCACAGCACCGTGTTGGGCAGAGATCTCATGGAGAACTTTTTACCCAGAGTCCACCATATAGTTGTCTATACATATGTGAAATATCAAGTAGCACCTCAGTCATGGAACGAAAACCAATTTCTAGCTGATTTTCCACCTGCTGCACATGACCTATTTCTCGCTCTTGATCGCTTGCCGATCTCACCTTGTACATTCACAGAGAGGGGGTGCGGTCACAGCTCCTGCCATCCAGTTGTCTCCTGGCCTTGTCGCTTTCTCATTGACTAGAGCTTTGGAGGGTTGGGCCCCCTGGTGAGCAGCTGATTCTGACGCAACTTCCACCATGACATGCACAGCATGCCAATGATGGCGTCTATTGTGTTGTCAATGGGAGTTTTTCAGGCCATGAAAGGTGTAATGTATCAGGCTGGGAAGACCGTTTGAGTGCACCATCAGTCGTTTATTGTGCAGCCGGGAAAACCACAAGTGCCCAGCGTAGGCCCAGCTTCCTCTGCCAAGCCGTATGCCCCGCCTCCTTTATATCCGCCTTCCGGTTTAATCCCATGCAATACATAACATCTCCCCCCCCCCCCCCCCCCTCCCCTCCCATTAGCAGTGAAAATACCAATGTGAAAATAACAGTGAAAAGCATACCAATGCATACAAAAATACAGACATACAAAATTGCGAAATTGGCAAATGCAAAATTGAATGCGAAAATTTAATTGAAATTGAAAATCGAATGCAAAATGCATACAAGAATATTAGCTACAAGTCAAGGCGAGTAGGCGCCTTTCGAACTCTGGATGATCGTCGGGGTGCAAAGCCGCCACACGGCTCCACTGGTGGTGCTGCAACAGCATTATGGGGTTCAGCCTTAGGGAGTGGTGCAAAGCCGCCACACGGCTCCACTGGTGGTGCTGCACCAGCGTTATGGGGTTCAGCCTCAGGGAGTGGTGCAGTACTATCTGCGGCAACAATGTCGCTGTTCACAAGTTCAGGAAGTGGCGAGATATCATTTGTGAAAATGACAGACAGGATCACAGGACCGATACCGGACATGATCAAGGTGCCTCCGGACGAATCAATTGTCCTCTAGTTTGATAACGTAGGACAACGGTCCCTCATTTTTGTGAACCCGCCCTGGTAACCAAACCATTCCGCGACCAAAGTTTCTCACAAACACCGGGTCCCCGACCTTTATAGAGCGCTGTACAGCATGTTTGTCATGGTGAAGTCTCTGTTTCCACTGATTTTGATGCACAACCGACACCACGTCTGGTCTTAGACAATCCAGTCGTGTACGCAAACGTCGTTTCATCAGCAGCTCAGCTGGTGTCACCCCTGTCGTTGTGTGGGGAGTGATGTGGTAAGCGAAAAGCACACGTGATAGTCTGGTATGAAGGCTTCCGCCGGGTATCTTACTTAGGCCAGACTTGACAAAACTCACAGAGCTTTCAGATAGTCCATTTGAAGCTTGATGGTGTGGGCTCACAAACTTGTGAATTATACCATTCAGGCGGGTGAATTCAGAACTTGAGAAACAGGTTCCATTGTCAGTGACTATCAGGCGTGGCAAACCATGAGTGGCAAAGCACTGGCGCAGCCTCTCTATGGTAGCGTGTGAGGTTGCTGTATGTGTTACATAGGCGTCGATCCATTTAGTGTGAGCGTCCGTAACAACAAGGATCATACGGCCTTCGATGGGTCCAGCATCGTCAAGCTGAATCCTCTGCCATGGTTCAGTGGGCCATTCCCAGGGGTGTAATGGTGCCTTAGCAGGGGCGTTTCGACTGCTTTGGCATGGATAACAATGTTTCACACTGTTCGATGTCAGAGTCGAGGTGAGGCCACCAGACATAGTTCCGTGCCAGCGATTTCATTCTTACAATGCCTGGATGACAATCGTGAAGCTGGTCCAAAATCTTTGTGCGCAAGTTTGGGGGAATGACCACTCGGCATCCCCACAGCAAGCAGCCATTCTCGACACTTAGTTCATTTTGCCTGACCTTGTAAGAATTCAATTCAGGGTCAGCATCGCGTAGAAGGCCCCACCCATGCCCAGTAGCACGAATGACCTTGGAAAGAAGTGGGTCACGCCTGGTGTAGGTCCGTATCTGGTTGGCATCAATTGGGTTGTCATTCAAAAAGTCCATCAGAGATATCAGGCTGCCAGGTACAGGGGGGTCAAACACTGTGTCCGGAAGTGGTAGGCGACTCATGGCGTCTGCATTTGAAATTGTGGAGCCAGGTCTGTACGTAATATCGTAATCATAAGCCGAGAGTGAAAGTGACCAGCGTATGATCCGAGGCGGTAAGACCTCTGAGGTAGCCTTTGATGGACCAAACAAACTAATCGGTGGCTTGTGGTCCGTGTAAATCGTGAAATGCCGATCGAAAACGTACTGGTGAAACTTCTTAACTCCAAATACAATGCCGAGTCCTTCTTTGTCCAACTGACTGTAGTTCTTCTCTGCAGGAGACAGTGTACGAGATGCGAATGCTATTGGTCTCTCTGTGCGATCTGGCATGATGTGTGACAGAACAGCACTAACCCCGTACTGACTCGCATCACACGACAGGACCATATCTTTGTCTGGGTCGTAGTGAACTAGCACATTTGAAGACCGCAGCATGTCTTTTGACTTCTGGAAGGCTGCTGACTCCCGAATGTCCCATTTCCAGCTGATGCCTTTTTTTAACAGGCAATACAGTGGGCCCAGCATGGTAGCAATGTTTGGGATATACCTGCTGTAGTACTGCAGCATACCAATGTAAGCCTTGAGTTCAGTAATGTTTGTCGGAGCAGGGGCGTCTTTGATTGCTCTGATCTTCTCTTCTGTGAGATGTAAGCCTTCGGCATCGATACGATGGCCCAAATAGGTCACCGACGGAACCATGAACTCACACTTGTCTCTCCGCAGGCGTAGTCCAGAGTCGGAAATAATACGTAGCACACGTTCGAGGTTGTCCAGATGATGAAGCTCTGAGCGGCCAGTGACTAGGATGTCGTCTTGGTAAACAACAACGTGTGGTTCAGCAGCGAACAGGCTGTCCATACAGCGTTGGTAGATTCCTGGTGCCGATTTGACACCAAAACTCAGGCGGTTGTATCTGTAGAGCCCCCGATGCGTGTTGATGGTGAGATATTCTTTGGAATCCTCATCCAGAACGACTTGTAGGTAGGCCGATCTCATGTCGAGCTTGGTAAAGGACTGTCCTCCGCCCAGTTTTGCGTATAAGTCATCGATCCTTGGTATGGGGATATTTGTCCAAGGTGGAATATTTGTTGATTGACATTTTGTAATCCCCACAAAGGCGTATCGACCTGTCTGCCTTCACAACAGGAACAACTGGAGCAGCCCAATTTGAGTACTGAACTGACTCAATGATACCTAACTTTTCCAGTCTGGCTAATTCTGCGCTAACTTTTTCTTGCAATGTGAGAGGGACGGGGCGTGCTTTGCAGAAAATTGGCTTCACATCTTTCTCAACGTTGAGCTTGGCAGTGAAGCCCTTCAATGTCCCGAGTTCATCCTTGAAGATGTCCAGGTAGTTGACCCCCCGACCCCCTGGTCACGGTGTACCTCCGAGCCTCGAGAGGAGTCACGGCAGAAAAATGTGTTATTCTGTGTGTCAAAGATCAATGGAGAAGCCACCCCAATTGTTACTCACAAACAAATATTGTATTGAGATCACACAAGAATAACGGTACAACAACAATAGTATTCAAAAGTACAATCAATATGTCCTATGATGGTACCATCAGTTTTGCAATATATAACTCACTGTGCTCCAAGTGAGTGCAACAAGAACATTCCCCAATGTCTCTTATTCCCGGCTCCAAGACAAAGTTGATTCGCTCCAGCGATCGCGAGAACGATGTCCAAACGACCAGAATCCCGTGCGGATGGCCAGGGCCGTCACACAGCCGAAGCTGTACAAAGGCGCCCTCAAGGTGACCGAGAGATCACACCCTCGGGTATGGACGAATTAGCCTTCAAAAATCCGTGTCACACACAAGCCCCAGATCGACGTCTGAATGCGGTGAGAATTGTCGAAAAGAAACGAAACCGCGAGCGAAGCACAAATCCTGCGCGAGTCAAAATGGCCGACCACCCGGTCTCGTGGCGCACGGCACGGCGATGATTCTCTCCTGAATCGATCGCAAAACCTGACATGCAGGTTGACCGGTCCCAGCGATGACAACTCCGTCGTAGGAATTCCTCTCCCGGAAACCCGAAAGTTCGCTAGTGACTCTGGCTCGCCAACCTTCGCTTCAGAACCCGGAGCAACTCGGCTTTCTTGTCCGACTCATTCGCTCCGCCCTTATTTCTCTTCTTCTTCTTCGTCTTCCAGTTCCCGATCCGGTTTCATTTTTAAAACATTCCTTTTACCTTTTGACAATAATAATTGCTATTTCCCTCAAACAACAATAATAATAATACATGGAACCAGAATGTCTCAAGTGGATGAAAGCCACCACAACGGAAGTGACGAATCCGTAACACTTCCTCCCCTCAAGAAAGAAAGTTTGAACATAGTGAAAACTTTCTTTGTAGGCAAAACTCTTCCAACAAACAAAAGTAAACGCACCCAAATCATCAATTCCCATGAGCAACGATAATCAATATTTCCCAAAAATAAAGCAACAAAACTTCAAACAACCTACAGATATCTCTAAAGTTAGTTCAGTTCACTCTGGACAAAGCATCCGCAACGACATTGTCCCTGCCCTTTACATGCTCAATTTTCAAGTTGAACTCCTTCAAAGCCAAACTCCATCTCATCAACCTCTAATTTTATTTTTCATTTTTTTTGAATGAAGGTTAAGGGGGTGTGATCAAAAATCCAAAGTCAAGCAAATCTATAACACTTTTTAGGGAGGCCGAGCTGAGAGCCAGGTTTAATGGTTGTTGGGTGGTGAGGCCTGGAAGTATTCACGACATGGACGCCTTTAGGAACGTGGAGTTCACGGTTAATCCATGCAGGAAAATTCACTACATGGACGCCTTTAAGAACGTGGAGTTCACGATTAATCCGTGTAGGAATCTTGGCTCGGCTGCTCCGCAGCATTCAGTGCTTCAACTCTTCCTAACTTTCATAATAATCATGGTTGGAACGCTTGTCGCTGTAGTCACGTGAATAGCGGTCTCCTTCTCGGCCACTACCCTGATAATCATCCCTTCGGGAGCAGCCGTAACTCTGGGAGCCTCCATAGCAATATCGACTGCGGCCACCACCAAAACTACTACTCCCACCCCGGGAGCCATAGCTACCCCTGTAACTACCTCAACGTTTTCCTCCTCTGTAGCCCCCTCGACGTCTATGGCCTGCCTTCTCTACTGTTATGGTCCGACCATCCAAATCCTTGCCATTCAAATCCTTTTCTGCACCTTTGGCGTCCTTTGTGTTTTCAAACGTGACAAAGCCAAACCCTCTTGACTTTTGCGTCTCCCTGTCTTTTATCAGCAGCACTTCCAAGAGCGGTCCATATTTGCCAAAGACAGAGTTCAGAACATCTTCCCTTGTTTTGAAGTTCATCCACCTACAAAGAGCTTGCCAACATAGCCTCCATCCATGACTTGTGTGCACTGACACTTAGTTTTTGGGTACTTGACAAGACGTGCCTGTGCAACGCGTGATGTCAGTACCTTCCTCTTCTCTTCAGAGCACTTCCTACCCATAGCACGAGTCGCGGTACAGGATGGAAAGATTCTCGGAATCTCCTGCTCTAACTGCGCGGCATTATTTTCCATACTAGGCTTTTCAACAAACATCAGGTTACCAGAAACTTGACCACCGGCCAAATCATTCCTGATAACAAAAGATACTCCCTCTACAGGAAGAGTGGCTTGTAAACCTACGGTGACCGGTCCTGACACCAAATCAGACTGCAGATGGATGACATGAAGTGGAGCTTTAACATAGCCACCAACCCCCTGTAAACGAACACTAATACCAGTTGCCGTCTTCTCTGACAATGGCAAAATGCCTTCAAGCATCAAAGATTGATGTGCTCCTGTGTCCCTCAATACCCTAACCGGTCTCTGGTTAGTCAAGTCTCCATCCAGTGACACAAACCCCTCTGAAATAAAATGTTTGTAACCCCCTTGAACAAGGTCGTTCTGAGATGCCGGAACTTTGGCATGGGAACCTCCACAAGACTCTGTCCTCCAAGGACGATTTCTCACATTTGCCAATGCATTCGGAGTTTTACTAATCTGACTCCGCTAAAGAAATTTTTCCTTTCCAGGACATAACATTGGGACATCAAATGTCCCGGTTTCTTGCAAAAAGCGCAAGTAGGCCCGGAGGAAAAACTCGTGGTCTGCCTCGAGCCCACCGGAAGATAAGTCTGTCTTGGAACTGTAGACTTCTGATCCCTAAGAGTCGCGGTATCAGATCTGTCCTCATAGTCATCTCTAGGCCGCCCCCATGAATCTTCGTTCTCTGCACCGGATGTACCATAACTCCCCTGGTGAACTCTAGGCGGGAAGTTAGGTTTGTGGAACCCCATCCTGTGGGTCAAGGCATAGTGATCTGCCACGGTGGCTGCCTCATACATCTCTGGTACCTTCTTATTCTCCAGATGTACTTTAATGTCCCGTGCGAATGGCCAGGGCCGTCACACAGCCGAAGCTGTACAAAGGTGCCCTCAAGGCGACTGGGAAATCCAAAGGCGCCCTTCAGGCGACCGAGAGATCACACCCTCGGGTATGGACGAATTCGCTTTCAAAAATCCACGTCACACACAAGCCCCAGATCGACGTCTGAATGTGGTGAGAATTGTCGAAAAGAAACGAAACCGCGAGCGAAGCACAAATCCTGCGCGAGTCAAAATGGCCGACGACCCGGTCTCGTGGCACACGGCACGGCGATGATTCTCTCCTGAATCGATCGCAAAACCTGACATGCAAGTTGACTGGTCCCAGCGATGACAACTCCGTCGTAGGAATTCCTCTCCCGGAAACCCGAAAGTTCGCTAGTGACTCTGGCTCACCAACGTTCGCTTCAGAACCCGGAGCAACTCGGCTTTCTTGTCCGACTCAATCGCTCCGCCCTTATTTCTCTTCTTCTTCTTCGTCTTCCCGTTCCCGAGCCGGTTTCATTTTTAAAACAATCCTTTTACCTTTTGACAATAATAATTGCTATTTCCCTCAAGCAACAATAATAATAATACATGGAACCAGAAATGTCTCAAGTGGATGAAAGCCACCACAACGGAAGTGACGAATCCGTAACAGGTGCTGCAGTACAGTTGCTGGCTTGGAAGCCTGTAGTTGGTGGATGTGTTCCCAATTGAGTTGGACAACATCGAGCCAGTTTCGCCCGAGAAGTGTGGGTCCATCCCCAGGGACGACCAAGAGTTGTAATTGGTGAGTGTTGTTTCCGTAGGTTACTGTGACATCACACGACACGCAGGCTTGTATTGACTCACCAGTATACGTGTTGATTTGGATCGGGGACCAATGGAGGCTGGGTTGTTCACAATTCCCCCACAGGTTACGGAAAGCTGCTTTGCTAATGAGTGAGACGGCAGCACCCGTGTCTATCTCCATTTCCACATTCTGTCCGTCTATATCTACTATAACCAGTATTGGAGTAGACTGTCTGCCAGACTTTGTGTGGAGAAGGTCATACGACTGAACTCTGTGGCTCGGGCTGTCTCCATCAGTCACATCTTCTTGGTTAGGCTCTGAGTCAAGGAGGTGGGTTTTGCATTCCTCTCTCCTTGCCCTCCATTTTCGAGACAAGCACGCAGAGGCGATATGACCCACCCTGTGGCAGTAGTTGCAAGCGGCATTCTTGAAACGGCACGTAGTGGGAGAATGCTCCCCATTGCAGCGGAAACATTTTCCAGCACCAACTGCCAAGGAGTTTCCAGGTGTTTTGGCGTCGGATTTTCGGGTCGGATGTTGTCCCACCCGGTTGACAGATGACAGGTCAGCACGAGGCTGGTAAGTGATGGAGCATGCAATATCTGCAGCATTTTTGTCTGCACACTCCATTGCGATAGCAATGTCCTTTGCACTGGAAAATGTCAGAGTACGTTCAGCAAGTAGGCGCCGGCGAATTCGATCTTGCTCCACTCCCACTACGAGCAAGTCCCTTAGCATGTCGTCGAATGTAGCACCAAACTGGCAATGCTGGGCAAGGTGTTTCAGGTGAGCTATGAATGCCGAAATGGACTGCGTTGAGGTTTGGCGACATGTAAAAATTGAATCGACTCACAATGACTGAGGGTGTAGGTTCGCAGTGCTCCTTCATAGCTGCCACAAACTCGACGTGTGTTAAATCCATCGTGGTCCTGGGCATGGCGAGATTCTTCAGAATAGTAAACGTCTCGCTGCCGCATACCGACATCAGGATTGCTTTCTTCCTGGCATCATCCTCGATGCCGTTAGCTTGGTAGTAATACTGTAGACGCTCAATGTACGCCTCCCAGCTTCCTTCGCGCTGGTTGAACTCGTCAATCAGGCCGTAGGACATGGTGCTCAAGTAGCGTATGCCGTGAAATAACGAGTTGGAAGGCCAACAGCTAACTGCAATAGCTCAGCTTGCTTTGCACGCTCTCGCCAGAATCGCATCCTCGTCGCCATGTAATGTATCAGGCTGGGAAGACAGTTTGAGTGCACCATCAGTCGTTTATTGCGCAGCCGGGAAAACCACAAGCGCCCAGCGTAGGCCCAGCTTCCTCTGCCAAGCCATATGCCCCCCCTCCTTTATATCCGCCTTCCGGTTTAATCCCATGCAATACATAACAAAAGGAAAGGTCTATTTCATTCCACAGTGATTTGCACATGATTAAGAATATTTTGCACGAGTTAACAGGTTCAGTGTATTCAAACTAATCAGGTAATTCTTGACGTGCGGAATCGTCACTCAACTGACTGTTGGAAGTGATGGCTTCGGAAGTGGAATGAAAAAGGAGGTAGGGAAGGTTTGAAGGGATGGTGTAAAACTGTAAATTGAGGGGTTTGAGATTGGCGAAGGAAGTTTCCCATGGGTGTTATGGCGTTTGAAAGGCAGAGAACAAGTTGGTGAGGAGTTAATGGGTTTTAAAGCAAAGGGCAAGGAATGGGTAGGTGAGGTTAAAGAAGGGTCAAAAGATGGTTTGTTGGACTGAAAGTTGGAAAGTCAGAGGATTATTACTCAGGGAGTGAAACAGGTGAACTCTCCATGCAGAATAACATATGTTAATGATGATGTCATATGTGGCTCCATTATTACGTCATAATTCAACATGTACAAAACTTCATCCGATTTAAAAGATGAAATTTGTTGAGCGTCATCAAGAGATAAATTGGCGGAGACAAAAGATAATGATGATGTCATCGGCACGTGGTTCAGCCGCCATATTTGTTTCAACTAACAAAAAAGCCTTAAGAACCACCAAACACACGTCCTGGCGAGGGTCTGCAATGTCTGATTGCTCTTTCTTGTTTACCTTGTGAGATTAAGTTGACAAGATTGCACACATTTCATTTTCAAAATAAGTCAGGGCAGCAAGACATTTCAAACAGCATGTTCATCATTTTTCTGTGTACTGCAGGTTTGATCCCCAACAGCATCAAAGTTAACTTAAAATTTCTTCTTAAGGACCACAAATCTGTCGACATGGTGTTTTTTATAACAATATCCACAAGCCCCAGCAAACTCCCCTCTGCCCCAAGAATGGCAAAAGCAATGCTTCGCATCCGTGCGCAAAAGTAAGTACTACATCCATGCTGATGACTGCCAGACATGTCTGAAACTACTTGCAACCGTGGGCATGGCAAGAGGCTGTGAGAGGCCAATGGAAAACCAATGAGTGCATGGTCATGAGATAATGAAAACCAAGGGGTGGGGACAGTTCGCAGCAGTCAGCACCGAGCAGTTCAGGGGTGAGCAGCTCAAGAGTTCGTTGGTGGAGGGAGTTGAGCAAATAGCATCTCAGAGTGCAGGACAGTGGCTAGAGACCTTCCGCGGAGCGAGCAATTGGGACGGGTGGACAATACAGAGGGAGGAAAGACACCAGATAAGTGCGTGTGCTGAGAGACTATGGAGCCCTGCCACGATCAGCCAGACATGTCTCTCGTTCCCACCAAGGACTTGCCATTTCGCTCTCTCTCTCTCCCGCCCAAGCCAGCATCAGCCCTATGTAGGCATCACGTGGGGATCAGGGTCTTTCTTCATTATCTTGTGACCCCCTGCCTCAATTTATGTGCTGTGAATGGTTTAAGTTATCACGTAAGCTGTCATTATATCATGGTTGTGTGGGATTCTAGTGTGAATGAATGAATGAATGATCGTTTTAAGGCCATTTTCCCCGCTAGGGCGGGGGTTAGCCTTGCGGGCCCCATGACAATCATGGTTCCCTGTTTGAGGCAATGTTTTTATGGCCGGATGCCCTTCCTGACGCCAACCCTTGGTCACGCTCTTCGATGCGCAGGGATACGGTGTACCTATTCTAAATCGGGGTACACACCGTGATCATTCATCCCAGCAAGCTTGTACTCAATTTGCCGACCTCGGAAGGATGACAGGCTGAGTCAACCCCCCTGGCGTTAATTCAGCGATCGACTGGGATTCGAACCTAGGATCCCAAGCCGGCACCCTAACCGCTAAGCCAACACCAGGATGTGTGGGATTATAGTGTATAAAGAATAATTGGGATATGTGTGCCTTTCTTGTTCTCAATATCCCTCATTGTTTCCATTATCTTGATGAAACCTGTTTCTCACCACTGGTGTGTCGACCTGGTACCTGGTTTGCAATTGTCAATTCCAACCGAGGTGCGGCTCAAACTCGGCCTTTGGAAATCTGGCAGAGACCTCGCCATGATGGTTAAACCATAGGCCGCAGATCTCGTTGGAGGTTCTGTTTCTCAAAAACCAAATAAAAGATCTGTTTGGCTTTCCCAACAGATGGAGTAAAGTCTTTGAGGACAATCCGTCGATAAATTGGTGATCATTTGGGTGGAAAATTTGATCACATCATAGGAAAGATTTTATAAAATGTTATGTTTCATCTAACTACATAATTCAATCTGAATCCCCTTTCTGAACATTTTCTAACTGTACTATTTCATGAACATTAATTATTTATTACATTCTGCTTCCATGATGAGGAGAAGAATGAGGATAATGTTTCAGCTCTGCTGAGTTCGACAAAATGAGATTGTTTTTGTAAGCCTTTAACATCTATTAGTGTCTTCATCCGTCAAATACATAAAAATGTACAAAGGCATGGCAGAATCCTTTTTTTTCTTTGCCCATTGCTGAATTATTTCTTGTTCGGAGTCCATGTTCTGAAAGCTACTTCATTGCATTGTCTTCTCAGAATAACCTGGCTCATGTCTGATTCATTTACTTGCTCATACTTCTTGTGAGGTGGCAATTGTTGGGTAGGCTCCCCAATCATTACCAGCCACCCCTGCATTAACTCTAAAAACAAGACACAAAAGGTTTCCACCAAAATTACTTCTGAGTAGAGTGCTATCCATCAACGCCCATTGGGGCGAACTATTTCTGTCAAATCTGTGCTCTTCTGGAAACCAGTTTGCCTGGTGGATGACTATTATGACGCATGATGGAACACGTTTATACACCAACAGTTGCTCTCCTTGTCTTGCTGGGGAAAAACAAAAAAATGGGAGTTGCATTGCTTTTGTTTTTCTGGATTCACTCGGAAATTGTTGCCTCCTCTTAAGGTGAAAGAGAGAGAGGGAGGGAGATGGAGTTTTGGAGGAGGGAGAATGTGAATGAAATGCAATTATACCTCTGCAAATTTTCTAAATGGACAGTACATAGCAATTTCCCTTGGCTCCATGCTCAATAGTGATGGAAATAGTCCCATTAGTACACTAAACAGGCTCGGGTGTTGGTAATGTTGCCCAGAGCAGCATCCTGTGGATGAGACTATCAGCTGCTTGTTGGCTAGCCCATCATGACGTGAGGACGTCACCTCGAATTTTCAGCATAGCATTGACCCTGCGGTAAATAAGACACCACATTTGAATTGCCACTTTGTCACATTGTCTTGGAACCAGATTGCTCTTTTTAACCATATTGATTTTTATACCTTGAGCTTTGAATATGTAGGCATAAGCATTAGGCATATGAAGTACAAATGTGCAAAGCTTTTATAAACCATGTAATTAATTTTTTTTTTCATATTGTCGGGGTACACACATATATATATATAATTATATATATATAATTATTTATTTTTTTGATGACATATATGTGGTGGGAAGGTGTGCAGGTGAGGACATTAAAGTGGCAAGAGATTTGGAGGATGGAGCCAATACTGTTAAGTTTCATGTTGCGGGCAACGTATGATGTGCTTCCGTCACCAGTAAACTTGAGATTGTGGGGGTTGTTGCAGGAGGAGAGATGTTCTTTGTGTGGAGGTTTGGGAACAGTGCAGCATGCACTGAGTGCTTACATTGGCAGCAAGAAGATACAAGTGGTGGCACTATCAGGTGCTGTCGGTGGTAGTGCAGATGGTGCAACAAGAGGTGCTGCGATTGAGAGAGAGAAGCGTGGAGAAGGAGACCGATGGGGGAGAGGTGTTGTTTGTCAAAGAGGACCAAGTGGTAAGAGGTGGAAAGAGGAGGAGGTGGAAAGCAAGAGGGCTGTCAGATGCTTGTGATTTGCAGGTGGTGGCAGACCTAAAGCCACAATTGGTATTCCCAGAGGAGATCTGTTTGACAAGGTTGTGGCCTGACATTGTCATTTGGTCAGGTGCAACAAGACAGGTCATCTTCGGGGAGTTGTCGGTACCTTGTGAAGAGAACATGGAGGAGGTGCACAAGAGGAAGAGAGGAAAGTACAGAGAGCTGGAGGCAGAGTGTCAGGAGAAGGGTTGGCGAGTTTCATGTGAGTGTGAGTAGTAGAAGAATGGGGTTCCTGAAGCACACTAAAATTTAACATTGAAGTCGATGGAGAAAATTAAGGTTAATTATTGACTCGCTGGACTTTCAATTAGATTTTATTCTCTTATTCCTTCCCATCCTCAAGATTTCAAGACAGACATTCGCTGATGCTCATTCTCACTCACTACGTTTGTTTGCTGTTAGTCGGCGCATTCAAGACACCCCATTCTCCTAATACTTGTGGTGGAAGGGAGAATTGCGGGAAGGGAGAAATGGGAGAAGGGGGAATTGGGGAGTGGGACTGCATTTGATTAGACTCATTAAGTGGACCAATGAATATTTGTTTTTGTTTTATATTATGGATTAATTTAATTTTCTTATAACACTCATTCCTTCATTCCTCCAACATTCACTCCTTCATTCCTCTTTTCTCCCGCCTCTGGAACAAACTCCCTCGCTCTCTTCAATCCCACTCCACCCTCCAGGTCTTTAAAACAGCTGTTCACCACCATCTCTTATCTTCCCCCATCCAAAACCTTGATCTTTTCTACCCCCACTAATTTCACCCCAAATCCACTTTTTTGAAATACCAACTTCTGTCCTGGAAGTCGTTGGTGTCCTTGTGTTTTATACTTCTCCCACCCCGCCCCCTTCCCACGCCTCCTCCCCCCAAGCCCTATCCCTCCAGAACATCTCCCTGCTCTCAAATGTTGTGTTTGTATGCTTCCCCTTCTCTCCGCATCTTGTTTTCCGCTCCCTCTTTTTATATATTTTGTTTGTCTGGTTGATTTGTTTGTGAAATAAATGTTAGCTCTTTCACGAGCCTCGATTCAGTATACAAAAAAAAAAAAAAATCACCATCAAGTATCTTACTATAATTCACCAAATGTCCGTCCGTCTGTTCGAAGGTACCGCAAAAACGGCTCAACCGATCGCAACGATATTTTGGGTGGGTATTCCTGGGACCCCTGGGAGTAAAATAGGTGATTTTTTTTGTTCCCTTACCAAGGGGATATTGTTTTTCCAATTTTTCCACGTTTTCCAATTTTCCACTTTTTCCAAACACGATGGAATAATATTTACAGATATGAAGTGATGTGGCTTTTGTTGAAATTCTACGTACCAGGAGAGAGTAGATCGACTCCTGACGAACTCTTCCGATATAAACGTGTGGCTCCGAAGTAAAACGGCAGCGTGTGCAAAGCGACTGAGAAACAGGTGTAGCGGCCGCTTCCGTGTTACAGATTCGGCGCACACCCTTCACACATAAACGTGTGACTGAGAAAGACGTGCAGCGGCCGCTTCAGTTTTGCAGAATTCAATCTTTTTTCAAAATGGGCGCCATGTACTGTTTATATTTTGATGATTTGCGTGTGATATGATTCAACGAATGTTTATATGAATTGTTTAAAATAAAAAAAGCCTTCTGATATTTTGCCTTTTCATTTGGGCTTCCCAATTGAAGCCCTGCCGTAGGGCGGGTACCGTTGCTAGTATTAACAAACAATATGTTGGAACTTGGTTCTTCGTACAAGTATCTTTATTGAGCAGAGATGAAATGACTAAATCACCAAGAAAATTTTATTTGAAGCAAGAAGCATCTTTGCTCAACTGTAAAAATTGAGTACATATTACCGTATAAATGGAGCACTGTAATAATAGGGAGAAGCCCCAAACAATTATGAAGTTTAAAAAGTTTGTTAATAAACCTAAATCTATTCAGGAGGCTGTGGAACAATGTGATAGATACTGTTACGGTTTTGCACGACCCGCGTTCCCTTACCAAGGGGAGATTAAGCCCCTTGCCTTGTTCTCCTTGGGTCTTCGCAACCGCGAGACTTGAGTCACCACTTCCGGTCGGACGCGGGACAGGGTTTCAGGACGATGTTTGCACGTACCTAAGTACCCACGCCGCCGCGAAAGCGAGGATCAAGTCTCGCACGAACCACGCGTAATTTGAGTGCACCCGAGCGGATGGCGCACAATACCATTACCGATTAGAGTGATATTATTCGTACCACGCTCAGTCAATGAGGGAAAAGACGAGACGGTCGAATCAAAGAAATAACAGGTTTAATAATTATGATTTACAATGATCGGTAGCAGGAGCAGTGACACAGGGCAGATCTTAGTCAGTCTTAACTTATCCCAGACGATGGGCCCATTCACACTCACAGGGGGATGAAGGAAGGAAAGTTCATGTGCTGGACACGCCGGCTTGGTCGTTCAGGAACAGCTCACCCGGCGTGGCCCTCTGGCGGTCACAGCACGTACCCCGACGAAGACAGGCAGGCAGGCGGGAGGGATCCTCGCAGCGCGTATCTCAAACAAAGGCAGGCAGGAAAATATGCGCGTCTCTCGCCCGGTCCTTCACAGCGCGATTAATACAACTCCAGGCTTTCACTCTCGTAACTCAATGGAGGATCTGACTCAAGCTCAACCGCGCACCCAACTTGTAACTCAATTCAACACCGCGCACTCTCAGAACTCTTACTTGGTTCAGCGCACCTCTCCTCAGAACTCAGCGCATGTCCTTCTCGCATGGGCTTGCCTCATCACTGAGGTGGGGGCTTCGGGCACAGGGTTATATGGTTCCGCCCTGGCCCGCATCGAATGTTACAAACCACGCCTTTTGCCGCAGTGCTAAGCTGCTCCCCTCGAGCCCTGATTGGCGGCTCGTGCTTACCGGTCACTCCCCACTCCTTCTGTCCCGCCTTCCTTCGGCCTGGATCGACTTGTCAGGCCGGCCTCGTGGTGATTTGCGCCAAAACTCAAAGTATAGGGGCAGCATAAGCATGGAAGGAGACCTAACTCTCATTATTCTACTCAATGCAAAACTAACACAGGAAAAGGACTATGCTTACATTTACTATGAAATAACTGAACTATCGCGAGGCTACGTGTTGTAGTGTGACTAAACTATGAGGGGAAATTAACCTTTATTTGTAAAACACAAAACCGCAACACTACACCCCTCCCTCGTCAGACTCGTCCCCGAGTCGGAACCAACAAATGAACTGACCGGTTAGAGAATGACATGCAAAATTAACTTTACTTTTACATGTGACATATAGGTGTGGTTCCCCCTAACATTTACTCTAACCCGTGTATGCGACAGTTTTAAAACACTAGATATGTCCCTCCTATTGCGTTGAGTAGCTACCTATCAGATTCATACCCTCAATTAACCGAGTTCCGGAATTTGTCAAACTGAACACATAGCCGGTGGGCAGCATTTTTATATTTACAAGCACAGAAACTTAATATATTTTCAATTCTATGACCCAGGACCTGTCCTTTTTGGAAGAGAAGATTGGAGGGGAGAGAAAGCACAGCAAAAACACAAAACACACTCATAATCATCACTTTTGCTGCTTGCATCTTGCTCCTTGCTTCTTCTGTGTGCATATATCAAACCGGCTAGCCCCGGGACCGGCATACAGGCCATTTTTGATCTTCAGGGCTACCTAAACTTACACATTTTCTCATCCCGAGCACACCATAATAAAAAGGCACAAAAAATGCTTTTATTTCATGTCATTTCTTTTTCTTTGCCAGGCAGGGCCACTCTCATGTGGTCCGACTGCGTGACATGAATGCAACTCAAAACAAGTGGTCCGAAGATGAAAGATGATTTTGCAGCAAAATGCTGCACAGCAGAGGTGCAAGGCCACAAAGTTTGTGGTCCATAGTGTGTAAGGTGCAGCAAAGGGTTTGCGGCAGCAAATTGCTGCACATGTGCAGCAAAGTTACAACAAAAGGATACGGCAGCAAATGCTGCGCAATTCGGCTGCACAGATGTAGCAAGGTGCAGCAGGGATGCTGCACAGGTTGATGGTGCTGCACAGTTCCACCTCCAAAATGGTCCTGGGGTGGGGGGAGAGACAAAGCACGACCAGCAAAGCAGAAAGGGCACAACGGCACACAAAAACACAAGGTAATGCAAGGGGCGCGGAAGAGCGAGCAGAGGAGGCTCGTCCCTATCCATGCATGCCCCCCACCGTCGGCTTACACTACCCTAGCCCTCCTTGTATTTACAATTCGTCTCTACGTCTTGTCTCCCATATCCCCCTCTAATCCAAATTCGTCTCCCAATCCCTCCCAAGAAGGAAGGAACGGAACAAACACAATGTCACACTCCGTCGTGATGTGTCTTTACCATTTAAACGGTTCACAGAGTCTTGGTGTGGAGCTTCGTCCTCCTTGGCGATTGGCTGTGGATGGTGCGAAGGGATTTCTCATCTAACTCCACTGCTGACATTTACTTTTAAACTACCCGGGGTCGTACCCTGCCAATCGGCCTCTTTAAACTATGTGGTTCTAAAAACCCGAATTCCCATTGCCCACCTGGTGCCCTCCAGAATTTGGGTCTCACCCCCACAAATTTTCATACTGTGCCCTCACACAATTTTGGGGCTGGGTCGTGTGACTCCACTAGCAGGTCTACCTACCTCCGCCACTGAAGTCGCCACCCGAGCTTACCTGCTCCTGCGACGACCTAAACTGGGGAAGGCCCCTCCTGGCTCTTTACCCCCTGATGCCCACCTTGGCAATGGGCAACCCGGGTCCTCTCTTTTGGATCCTCGGGCCCTACTCAACAACTCACAACTACCCTAACTGGGGAAGGCCCCTCCTGGCACTTTACCCCCTGATGCCCACCTTGGCATTGGGCAACCCGGGTCCTCTCCTGGGATCCTCAGGCCCCACTCACAACTACCCTAACTGGCTCCCAGAGCCTACCTGCGGCATCACCTGGCCGACAAACTACCAGTGGCGGAGTGCCCCAATAACCACACGCACCAATTAAGCCTCACGCCCAGCCATTCCACAGACTCATGCACCCAACAAAACACTTCTTTCCACTACCCGCACCACAGGTGTCAATATCCATGCAAATTTTGCCTACGCCCTCTACCTCGCTTTCGCGAATGGATTCCACTCTTCCCCCATTCAGTCCTTCGCACCATGCATTCCACACCTTTTATTCCACACCAAGCATTCCACACCAAATATTCTCACAAACCATTTATTTTGCACACCTTTTGTGCTCACACACCTCTTTCCTCGCACACTACTTTCCATACCCCTCAACACAATTCCATTTGTCTCAACAAACAATTTCTCACACACACAGCATCATCTATCTAACTACTTCCCCTAATACTCGTGCTTCCTCATCATCCCTTTAAACTACGCTTCCCTTGTCATTATCATCCACCTAATCTACCTACGTCCCCACTACAGTACAAGTGTCACTGCTTAAATATCTGTCTCTGCAGTCTGCTAATTCCCTAACATTATCCTAGCCCTCCCTCGGCTAGCTTCGGTGCCCCATGGAGGTAACCATTTCTGGCACCCCCATGTGCCGGTCACTACCATCCCCCTAAACTAGTGCTCATGGGCCCTGTCATGTGAGGAATGGTCAGACTACCATTCCTCCACGTAGGGTACACTACTCTCATCCGTCCGCTACACTTGAGCCTCTCCATCTCCATGTGGATGTACTTTGTCATGGCTCGGCTTCGAAGGGCCGAGCGATCCATGCGGGTGGTTTGTCTCCTGTATGTTGGGTCCGTCCGGCATTTTCGATCCAGGGGAGGAGGTATTGATGGGCTGAGGTGCAGGGCCCCATCCCTGCGCGGGGCCTCGCGGTCCCACGCACAGTGACCCAACCGGCCCCGGTCGGAGCACCGCACCCACCAGGGTGCATGGCTCCGAAATCTCCTACCTCCCCTTGAACCTCGCCGAATGCCTTTGACGCCACAGCACGACACCAACCATACATTTTGACGGCCGGCACGAATCGTGCACGTCGGTCCTTGTGAAAATGTCGCGGCACCGATCCCTGCCGGTCCCTGCTGCACACAACTCACCGGAGGCTCACGTACGCTACCCGTCCCGCTAAACGCTACCCCGTCGGTGTCGATGCTTGAGCCGCGTCCTCACACCTCGTGACCCACTCCGCACTCGCACACCCAGGCGTCCCCGCACCTCCCATACACTCCGTTACTGCACACTCTCCTTCCACACTCTCGGGTGTGCATTCTCCCTCACACTCCGTACTCGTACCCACACACCTAGGTGCACTCACGCCTTTCACACACTCCGTTACACACTCTTCCCGCAAACAGTCCGGTGTGCATTCTCCCTCGTACTCCGTACTCGCACTCTCTGGTGCACACCACCCAGGCGCACTCGCACCTTTCACGCACCCCAGTATACACTTTTCTTCTATGCACTCTTCTCGTACGCATCCCGTAACACACTCAGGTGTGCACTCCTGCACACACACTCTGCAACACGCTCTGGTGTGCACTCCTGCACACACTCTGTAACACACTCTCCTGTTACACACTCCATAACACACTCTTCTCCGGCACACTCCGGCGCACACTTTTCTCTCACACACTTCGGCGCACACTCTCTCTCATACTTCGTGCCAGTCGCCCTCGCACACCGCACAATGGACCTTCCGTGACCGCCCGGGTTTCGTCTCTCTCCCAAGCGCGCCAAAAACCCGTTCGCGCCAAACACATTCATGCCATAATTTCTCACCTCGGGGTCCTCCTTCCCCGGCTTCTTCACCAGCACCTGTAAACATTTATTGGGGTTAGCAAGCCCGGCATCACGGTGTAAATGCAAACTTTGCGCGGATACCATTTCTACCTCCGGCGATTTGTTTTCTGGTTCTACCGTCTCTTCGGCCCCAATTATTTCTTCAATCCCAATTATTCCTTTTTCTACCTCTACAATCGTCGGCACCCATAAAATTTATTTTTCCGATTCAACCCTCGTCAGTTCCTCTACACTCCGTGTCACGACCCTCATAGCCCCCGTCAATTTGGCTGTGCTCTGCCCAAGCTCACTCCCCACGTGTTCCTCACCGCGTCACCTCGTCGTGTACCACCGCGACCTCCTCGCTCAACCTGCGCCCAGTGTCTTCCCCCATTTCTTTTAATTCCCCGGTGAATTTGTCTCCCTGGGTATCCATCTTGCTCCCCATTTCTCTTATGTCCCTGGTGGATTTATCACCCAATTCTTTCAATTGATTCTTTTGGATGTCCATTGCTTCTTTTAATTCATCCTGGTTACGCCTTGCTTCGTCCCTCTGGGCGTCCATTTTTGCATTCATTTGGATTAGAAATAGTCTAATGTCAAACCAGTCTTGCACACCGGGCCCAGCTGCCACCGCCACGTGCGAGGCGCCGCCATTTTCTTCGCCAGTTACCGCCCCCTCTTCGGCTTCCTCCACTACCAACTGTCTCTCGTGCAGGTCCTGGGTTATCCATTCCTCCTCTTCATCTACCCCCACGGGCATTCGACCGGCTTGGCCAGCCATGGTACGAAAACAATTTTGGATTTAACAAACTAAATTTCGTCCGCTCGTAATTTTGAGTGCGTGAAGCGCACTCCAGGTCCAATCCCACTCCTGACACCAAATGTTACGGTTTTGCGCGACCCCCGTTCCCTTACCAAAGGGAGATTAAGCCCCTTGTTCTCCTTGGGTCGTCGCAACCGCGAGACTTGAGTCGCCACTTCCAGTCGGACGCGGGACAGGGTTTCGGGACGATGTTCGCACGTACCTAAGTACCCACGCTGCCGCGGAAGCGGTGATCAAGTCTCGCACGAACCACGCGTAATTTCAGTGCACCCGAGCGGATGGTGCACCACGTGGTCCGTGCTATTACCTTGGTATTGGAACCCGATTAGAGCGATATTATTCGTACCACGCTCAGTCAATGAGGGAAAAGATGAGACGGTCGAATCAAAGAAATAACAGGTTTAATAATTATGATTTACAATGATCGGTAGCAGGAGCAGTGACACAGGGCAGATCTTAGTCAGTCTTAACTTATTTTCCAGACGATGGGCCCATTCACACTCACAGGGGGATGAAGGAAAGAAAGTTCATGCGCTGGACGCACCGGCTTGGTCGTTCAGGAACAGCTCACCCGGCGTGGCCCTCTGGCGGTCACAGCATGTCCCCCGACGGAGACAAGCAGGCAGGCGGGAGGGATCCTCGCAGCGCATATCTCGAACAAAGGCAGGCAGGAAAATATGCGCGTCCCTCGCCTGGCACGGCGGTCCTTCACAGCGCGATTAACACAACTCCGCGCTTTAACTGTCGTAACTCAACGGAGGATCTGACTCAAGCTCAACCGCGAACCCAACTTGTAACTCAATTCAACACCGCGCACTCTCAGAACTCTTACTTGGTTCAGCGCACCTCTCCTCAGAACTCAGCGCATGTCCTTCTCGCATGGGCTTGCCTCATCACTGAGGTGGGGGCTTCGGGCACAGGGTTATATGGTTCCGCCCTGGCCCGCATCGAATGTTACAAACCACGCCTTTTGCCGCAGTGCTAAGCCGCTCCCCTCGAGCCCTGATTGGCGGCTCGTGCTTACCGGTCACTCCCCACTCCTTCTGTCCCGCCTTCCTTCGGTCTGGATCGACGTGTCAGGCCGGCCTCGTGCTGATTTGCGCCAAAACTCAAAGTATCGAGGCAGCATAAGCATTGGAAGGAGACCTAACTCTCATTATTCTGCTCAACGCAAAACTAACACAGGAAAAGGACTATGCTTACATTTACTAAGAAATAACTGAACTATCGCGAGGCTACTTGTTGTAGTGTGACTAAACTGTGAGGGGAAATTAACCTTTATTTGTAAAACACAAAACCGCAACAACACTTTAAAACAGCTCCAAAATACTCCATGAAGAAATCAACCCCACTAACTATTAGACTTGGGTGCTCAATACAAGGTGAAAAGAGGAACCCATTTTTAAGAACAACTTTTAGACGACTATATAATTATGAGGAGTTTCTTGAGAGTGGTCTAATAGAAGAGCTACTCAGGAGTGAGGAGGATTGTAGTCCAGGAATGAGGTATATTTCTATATTCCTATCCCCCATAATAACAACTTTAAACCTCCCATCCCTGTATAGTAGTAGTTTGTGAAGTGTCAACCTATTGCTTTCATGGGTATTATCTGCTTACCTGTGTCTTTTGTAATTCTTGTGAATAAATTGAACCCAAGATTTCTTCCCCATTCATATCATATAACTTATACAGTGCATTCAGAAAGTATTCATACCCCTTCACTTTTTTCACATTTTGTTATGTTGTAGCCTTATGCTGAAATCGTTAAAATTCTTTTTTCCCTCATCAATCTACACTCAATACCCCAAACTGCCGTGTTAACCCACCAATCACATGCCTCTCCTCAGTGTTATCGGGAAAGCCAGTAAAGTTTCTGACTGCCTGTGGCTACGCTACAGGTTGTGCCAGCACGCGTTGATGGTGGAGGCTATCATCTCATCCAGCAATTCCTTGATGGCACAGATGCAGTGGGCAATGTTGAAATCCTTCCAGCACTGCCCGGCAGTGAGCCCGGGGTCGGACTGCATTGCATCCAAAATGTGGCGAATGGTGCGACAGGTGTTATACGTTTTAAACGTTGAATACGGGTACATATATATATATATATATATATATATATATATATATATATATATATATATATATATATATATATATACAGTGGAACCTTGACTTACGAGTGCCCCAACTTACGAGTTTTTCGAGATACGAGCCGTCGCTCGGGCGGTTTATTGCTTTGAGATGCGAGCCGAGATCTGAGTTACGAGCTTTCGCCACCCGGTCACGTGGTTATCTTGCCGTGCACGTACAGTATCTCTGTCGTATAGCGCTGCATTTTTGTTTTCGCATGTTGGTTATTTTGAGTTTACGCCGCCAGGTGGGTTCCGGTCACGTGGTTATCTTGCCGTGCACGTACAGTATCTTTGTCGTATAGCGCTGCATTTTTGTTTTCGCATGTTGGTTATTTTGAGTTTACGCCGCCAGGTGGGTTCCGGTCACGTGGTTATCTTGCCGTGCACGTACAGTATCTCTGTCGTATAGCGCTGCATTTTTGTTTTCGCATTTTGGTTATTTTGGAAAATTTCATGTTCATGTCGAACATTTCATGTTCATGTTCATGTTTTCATGTTCATGCCATGCCAGGCCACAACTTGTTCAGAGTGCCGGCGATAGCTCGCCTTCTCTTTGTGGAAAACACGGTGAGATCCTTAACATCCAACAACTAATGGGATGCAAACGGGGCGCCCAGTTTAGCGGTACACACATTGATGAATCACCATGCCTGTGATTCACCCATGACAGGTTATAGCTGGGTCGGGATTCAAACCCAGGCTGGACAGTTTAGACTTTAGAGTCAAGTGTGCGTACCTCCAGTCCAGGCCATCCTGCCAACTTGTATGCTGCATACAGGTGAAATATAAAGCGCGAGATATTTTTATATATACTGTATATTTTTTAAAAAATTGGTGTGGTTTTTGGCGGGCTGGAACGGATTAATAGCATTTCAATGCATTTTAATGGGGAAATTTGATTTGAGAAACGAGCAATTTGAGTTACGAGCTCGGTCACAGAACGAATTAAACTCGTAAGTCAAGGTTCCACTGTATATATATATATATATATATATATATATATATATATATATATATATATATATATATATATATATATATATATATATATATACATACATACATACATACATACATACATACATACATATATATATATACAGTGAACCCTCGTTTATCGCGGGGGTTACGTTCCAGAACCCCCCGCGATAAACGAAAATCCGCGAAGTAGCGACCATATTTTTTTATTTTTTTTATATATATTTTAAAGCATTATGAACTCCCCACACTCTTATTAACCTTTCCCATACTCTTATAAACACTTCCTATACTCTTAAACACTTTTTACACTCTTAAACATACGTAATTTTAACAACATATAAAATTCTAATGGGTACTCACCATTGAAGATACTGTAGCTACCCATGGGTTCCCCAAGCAAGACCAGCATCAGAATCTCCTTGCTCCAGCCGGTGACGTCACCGGCGGGGATTCCCGGCGCGAGAGTGGCTGGTCACGTGACCGCTAAAGCGTGCCGCGCTTTGCGGGTATAATCAGCTACACCTGTTGATCACGTGACCACCGATTCACCGAAGCACGCCACGCTTGAGAGGCGTGGCTTTTGGTTTCTGGTTGTGCTTTATAATGCAGCCCGATAAATGGGCTTTTCAGTGTTCCCGAGTTGGTTTTGAGAATAAATATCTTCTCGGACGAGTTTGTGTCTTGCCCGTCATTTCGTCCGTATCAAGCAAGAGCCCCGGCTCTTCAATACTACAACTTGCGTGATGAAGATGATGATGAATTAGCTGTGCAGTACTGATGACGATGAAGGTGATGACGATGATGAATGTACTGGCGTTTTCCATACGCACGACTCTTTGTCTACCCTTCTACTGTACACTATGTACAGTATTTTATTTCTTGTAATATGTTTTAAATACTGTATTTTTCTTATTTCTTTACGTTTTTTAATTTTTTAGGCTAGAAAATGCTTATTTTACCACAAAATATTTAAAATAATAGTATATAAAAATACATTTATACCGCAAAATCCCGCGATATAGCGAAAAATCCGCGATATAATTTTACATATACTAGCGAGAAAAAACCGCGATGTACCGAATCCGCGAAAAGTGAACCGCGATATAGCGAGGGATGACTGTATATATATATTGTCGCGATCCCGTCTGTGGAATGTATCCCAGCACGGAATACGGACGTAAATGTCCGGGCTTCAAGTAATCCACGTAGTGAACCAAAAGAGACGCAATAAACACAATTGTGTTTTAATCGGCCTTCTAGGGGTAAAGCACGATTATTTATTGGCTCGATCACAAAAACCATGAAAGGTAACAAAAGGTAATATGCTGCACAAGCCGGCAGGAACTGTCGGCCACAGACGCTCCAACTGGACGCAGGTAAGATCACTCGCGGCTCCAATCGACGGGCTCCGGGACTCGGAGGATACCAGGATGGAATACCGCACAAGGCCGCCAGGAACGGTCGGCCAGTAGCTCCAACACGAAGCCGGAAATCACTCGTTCTCTTCCGGAATCACTCACTCGTACAATCCATAACTATAAACGATCAGCACAACTCGCTGTCGTGAGGCGTAACGAAAGTTCCCTCGCCTCGAGGCCTCGAACCTCCGAGCTGCGTCCGTATCATGAGATGGCGGCCGCGCTCTCTGACCCTCCACCAATCACGTCCCGACTCGCCTCCCAATCGCGTGAGGCTCCAAGGAGGTTACGTCAGTGGTGGGCGGGGCACTCATTTTGGGTGAGAACAAAGGTGGTTTCACCGGGGGGTTTCTCACAGTCCTCCCCCCCTAAGTAAAAACCCCGTCGAATAGACGGCGTTTTTAAAACCAGTATTTGTAGTAGGTGCAAATCACATGGCAAGATGATGGCGGGAATTGCTAACAGGCAATTAACGCAATTAACAATTACTAACACTTGTTAACAACAATAACGAAACAACGCAACAATACAACGCAACGCAATGGCGCAACACAATAACGCAACAATAACGCACTTATTAACGCAACAGGCAATTAACAGGCGTTAACAGGGTAAACAATGAACCAGTTTTGTTTTTTTTTCACACACAATATTAAACACCATACACCCCATTAACATCTACCCCACAAGAGTTACACTTCACCCAAAGCACAATAGAGAAACAAGGGAGCCAACTCAAGGTGGGGAAACATTTACAGGAGGGAAACGGACCGAGACCTAGAGCGGCGGGTTCTCCTCCGGTGTCGAGAACGACAGTCATATGCGTAATGACCCCTTTCACCGCACTGGTAACATCGATCTTTCGGGTCGAACGGCCTGCGGACCAAAGGGCGTCTGAAACGAGGCCGCCGCGACATGCCATTCGACATCTCGACGCACACCCGCGATCCGCAAATTAACCTTCCATCAAGGGCTCTGACCGAATCTTCAGCATCTCGTGGATCTTCAAACTCAACAACTGCGAATCCAGGTGGGTTCCGAGCAACCCATACGTTGCGGAGTGGTCCGTAATGCCCGAAGACCCTCCCTAGCTCGGCTCTCGCTGCTCCATTGCCCAGGTTTCCCACATATACCTTAGCATTAGCGTTCCTGCTGAATCGCGACATGGCGGGAGCGGTCCCTGAGGAGCACGGCACCTGAGGTTGGCTTGACGGGAGGCTCGGGTGGACTTCAGCTGACGCAACGTCACCGTCGGAAACTGGAGTCGAGGCGCTAGGCTCCTCGGGCCAGAGTGAAGATATGTCTGACTCCGCCACTCTCTCCGCCTGTTTACTCTGGGCTCTAGGGACCCCCCCACAGGTCAGAGTCAATGACTCCTCCCTGGCTATGGCATCATTGCCAATCAGCAAGGAGACCCCGGGTATAGGGTAGTAGGGTACTACCACACAGGTCACTGGACCCTTAAAAATGTCACTCCGGACCTCGAGGAGGGCAAGGGGGTACCGGCCAAGAACCCGGTCAATGCCCCGAAGGAGGGTATACTCGCCGGTATAACGCATCTGAGAGGCCGGAACTACCCCCACCCGGAGAACACACCGTGTCGCCCCAGTATCCCGAAGGTATTTGGTCTCAAACTTCAGCATCGAATCGGGGCCACCCACTAAGGCTGTCCCTGAATACTCCTGATGCAGTGGATGAATGGAATTAGCCCCGGTGGCAGTGACCTCGGTCACCGATGCCACCGTCGTGTGCGAGGGCCCGGCGGATGAGTTCCACTGATCTCCCTCCGACTTAACAGGAGGGTTGCCTCGGTAGGCCGGACTGGCGGGATTAGAGAAACAGCGGTTTTCACCGTGCCCCACGCGTTTGCAGAAATCGCACCAGGGCCCTGCCCTGGTCTGCGGCTCGCGAGCGCCCCCAGTGGAGGTCATCGGAGAACCCTTCCCCTCGATCCAGCCGCCGGGCAGACGGGGGGCGGTCTTGATCGCAGACTCCTCCGTCTTACGAAGCGACTGCGTGACTTGCAGCATTTTGCACGCCAAAACATGTTTATCAATAAGGTTGACGCAGTCTGCCAAGGAAACAGTGTCTTTGTCGACAAGAAACAATGCTAAGTCAGGCGGAAGCTGTTGATCGATACGGTAACGCACCAGGAGTTCCGCAACCGCTTGAGGTAACTCAACCTTGCTCCCCTTGAACCATCTCTGCAGCTGTTCCAACAAGGCCCGCGAATGTTCCTCATAGGTTTGACTGGACTCACGAGTCCAGCTGAAAAAATTTCTCCTATAAATACATGCGGACACCGCATAGGCATTCAAAATCTCGGCCTTCAATGCCCTGTATTTGTTTGCGTCCTCGGTTGCCATCCTCGCATATACCTCCCTCGCCTTCTCAGATAGATGGCTCACAAGATGGCCGACCCACAAGCTCTCATCAATGCCACCGGCAGCCAACAACTTCTCCGCCATCTCCAGATACGCTTCTGGCTTCGTGTCTCCCGTCCAGTCCGGCAAACGAACATGACCAGTTTCCGGGACTCTTGCAGCAGACCCCTCTGCCCGCAGTCGTTCAGTCAACATTCGCAACTCATGCTCTCTGACGCGTTCAGCTTCTGCTGCCGCATGCTCTCTCTCTGCTGCCGCCGCACGCTCTCTCTCTGCTGCCGCATGCTCTCTCGCTGCTGCCGCACGCTCTCCCTCTGCTGCTGCCGCACGCTCTCTCTCTGCTGCCGCATGCTCTCTCTCTGCTGCTGTCTCTGCTCTGTCATTCTCCCTGTTATACATGTCAAGTTGTTGAACCGGAGTCAGCCCGGTCCAGAAGGGCGAACGCATGCATTTGGTCATGATGGGATCGCTTCCTAACATCTCGGGTTGAGTGCCCGGGTCAAGGCTGCTTGCGTCGCTCACCTCGCCACCCACGTGACTGTCAACATGATCAGGTTGAACTCTCACTTCCCTGGTCGACATAGCTTGGCTACGAGTTATCATACGACCAGGCACAAAACACAACCTCACACACAACGCTCTGTTGGGGAAATACGACACAACTACGCAATATCACCCGCACATCAAATTGCCAATGAGAAAAATACCACGTACAAATACTCACGTTTTTTTTTTTTTTTTCGGTTGTTTGGAGGGATCCGAGGCTATTCGCTTATTCTTTGTCGGTTGTTTGGAGGGATCCGAGGCTATTCACTTCTCTGCCCCAGACAGCGTCCTACGGCGAGAAGGTTCCTCCCAGACGGCGTCCGCTGGTGAGAAGGCGATGAACAGATGCCAGAAGATGTCGTCCACTGCAGAATTCCCGTCTCAATCGAATGGCTCTTACTTGAATGATCCTAGGACGAGCAACCCATTTGTCGCGATCCCGTCTGTGGAATGTATCCCAGCACGGAATACGGACGTAAATGTCCGGGCTTCAAGTAATCCACGTAGTGAACCAAAAGAGACGCAATAAACACAATTGTGTTTTAATCGGCCTTCTAGGGGTAAAGCACGATTATTTATTGGCTCGATCACAAAAACCATGAAAGGTAACAAAAGGTAATATGCTGCACAAGCCGGCAGGAACTGTCGGCCACAGACGCTCCAACTGGACGCAGGTAAGATCACTCGCGGCTCCAATCGACGGGCTCCGGGACTCGGAGGATACCAGGATGGAATACCGCACAAGGCCGCCAGGAACGGTCGGCCAGTAGCTCCAACACGAAGCCGGAAATCACTCGTTCTCTTCCGGAATCACTCACTCGTACAATCCATAACTATAAACGATCAGCACAACTCGCTGTCGTGAGGCGTAACGAAAGTTCCCTCGCCTCGAGGCCTCGAACCTCCGAGCTGCGTCCGTATCATGAGATGGCGGCCGCGCTCTCTGACCCTCCACCAATCACGTCCCGACTCGCCTCCCAATCGCGTGAGGCTCCAAGGAGGTTACGTCAGTGGTGGGCGGGGCACTCATTTTGGGTGAGAACAAAGGTGGTTTCACCGGGGGGTTTCTCACAATATATATATATACATATATATATATATATATATATATAAATAAATAAATATATATTGTTACGGAACCCAACGTCGGCCTATGGTTCCCCTTCAAGGGGGGATTATGCCCCTCGTCTGTCACTGACCGACGTGGTCCCTGAAGCTGCACCGCGGCCTCCGAAAAGACCGGTGAGCAGCTTCGTTCGCGACCGCGGATAAGGTGTACTGGATTGCCGAGCGGATGGCAGCCGCGGCCCGAACCGTTAACAATGACTAGACCCGATTCTGAAACGTTGGCCAAATCGTGCCACGGGTATTCAATTGGGAAAAGACAAAGACGACACGGATGTGAAGAAGAAGAAGACAAGAGGTAGGAAATACGAATATGACTTATTTACTATTTACAACCAAAAGAAACCAAGGAAGAAGGAAAGATAATAAAATAAAGACAGAAAGAGGGACGGACCAGAAGGACACAGTGAAAATTCTAGCTTATCTATGCAGTCTTAATTAATACCCAGGACAAGACACACGAAACAGACTATGAGCAAACTCACACGAATGGGGAATGAAGGCAGGAACGGATCGCTGGAGGTGGATGGCTTGGCGGGAGAGGAAGGTTCAGCGGGGATCGGTCGTGCTGGAAGCGGACAGCCGCCGTCAATGTTCGAGCTGCGATCGCCAAAACCGCCGCGGTTCCAAACTGCGCGGCGAAGCTCCTCCGGTGCACCGGGCGCTCTCCAAAGCTGCTCCGGTCTCTCTCACGTTCCTCTGGTGGAATTCTTAGAACGCAATGGTTCGCTCTCCGTGCTTTCTCAGGACTCCTCTCTTAAACGCAACCACCTTGGACTTGGACTCCTCTCTTTCTTGGAACCTATTTCTTGGAACCTTTTTGGACTTCTCTCTTTAACGCAACCTATCTCTTTAACGCAACCTTTCTTGGCACTTCTGTCAAAGGCTTCCGCGCGCGCTTTTTATAACGCCACGGGCGATCAAGCCGCCGGCCTCCAGAACACGCCCATCGGTGAGCTCGCCTCGGCCCTGATTGGTCGGCACGGGCTCTCTGGCTCCACCCTTGATGACGATGGGCGGGCACGCCCTGGATTCGGCGGCTCCTCCCCCTTCTTCTCCAAGCCCACCTCGTGGCTAATGGAGTCGCGGTGAAAACCGCCCAGCAGCTGCGGCGAATGCAGTTGGCAGGAAAGGCTTTGGGAATGGGAATGAAAGGGGATCTATCTATTTGAATTCGGTGCAATGGAGTGTCAATTAATGGAAGACACAGCCTTAACCTACATAGAATAAGGAAATAAACTACCAACAAGCAGGGAATCTATGATTGGCTAACGTGATTGTTTATGACCTAATTACGGGACGCCCTTTTGACCTTTATACACAACTGGAGGAAGGAGGGCGATATTTTTACAACAATAAAAAAACACAATCCTCATATCCACAACAATATATATATATATATATATATATATGTATATATATATATATATATATATATATATATATATATATATATATATATATATATATATATATATATATATGTGTATATATATATATAGATATATATATATATATATTATATATATATATATATTATATATATATATATATATTATATATATATATGTATATATATATATATCTATATTATAATAGCCGTAGATGATTCTGTCTGTCTGTCTGTCTATCTGTTGGGTGTCTGTCCGGGGTGTGGCTTACTCGGTTTGCAGAGTAGCTCCACCCATAGCTCCACCCATTCTGGGAGTGGCTATAAACAAATATCCACCATTTTATTAACTCGCATAGCTTTGAGTCCTGTTTTGTAGGCCCGTGGTGTCTTGCTCTCCCCCAGTTTTATTTCAAATCAAATTCGATAAATCATTTCATTTTTCACAGTCGCTAACATAGTTTTAGACTCGGTTGAAAAAAAACGGGAAGAAAATCCGATGAAAGTTGCCGTTTGTAGAACGAAATGAATTCTCAAAGGCCTGTAACTTCAAGGCCATTGAGTCTCTCTCACGCCTTTATCTCCAATCTAACTCACCATATGATTTCCTTTTTATCGATGGTTTTACTTTTAGACTCGGTGTCAGCAATAATTGAGAACAATCCACACACGCGGGAAAATGCAGAGATATATTTTTTAAAATCGCGTCATGGTGTATCATACACCGCCCAACATGACACCGCCGGCAATGTGTCGATATATATTAAAAATTCGCTTTTGCTTTTCCGTTATGATATATTACTATTTCGTTTGATGATAGTCGTCACAAAAACGTCAACAATGATGCCGACATATATTTCTTCGTTTTTATTTCATTCAACATATTAGCCGGAAGTAAAATATGTTTCAGGAAATTACCGAGAGATATTTCTTCGTTTTTTTTATTAGTTATGTGCGCATACACTTTAAATAGGTTTATTTGAAATCTTTAATTTTCCACAAACATTCCACACACGCGGGAAAATGCAGAGATATATTTTTTTAAATCGCGTCATGGTGTATCATACACCGCCCAACATGACACCGACGGCAATGTGTCGATATCTATTTTAAATTCGATATATCATTTCATTTTTCACAGTCGCTAACATAGTTTTAGACTCGGTTGAAAAAAAACGAGAAGAAAATCCGATGAAAGTTGCCGTTTATAGAACGAAATGAATTCTCAAATGCCTGTAACTTCAAGGCCATTGAGTCTCTCTCACGCCTTTATCTCCAATCTAACTCACCATATGATTTCATTTTTATCGATGGTTTTAGAGTCGGTGTCAGCAATAATTGAGAACATTCCACACACGCGGGAAAATGCAGATATATTTTTTAAAATCGCGTCATGGTGTATCATACACCGCCTAACATGACACCGACGGCAACGTGTCGATACATATTAAAAATTCGATATATCATTTCATTTTTCACAGTCGCTAACATAGTTTTCGACTCGGTTGAAAAAAAACGGGAAGGAAATCCAATGAAAGTTGCCGTTTATAGAACGAAATGAATTCTCAAACGCCTGTAACTTCAACTTCAAGGCCATTGAGTCTCTCTCACGCCTTTATCTCCAATCTAACTCACCATATGATTTCATTTTTATCGATGGTTTTGGACTCGGTGTCAGCAATAATTGAGAACATTCCACACACGCGGGAAAATGCAGAGATATATTTTTTAAAATCGCGTCATGGTGTATCATACACCGCCCAACATGACACCGCCGGCAATGTGTCGATATATATTAAAAATTCGCTTTTGCTTTTCCGTTATGATATATTACTATTTCGTTTGATGATAGTCGTCACAAAAACGTCAACAATGATGCCGACATATATTTCTTCGTTTTTATTTCATTCAACATATTAGCCGGAAGTAAAATATGTTTCAGGAAATTACCGAGAGATATTTCTTCGTTTTTTTTATTAGTTATGTGCGCATACACTTTAAATAGGTTTATTTGAAATCTTTAATTTTCCACAAACATTCCACACACGCGGGAAAATGCAGAGATATATTTTTTAAAATCGCGTCATGGTGTATCATACACCGCCCAACATGACACCGACGGCAATGTGTCGATATCTATTTTAAATTCGATATATCATTTCATTTTTCACAGTCGCTAACATAGTTTTAGACTCGGTTGAAAAAAAACGAGAAGAAAATCCGATGAAAGTTGCCGTTTATAGAACGAAATGAATTCTCAAATGCCTGTAACTTCAAGGCCATTGAGTCTCTCTCACGCCTTTATCTCCAATCTAACTCACCATATGATTTCATTTTTATCGATGGTTTTAGAGTCGGTGTCAGCAATAATTGAGAACATTCCACACACGCGGGAAAATGCAGATATATTTTTTAAAATCGCGTCATGGTGTATCATACACCGCCTAACATGACACCGACGGCAACGTGTCGATACATATTAAAAATTCGATATATCATTTCATTTTTCACAGTCGCTAACATAGTTTTCGACTCGGTTGAAAAAAAACGGGAAGGAAATCCAATGAAAGTTGCCGTTTATAGAACGAAATGAATTCTCAAACGCCTGTAACTTCAACTTCAAGGCCATTGAGTCTCTCTCACGCCTTTATCTCCAATCTAACTCACCATATGATTTCATTTTTATCGATGGTTTTGGACTCGGTGTCAGCAATAATTGAGAACATTCCACACACGCGGGAAAATGCAGAGATATATTTTTTAAAATCGCGTCATGGTGTATCATACACCGCCCAACATGACACCGACGGCAACGTGTCGATATATATTAAAAATTCGCTTTTGCTTTTCCGTTAAGATATATTACTTTTTCGTTTGATGACAGTCGTCACAAAAACGTCAACAATGATGCCGACATATATTTCTTCGTTTTTATTTAATTCAACATTATTAGCCGGAAGTAAAATATGTTTCAGGAAATTACCGAGAGATATTTCTTCGTTTTTTAAAATTAGTTATGTGCGAATACACTTTAAATAGGTTTATTTGAAATCTTTAATTTTCCACAATATAATTTACTTGCCATTTATCATTTGATGATTACGAGACAAATTCCTCTTGAGGATCGTGACAATTCATGCGCTGCGTGGAAACTTCTATTTCCAAAATGAATGAGACGATCGATGAAGAACGCAGACTTGAACAGGATGCAGCAAGAAAACGAATGAGACGGGCGAACGAGTCCATCGACGAACGTCAATGCAAACTTGCGGGGTCACCCGTGGGAATCCCACGGGCATGGATGTGTGTGACATTTCGACATATTGAGTTAGATGCTGCACATTCATTTTTACAAAATGGTTACTGGCAAGTCATCAGATCCAGAAATGGTGTAAAAACCACCGTTTAGAGGCCATTTTTCCCCGCAAAGCGGGGGTTGGCCTTTTCGGGGACCGTGGTTGTTGTTGTTTTTTTGTCCCCTTTTTGAAGCAATGTTTTACGGCCGGATGCCCTTCCTGACGCCAACCCTTTTTGCCGCCTTCAACAAACAGGGAATTACCAGTGAACTGGTACTCAATTAGCCGACCTCGGAAGGATGACAGGCTGAGTCAACCCCCCTGGCATTAATTCGGCGATCGACCGAGATTCGAACCCAGGATCCTAAGCCGGCACCCTAGCCGCTAGCCCAACACCAGAAATGGTGTCATGAACACAATTTATTTACGCACAAGCACAAAAGCAAGACGGGCCGATTTCCGATTCCGACGGGCCGACGGGCGAGACGGGCCGATTTCCGATTCCGACGGGCCGATTTGGAGCAAGAAAAAGAACGAGACGGGAGAAAAAGGAGAGAAACGAGACGGGGAAAGCCGATTGGAGAGGCGAGTGAGGCGCGATTGGAGAGGAGTGTGAGGCGCGATTGGAGAGGAGTGTGAGGCACGATTGGAGAGGAGTGTGAGGCGTGATTGGAGAGGAGTGTGAGGCACGATTGGAGAGGAGTGATTGGAGGGGAGTGTGAGGCACGATTGGAGAGGAGTGTGAGGCACGATTGGAGAGGAGTGTGAGGCGCGATTGGAGAGGAGTGTGAGGCGCGATTGGAGAGGAGTGTGAGGCGCGATTGGAGAGGCGTGTGAAGGATTGCAGAGGAGAGGAGTGTGAGGGATTGGAGAGGTGAGGGATTGGAAAGGAGAGGGATGTGAGGGTTTGGAGAGGAGAGGAGTGCTAGGTGGAGAGAGGAGAGTGTCAGGTGGAGACAGGAGAGTGTCAGGTGGAGACAGGAGAGTGTCAGGTGGAGAGGAGTGAGGGGTCACATATTATGTGAAATAACTAAATTCACACCATTTCTGGATCTGATGACTTGCCAGTAACCATTTTGTAAAAATGAATGTGCAGCATATAACTCAATATGTCGAAATGTCACACACATCCATGCCCGTGGGATTCCCACGGGTGACCCCGCTAGTCTATATTATAATAGCCGTAGATGATTCTGTCTGTCTGTCTGTCTGTCTATCTGTTGGGTGTCTGTCCGGGGTGTGGCTTACTCGGTTTGCAGAGTAGCTCCACCCATAGCTCCACCCATTCTGGGAGTGGCTATAAACAAATATCCACCATTTTATTAACTCGCATAGCTTTGAGTCCTGTTTTGTAGGCCCGTGGTGTCTTGCTCTCCCCCAGTTTTATTTCAAATCAAATTCGATAAATCATTTCATTTTTCACAGTCGCTAACATAGTTTTAGACTCGGTTGAAAAAAAACGGGAAGAAAATCCGATTAAAGTTGCCCTTTATAGAACGAAATGAATTCTCAAAGGCCTGTAACTTCAAGGCCATTGAGTCTCTCTCACGCCTTTATCTCCAATCTAACTCACCATATGATTTCATTTTTATCGATGGTTTTACTTTTAGACTCGGTGTCAGCAATAATTGAGAACAATCCACACACGCGGGAAAATGCAGAGATATATTTTTTAAAATCGCGTCATGGTGTATCATACACCGCCCAACATGACACCGCCGGCAATGTGTCGATATATATTAAAAATTCGCTTTTGCTTTTCCGTTATGATATATTACTATTTCGTTTGATGATAGTCGTCACAAAAACGTCAACAATGATGCCGACATATATTTCTTCGTTTTTATTTCATTCAACATATTAGCCGGAAGTAAAATATGTTTCAGGAAATTACCGAGAGATATTTCTTCGTTTTTTTTATTAGTTATGTGCGCATACACTTTAAATAGGTTTATTTGAAATCTTTAATTTTCCACAAACATTCCACACACGCGGGAAAATGCAGAGATATATTTTTTAAAATCGCGTCATGGTGTATCATACACCGCCCAACATGACACCGACGGCAATGTGTCGATATCTATTTTAAATTCGATATATCATTTCATTTTTCACAGTCGCTAACATAGTTTTAGACTCGGTTGAAAAAAAACGAGAAGAAAATCCGATGAAAGTTGCCGTTTATAGAACGAAATGAATTCTCAAATGCCTGTAACTTCAAGGCCATTGAGTCTCTCTCACGCCTTTATCTCCAATCTAACTCACCATATGATTTCATTTTTATCGATGGTTTTAGAGTCGGTGTCAGCAATAATTGAGAACATTCCACACACGCGGGAAAATGCAGATATATTTTTTAAAATCGCGTCATGGTGTATCATACACCGCCTAACATGACACCGACGGCAACGTGTCGATACATATTAAAAATTCGATATATCATTTCATTTTTCACAGTCGCTAACATAGTTTTCGACTCGGTTGAAAAAAAACGGGAAGGAAATCCAATGAAAGTTGCCGTTTATAGAACGAAATGAATTCTCAAACGCCTGTAACTTCAACTTCAAGGCCATTGAGTCTCTCTCACGCCTTTATCTCCAATCTAACTCACCATATGATTTCATTTTTATCGATGGTTTTGGACTCGGTGTCAGCAATAATTGAGAACATTCCACACACGCGGGAAAATGCAGAGATATATTTTTAAAAATCGCGTCATGGTGTATCATACACCGCCCAACATGACACCGACGGCAACGTGTCGATATATATTAAAAATTCGCTTTTGCTTTTCCGTTAAGATATATTACTTTTTCGTTTGATGACAGTCGTCACAAAAACGTCAACAATGATGCCGACATATATTTCTTCGTTTTTATTTAATTCAACATTATTAGCCGGAAGTAAAATATGTTTCAGGAAATTACCGAGAGATATTTCTTCGTTTTTTAAAATTAGTTATGTGCGAATACACTTTAAATAGGTTTATTTGAAATCTTTAATTTTCCACAATATAATTTACTTGCCATTTATCATTTGATGATTACGAGACAAATTCCTCTTGAGGATCGTGACAATTCATGCGCTGCGTGGAAACTTCTATTTCCAAAATGAATGAGACGATCGATGAAGAACGCAGACTTGAACAGGATGCAGCAAGAAAACGAATGAGACGGGCGAACGAGTCCTCCTTAGTTTGGAACGAGACGAACGAGAACGAACGAGACGGGCAACATGACACATATTGAGTTAGATGCTGCACATTCATTTTTACAAAATGGTTACTGGCAAGTCATCAGATCCAGAAATGGTGTAAAAACCACCGTTTAGAGGCCATTTTTCCCCGCAAAGCGGGGGTTGGCCTTTTCGGGGACCGTGGTAGTTGTTGTTTTTTTGTCCCCTTTTTGAAGCAATGTTTTACGGCCGGATGCCCTTCCTGACGCCAACCCTTTTTGCCGCCTTCAACGACAAACAGGGAATTACCAGTGAACTGGTACTCAATTAGCCGACCTCGGAAGGATGACAGGCTGTCAACCCCCCTGGCATTAATTCGGCGATCGACCGAGATTCGAACCCAGGATCCTAAGCCGGCACCCTAGCCGCTAGCCCAACACCAGAAATGGTGTCATGAACACAATTTATTTACGCACAAGCACAAAAGCAAGACGGGCCGATTTCCGATTCCGACGGGCCGACGGGCGAGACGGGCCGATTTCCGATTCCGACGGGCCGATTTGGAGCAAGAAAAAGAACGAGACGGGAGAAAAAGGAGAGAAACGAGACGGGGAAAGCCGATTGGAGAGGCGAGTGAGGCGCGATTGGAGAGGAGTGTGAGGCGCGATTGGAGAGGAGTGTGAGGCACGATTGGAGAGGAGTGTGAGGCACGATTGGAGAGGAGTGTGAGGCGTGATTGGAGAGGAGTGTGAGGCACGATTGGAGAGGAGTGATTGGAGGGGAGTGTGAGGCACGATTGGAGAGGAGTGTGAGGCATGATTGGAGAGGAGTGTGAGGCGCGATTGGAGAGGAGTGTGAGGCGCGATTGGAGAGGAGTGTGAGGCGCGATTGGAGAGGCGTGTGAAGGATTGCAGAGGAGAGGAGTGTGAGGGATTGGAGAGGTGAGGGATTGGAAAGGAGAGGGATGTGAGGGTTTGGAGAGGAGAGGAGTGCTAGGTGGAGAGAGGAGAGTGTCAGGTGGAGACAGGAGAGTGTCAGGTGGAGACAGGAGAGTGTCAGGTGGAGAGGAGTGAGGGGTCACATATTATGTGAAATAACTAAATTCACACCATTTCTGGATCTGATGACTTGCCAGTAACCATTTTGTAAAAATGAATGTGCAGCATATAACTCAATATGTCGAAATGTCACACACATCCATGCCCGTGGGATTCCCACGGGTGACCCCGCTAGTATATATATATATATATATATATATATATATATATATATATATATATATATATATATATGTTGGAACAATATTTTTCAAAGAAAATGTGAATTCTGCAAATTACCTTCTAATGTTGGAGCAGCATGTATTTCCACTCAATGATGGGCAAATGTGGTTCATGCATGATGGTGCACCTGCTCATTATGCTGCCAGTGTACGCCAGGCCCTTGATCTGAGCTTTACAGACAAATGGATTTGGCTGTCGTGGTCCGGTTGAATGGCCGCCATGGTCTTGTGATTTAACACCCTGTGATTTCTTCCCTTGGGGTTTCCTCAAACACAAAGTGTATGCGAGGAATCCTACGACCCTTCGAGACTTGAAATAATTCATCCGTAATGAGACTGCTGCCTTAACGACTGAAACATGCAGAACTGTGTGTCAAAGTGTTTCGTCATGGCTACAGCTGTGCATCGACAATGAAGGAAAGCAATTTGAACATTTGATCTGATCGGTTTCATGTATATTAAACTGATTAGACTGTTTAATGAGTAATCATGTTTTGTTTTGCACCAAAGAACGATAATAAACTTAGTTGTTTGTTGCAGGTATCGTTCTTCAAAATGTGCCCAGGGTGTATGGACCACTCTGTATGTATCCATATCTATCTATCTATATATCTATGTATATATATATATATATATATATATATATATATATATATATATATATATATATATATAGGAGTTAGTTGTGGATATCGTTGATGTGGAATGACAGCAGTGCCGGCTATATATATATATATTTATATATATATATATATATATATATATATATATATATATGGGAGTTAGTCGTGGATATCGTTGATGTGGAATGACAGCAGTGCCGGTGTCCATACATAGACGAGTTTCTTCCATGATGTATCAGTCTGTATGGCAGAATCCCATCTCAACCACTGTCCTTGTTTAGCACATCCATACAGGTAGACCAACATGTCTTCCTCGTCGATATCCTTTACCAAACTAGCAAGGCATTTTCTGTGTTCTCTTTTGGTCATGTCTCTTATCAGCTTTTGATTTTTCCTGAAGCCGAAGCCTGCTCGGTCAGTTTGACCTCTGCACATCTCATTCAGGATAAGGTGTCGCTCCTTCCTTTCTAACTCTTTCACACCATTCCACCTAGCCTTGTTTTTCTTTGTTTATAAGCACTCTCTGTACAGTGTTTGGGTCTTTCCATCCCTGGAGTGTTTGTTAAGGTGGTACTTGGTGACCTGCATACTTTTCATGGAAGTGATAGCCTTTTCAGTTATGGACTGTACCTTTTTCTGGTTCTGTACAGGGCACTGTTGGAAGTACATCTGCTTACCCCTGCCCAACTTTTCAGGTACTTGGTGCAGGTTGCCTCTTGACTCTCAATGTTAGATATTGGGAAGTTATAGATGGTGAACTCCCAGGCCATTTTTGGCACAATTGCGTTGTAGTATATCCACATCTTCATGATTGCAGACAGATTGCTTTTCTCGGTTGTTTGTAACATTGCTACCATCTTCTTCTTGACCATTTCTCTGATGTTATCATCTTTCAAAATTTTGTAGATCAGCTTTCCGAGGAATATTATGGGTTGACTGTGGATATATGTGATCTGCTTCCCATCAATTTTGATGTTGGGGGGTCGTAGGTTATATATTGTCTTTTATATATATATATAGGCTCAATTGGCATTCATTTAGAGCAATAAATTGTTTCCATTTGTTAAGTAATTTCTGAACCATTCCAAGGTTCTTCCCCTAATTTCATGATATAATTATTTATGTAAAATAATTTCATGATCCTGTGTTAAAACATATGTATGTAAAAATGTAAAAAATATGTAAAATTATAAATATTGTCATGTCGATTGGGTAGGGCATGTCTAGATCCAGGTAGATCTGCATAGGTAGGTGCTTCGTATGTCGTGATAGGGAATCCTCACCTGTAATAAGTTTGTTTAGGCGGTTTGTCGGATTAAGTGTATATCTGTGATCATAAAAGGATGATCGTGTGTTAAATATTTGTAGGGATTAGGCTAATTCCCGCGTGTGTGAAACCTGTAATCATCCCGGTGTCCCGCAACGTACTCTTATACATTAGATAGATCCATTAGTGCACACACTAATTAAATCCCCCTCTGCCACAAGATGATAAAACTGACCGGAAGAGCAGACAGCAAGCGGCTGCGCAGTGGTACACCATGGCAATCAAACATCGAACAGGCAGGCTGAGAGCCACGCCCAGGAGAACTCGTGATTGACAGGGGGGAGGGGCGAGCAAAGAGCAGGCCACTGTTTGGCAGAGTAGGGAAGGACGTGTGATTTGTCTGGGGAGGGGCAGAAAGCTTCCCCATGATTGGTGGAAGGAGCGACACACTGAATGGCCACCGACCGATGGCATGACACGAAGGGCAAAAAGCGCTCGGCCAATGAGAGGACACTAACGCGATCGGAAGATTTGAGAGGTCAAGGCGTGCCGCGCTGGTTGGAGAAGAGGAGGGCTGACGTAACGTGACGGCGAGTAGAACCTTTCGCTCGCCGGCATTTCTCTCTCTTCCCTTTACCCTCTTGTGTTGGACTGTCCCTTTGTGCTTGACCTTCTCTTGTGTTGGACCTCGTCCCGTTTGGACCCTCACTTGTTGGACGTTGGAAAGACGTTGGTGCGCTGACGATTCTCTTACCCGGCATTCATGCACGGACCTCGCGAACGATCGCACGGGGACGCGAGGCTTGCCGTGCAGCAGCGTACATGGGCCTGGTGGAGCGCGAACGGGGATGGAACGAGGCCTACTCCCCGCCAACATCGGAGCCGCGGTCGGACGACTGCGCTTGAAGCCGGACCATCCCGGACGATTCGTGATGGAAGCTGACTGCCAGACAGAGATAAGTCCCCACGAAAGAACACAACGTTTTATTTTATTCTCCTTTCCTTTGTCTTGTATTTGAAATGAGGTGTGCAGGATCCCGATTTAGGAGCATTATTTATTTATCGTTGCATTCATTGTTCTCGGGTTCCGTAAAATAAACGTGTTTCTTTTTGTACATTTAATTTGGTGTTCGCTTGATTTAATCTCCACAGGTTTGAGGGCTGCCGTCGGAACTGTGAGGTAAGGAACTTCAGCATCCTCCCCACCCTCCTTATCCTCCTCCCTTCCCCGCGTCGTGTATGAACTCTGCTATATTTGAACTGAACGCCTTCGGAGTTAAAGCTTCTCGGTTAATCTGTTTACTTGGTCGGTTTTTAAATCGCGAGGAATACGACAATATGTAAAATTATAAATATGTAAAATCCTTTAGAAAATATGTAAAAAATATTTTTACACATTTTTGCAGTTGATGATTTTTAGTTTTACATTTTTACAGTTGATGGCAGCAACAGAAAGACCACTTGGGCTTGCATGTCAGAAGACATATGTAAAAAAAATCATGGGAGTCTTCCTTTAGAGTCAGTAGGCATAAACCAACATGAAAACCACATAACTGTCTATGAAAAAAAGCAATCAATTTGGAAGCTGAAAGAACAGAATAATTCAATTAGCACCATAACACAAAAATTGGGCAGAGAAAATACAACAATTTAGAATATCTTGAAAAAGAAAGACCACTAGTGCTATTGCATATGTGATCTGCTTCTACAATTGCAGATGACACAAAAATCATCAGAGCTGTGAAGAAAAATCCTGAAACTACTATCAGCGACATCACCAACAACCTCCAGAGGACAAGGGTGAAAGTATTACAATCTACCATTCGTAGAAGACTTCAACAGCAGAATTTACAAAGGCTACCCCGTAAAATGCAAAACTCTCATCAGCACCAAAAATAGAAAGGCTAGATTAGAATTTCCCAAGAAGTACAGAGGTGAGCCAATGGAGTTATGGAGCAAAGTTTTCTCAACAGATGAGACCAAGATTGATTGGGTGATAAAATCGATTTGATTGTGCAATTTATCGACAGATGAGACCAATATTGATTGTGTGATAAAAACGTTTACCAAGGTGATGGAAAGGTGAAAGTGTGGAGAAAGGAAGGAAGTGCACTTGATCCAAAGCATAATACTCTCATCTGTGCAGCATGGTGGAGGTAGAATCATGGCTTGGGCTTGCATGGCTGCCTCTGGAACAGGCTCACTCATCTTTATTGATGATGTAACTAATGACGGCAGCAGCAGAATAAATTTGGAAGTGTACGGAAACATTTATCTGCCCATGTGCAAGAAAATGCTTACAATCTTATTGGGAAGTGCTTCACCATGCAAGACAATGACCCAAAACACACCGCCAACGCAACCAAGGAGTTCATCAGGGGGAAAAAGTGGAAGGTTTTATACTGGCTAAATCAATCTCCTGATTTACATCTAATGGAACATTCATTCGCTGAAGAGGAGACTAAAGTCAGAAACCCCCGAAAACAAACAACAACTGAAAATGGCTGTAGTAAAGACTTGGCAAAGCATCGCAAAGGAAGATACCAAGAGTTTGGTGATGTCAATGGGTCAGTATTGATGCATTTATTACATGCAAGGCACATGCAACCAAATACAAACTATTATACAGTCGTGGCCAAAAATATTGGCACCCTTGCACTTTCTGCAAATAACTCGCAATTTTTTCAAAAAAAGGTTGAAATCGACAAAAGTATTTGGTTTCAACAATTCTATATTTCACTTTATATTACAGAAACTTTATTTTTGACTAGCAGAAGTACCCGGCATTGCTGGGCGGGGGAGGGGAGGGGGAAGAGGAGGGGAGGGGAACGGGGGGGGGAGGAGAGGAGAGGGGGGGAGGGGAGGAGAGGGGGGGAGGGGAGGAGAGGGGGGGAGGGGAGGAGAGGGGGGGAAGTACCCGGCATTCCGTGTATAAACGTGAGGGAGAAGAGGGGGGAGGGGGAGGGGGGAGGGGAGGAGAGGGGGGGAGGGGGAGGGGATGGGAGGGGGGAGAGGGGAGGGGAGGGGGAAGAGGGGAAGGGGTAGGGGGGAGGGGAAGGGGGAGGGGGAAAAGGGAGGAGGAGGGGGAGGGGGAAAAGGGAGGGGAGAAGGGGAGGGGGAGGGAAGGGGAGGGCCAGTCAACAATGACGTTGCAGTTCTCATGGTCGGAGAGCAGCACAACAATCGCGACATCGTCCTGAATCTTCGCAACAGCACGAAGCGGATTTTGGAGACTCACCGATCCTGTTACGCCCTCCAGTACCGGCGTTGCCGGGTGGGGGAAGGGAGACCCATACATTCCCAACCCGTACATTCGCCCTCTCGACTCAAGCTCACTCGGACAAAAGCCTCGCACAAATTACACCGTGAAGGCCCAATGGCCATGTCTATGCCACAAATCAAGTACGTGAGCGAGTTGGGCGCACTGAATTGAAAATATATAGAACGCTCATACTCCGTGAAAAGTGAAGCCAACTGGCGGCGGGGATGGAACATCACGTGATCGCTCTGAGCGAATCAGCGCGCTGCTCTGCCACTGGTCGGATTCCGTGTATAATATTCCTCGCTGAAAAAAAATCTATGTGAAACATGCTACTATCTATGCTAAATCATGCTAAATCATGCTAAATGCTAATCATGCTAAAATCTATGCTACTTGCTGTGAGTTTATGGCGGCAAGGAACATCACGTGATCGCGTCACGAACATGATTCGTGATCACGTCATCACGTGATCGTGATCGTCATCAATGAGCGAATCAGCGCGCTGCTCTGCCACCGATTCAGATTCCGTGTATAATATTCCTTGCTGAAAAAAAATATGGATCAAAAGATGAAAGGAAAAAAAACCTATGTGGTGTGAATGGCAATGTTCCTCGCTGAAATGTGAAAAAACGCAATTGCTTTTCGCTCTGAAATACGTGCAAACGCGTAACTGAGTTAATGGCGGCAAGGAACATCACGTGATCACTCTGAGCGAATCAGCTCGCTGCTCTGCCACCGGTCAGATTCCATGCATAATATTCCTCGCTGAAATGCACTGAGGTAAAAATATGGAAAAAAAATATTATGAAATATTTTTTTTTAGGTCGGCCATGTTCTTCCCAGGCTCAATGGCCATGTCTGTGCCAAATATCAAGTACGTGAGCCTCTCCGTTGAGGAGTCTATCGGTAACATTACACACACACACACACACAAACTGTGTTTTATATACATATATAGATTCAGAACCTAATGTATCCTTTTAAATCAGAAAATAAAAAGAAATGGCATTGACAAAATTATTGGCACCGAAGACTTAATATTTGATATCACAGCCTTTGGACAAAATAACTGCAGTCAAGCGCTTCCTATACCATGAATGAGCTTCCTACACCTCTATACTGGCAGTTTGGCCCACCCTTGTACAAACTGCTCCAGTTCTCCCAGATTTGAAGGGTGCCTTCCCCCAACTGCTGTTTTCAGATCTTCCCACAGTTGCTCAATGGGATTTAGATCTGGATTCATTGATGGCCACTTCAGAACAGTCCAGCGTTTTGGCTTGAACCATTCCTGGGTGCTTTTTGAAGTGTGTTTGGGGGTCATTGTCCTGCTGCAAGATCCATGACCTTCGACGTAGACCCAGCTTTCTGACACTGGGTTGAACATTGCGCTCCAAAATGCCTTGGTAATTTCCTGATTTCATGATGCCATGCACACATTCAAGGCACCCAGTGCCAGAGGAAGCACAGCAATCCCAAAACATCACTGAACCTCCTCCATGTTTGACTGTAGGGAAGGTGTTATTTTCTTTGAAGGCTTCATTTTGTTTTCTGTAAACGTAGAGATGATGTACTTTACCAAAAAGCTCTAATTTGGTCTCATCTGTCCACAGAAGGATTTTGGCTTGTTCAGGTATGTTTTGGCAAAATCCAGTCGGGCTTTCTTATGTCTCTCTCTCAGCAGTGGGGTCCTCCTGGTTCTCCTACCATAGAACCCACTTTGATTGAGTTGCCAATGGATTGTGTGAGTTGAAACTGTCATACCTTGTGTCTGAAGGTTAGCCTGAATCTGTTTCGCAGTTGATCGAGGTGTTTTATCCATCATTCGAACAATCCTTCACTGCAATCTTCGATCAAGTTTTCTCTTGCGGCCACGTGCATGGAGGTTGGCTACAGTGCCATGGGCCTTAAACTTCCTGATAATATTGTGCACGGTGGACACAGGAACATCAAGGTCTCTGGAGATGGACTTGTAGCCTTGAGATTGTCCATGCTTGGCTACAATCTTGTGTCTGACCTCCTCAGACAATTCTCTGGTTTTCTTTCTTTTTGTCCATGCTCATTGTGGTACAAATATTGACACAAAACAGCAGAATGACTCCTTTACTCTATTCATACTGGTTGAATGAGTGATTTTTATATTGCAGGCACCTGCAACCCACCAGAGGTGAGTTCATTTCCAAAGTAAAGAAGAATTACCTGCTTGAAATCTAATGATTTCTAACAACTTCTAAAAGGTGGCAATAATATTGTCCGGGCCATTTTCGGATTTATGTGTGGAATAAGCTAAGATTTAGTAATTCTTTCAGCTTTTTTTGTTTTGTTTTTCCACTGCAAACCAAAGAAATACAAATGTGGATACCAAAATATTTTTTTATTTCAACAAATTTCTCGATGGAATTGCATTATTTGCAAAAAGTGCAATGGTGCCAATATTTTTGGCCACGACTGTACTACTGTAATTTACTTTCAGTTAATCTGTTCCAATACTTATACTTACATAAGATGGGGGGGAATGAATATAAAAAGTGACATTACTCCTCGATAGCAAAACATATATGTATAGAATTACCAAGAAATAACAGATATAACAGACCTTCTGTACTCTTGCCTCATATTCATATTTTGATCTGAAATCCAAATTTCTTGAGTATATCTTACTATATAATTCACCAAATGTCCGTCCGTCCGTTCGAAGGTACCGCAAAAACGGCTGAACCGATCACCACGATATTTTGGGTGGGTATTCCTGGGACCCCTGGAGTAAAATAGGCGATATTGTTTTTCCAATTTTTCCAATTTTCCAGTTTTTCCAAACACGATGGAATAATATTTACCGATATGAACAGTGATGTGGCTTTTGTTGAAATTCTACAAAAACTGTTTATTCTATGTACCAGGAGAGAGTAGATCGACTCCTGACGAACTCTTCCTATATAAACGTGCGACTCCGAAGTAACATGGCAGTGTGTGCAAAGCGACTGAGAAACAGGTGTAGCGGTAGAAACGTGGTAGAAACATGGTAGAAACGATCTACCATGTTACAGATTCGACGCGCACTTTTCACACATAAACGTGCGACTGAGAAAGACCTGTAGTGGCCGCTTCCGTTTTGCAGAATTCAATCTTTTTTCAAAATGGGTGCCATGTACTGTTTAGATTTTGATGATTTGCATGTGATATGATTCAAAGGATGTTTATATGAATCGTTTAAAATAAAAAAAAGCCTTCAATTTCTGATATTTTGCCTTTTCATTTGGGCTTCCCAATTGAAGCCCCACCCATAGGGCAGGTACCGTTGCTCGGAGTAATAATAACAAATTTGACTATACTGTTCCAATACCTATGTTGGGCAGGTGGAGATTGGATAAGGGCAAATGGACTATCATTCAAATAGACATATTGAATTTAGACAAAACAAACATCATGCTCTTTAGCAATACACTCTCTGTGCTCTCCGAATCCATTCACATAAACGAATAAAGATTGCAGAATATAAAGTTTAACAAATTCCTTGGTGTGTTAATTGATGACCACCTGCCATGGAGAACGCATGTAAATGAGTTGTGTAAAAGGGTATCTCGTAATGTTGGTTTCAGCAATACATGAAATAATTTCTTTCCCAAATCGATACTTCCAAGTTCCAATATTATATTCCACTCTTATTTTGTCTCAGGTAAATTACAGTTTACTTGCCTGGGGTAATTCTTCCAAATTGCTTATGAATAAAATCTTATTACAAAAAAGGAGTCATGAGAATAATTGTCTGCAATAAAGGATATCTGGCACACACTAATGTTTTATTTTATGAAAACAAAATTCCCAAGATAGATGAACTGCATTTGCAAAACCTTGGTTCCTTTATGCCTAAGTCACACATAGGCGGATTTGTCGGCGACTACTGGCGACTGGAAAAATCGCCACCACCCGCCGACAATCGTAATGAAACCGTAATGGACGGTCGCCTGTAGTCGTGGTTATCCTCCCCAGGTCGGCTGCAGTCGGCAAGAGCCGCAAAGGGGCCAAATATTTTTTTAAATGTTTAAAAACGGCGCGCTCAGTCGTCCTCAAAAAAGATCCGCCATGCTATCGTGATGGAACCGCCATGCTGTCGTCGGTATCCGTAATAAGAGCGTAAAGCGGCCGCAACCCAGTCGCTCATAGTCTTCCGCAACCGCCCCACCAGCTAGCACGGCAGAGATGCGAATGCCATACGGCCTTCCTGCGGCAGCTTCCCGACTACGGGCCGACACTGTTGCGGCTGCATATCGACTACAGAAGAACTGCCACGTCTCCCCTGCGGCTATGGGAGACTGACGATGACAGCAGTAGGACTAGTGGCGGCCGAGTTACGGCCATTGGCGACAGAGATACGACTGCCTGGCGACTGCATTACGACATACCACGATTCCATGGCAAGACAGGATGGTGTGAGGGTCTCCGTGGAGTGAGGTCCTGTGGTGCCGACAAGGATATGGCTTTATTGTTTGGACTTGGGACTTTTGGGAACTTTATTTTTGGGACTTTGGTCCTTTGGAAACTTTATTTATGGGACTTGGGACCAGTGGAAATAATTTGTTGGACTTTATTTCCATTCTCTCTCCCTGCAGAAAAGTTTGATTATTACATTACAATGATACATCTTTATTAACTTTCTTATTGTACATCAAACATCTTTATGCTTCATGTCACACATCATTGAAATGAATAAAGTGAAATGTAAAATAGAGAAAATAAAGATTTAAAAAGTTGTGTGAATCGTCTCCAATCGCCGGCGGTCTTATTGCAGTCTTGCGGACGTCGGAGTAAACCGCCACCCGGCCCCAATGCAGTCGCCGCGATCCGCCATTGGTCGTAATCTAGCCGCCAGACTATCGCCACGCTGCCGCCGTGCATCCGCAATGCAGTCGTCGTCTATCTTCAACAGTCGCTATCCCACTCGGGGCGTCGTCGCAATGCAGTCGCAATGTGGCCGCCTGCAGTCGCCATACTGCCGCCTGACCATATTTGACCGCCCGAAATCGCCAGTAGTCGCCGAAAAATCTTGATCGCCGGCAGTCGCCGGTAGTCGCCAAAATATCCGCCTATGTGTGACAGGCATTATGTATCACTTATTTAGAAACGATCTACCAAATGCACTTTCACAATTATTTTCAAAAAACCCGTGAACCAATTCATAATTATAGTGAGGTTCACTATGTATTTTGTTCAATTTTATGGAGATTAGCAAACAGTACATTTTTGAGAAGCTTATGGCATCAGGAATCTGAAAATCAATGTTTACATTTGCGCAGATGCCTGAATAGCCGCCATTTTGGATTTTCAAAATGGCCACCATAAAATAAGGATTTCTGAATATCTCAGCTTGTAATTGACATATAAACTTCATTCTAAATGCTAATCCTATGTTTCCAGGCCCAAGGAATTCAAAGCTTATGTCAAATTAGTGATTATGAACACCAAAAACCAAGAAAAGAAGAAGTTTGTGAAATTATGTTTTTATTTTCATGAAAAAAATTCACACTTAAATTGTTGGTGGTGACAACAGCATACGTATAGACGTATTTACTATTCCAGTTTGACATCTTTACACATCATCATCACTCTCAGTGTCATATTCAACATTACAGTCTGCATCGTTTTCGCATTCTGTGCCGCACAAGCATAGTTCTTCTGGCGGCAGTTGAACAGTTTATAAATCCTGATGCTTCAATAATTTTACAGTATTTTAGCAGCAGTTTTTGCAATATTTAATTTTATACTGTAAAAATTTATCTTAACACAACTAGTACACAATTATCTTGGTGTTGTTTATATAGTGGTGGCTCTCTTTCTTTTCAGTGCCTGAGTCATCATGAGTGAAGACCCGAGAATCAGCAAATTGAGTTCGGCATTCTTTGTCAGGAGTCCAGTGCCAGCAAAGGAACACTTGTTCAATATCCCAGAACAGAATCATACCAGAAACTACTCGAATAAAATACAAACGCCTTTGGCCAAGGTACATCGCCGACATGCACGAAATGAAGACAAGACATCCAGCAACACGGCGAGAACTTCAAGATGGAAACATATCTGCCACCAAGAGTGAGATTCCGTTCGTCTCAATAAGTGCAGACCATGCCTGCGAACATCTCAACAAGATGATGAAGGTTCATTCTGGCCTTATTTGCATTTCCAATAATGTGAATGCTAGACAGTGGTTCTTCTTGGCTTCTCCAGAGATGTCGTGCCCTTCAACAGAGTTTAAATGACAGTTCGGGCTTCAAGTAAATAAGCCAGAGGAACACCATGAAGTACAACCCACTGCTGTCAGGAAAGAACATGAAGCTGTTGACAAAATCAAGGCTGCAATACTGAGCCACGGGAATCCTTTCGCTGTTGAAGGTGATACAACAACACAACAACAACATGCATTTTAAGGCCATTTTCCCTGCAAGAGCGGGGGTTAGCCTTGCGGTCCCCATGACAATCTTCTCCATTTTGCCCTATTTTCTGCATCTCTCCTTGTTAACCCCCTTCCCCGCATTTCTTCTTCCACCATCTTTAGCCAAGTCTTTCTCGGTCTTCCCCGTCCTCTACTTCCTTCTACATTCATTTCCATCACTCTTCTCAACCAGTCACTTTAATCCTTCCTCAACACATGACCAAACCATCTCAACCTGTTCCTCTTCACAGCATCAATCACAGGCTCTATTCCCATCATCTTTCGCAATTCATCATTTGTCTTCCTCTCTCTCAACGATACTCCGCACAACCACCGAACCATTCGCATTTCCACCCTTTCCAGCCTTCGTTGCTGCTCTACATTCATGACCCATGTCTCGCTCCCATAAATCATAACACTTCTCACACATGCAGCATACACTTTTCCCTTCAGCTTCAACGACACTCCCCTCCTCATCAGCATGCCACTCAGTTCCCGAAACTTCTTCCATGCACATCTCACTCGAGCAACCGTTGCCGTGTCTGATCCACCTTCTCCATTCAGCATGTCTCCGAGGTAGCAAAATGTTTTCACACCTTCCAGCTTCACGCCATCTCCAAGATCCAACTCAACATTTCCTCAATCTGCAGCTCCCTCTGTGCACACCTTACATTTGAATGTAGCTGCCACACTGGTTAATGACCCTCTCAGACCACTACATTTTTGATGAACCCACTCAGTTTTTTTTTTTTTTTTTTGTATACAGAGTCGAGGCTCGTGAAAGAGCTAACATTTATCAAACAAACAAATCAAACGAACAAGCAAACAAAGTATATAAAAAGGGGAGCGGTCGACAAGCTGGGGAGAGAAGGGGAGGAAGCACACAAACACAACATTTGAGAGCAGGGACATCGGGAGATGTGTGGGAGGGAGAGTTCCTGGGGGGAGGCAGGATAGGTATAAAACGCAAGGACACCAAGGACTTCCAGGAAAGAAGACAAAAGTCACCTCAAAAAAGTGGATTTGGGGTGAAATTAGTGGGGGTAGAAAAGATCAAGGTTTTGGATTGGGGAAGATAAGAGATGGTGGTGAACAGCCGTTTTAAAGACCTGGAGGGAGGAGTGGGATTGAAGAGAGTGAGGGAGTTTGTTCCAGAGGCGGGAGAAAAGAGGAGTGAAGGTGAGCAGAGAGTCTTGATTTTGGCAGTTTAACCATAAGAGGGTTGCAGGCAGATCTTGTGCGACCTGTAGGAATATTTGGGGGACAGAGCCCAGAGAGAGCTGGGGGAGCAAGGCTGGAGAGGAGTCGGTAGAAGACGGAAAGACCACCAACCTGCCTGTGGTGAGTAAGTGAAAGGCCCTCGGAGATAGCGTCATCGCGGGAGATTCCAATGATTCTGAACGCTTTGGTTTCAACAGCGTGAAGACGAGATAGGTGTGAGGCAGGAGCACCAGCCCAGAGGAGAGAGCAGTATTCCATTGAGCTGTGGATGAAAGCCTTGTATGTGGTCAGGAGCTCAGGTGTGCCAAGGAAGGACTTCGCACGACGGAGGATGCCCAGTCGGCGACTGGCTTTGGAGGCCAGCTTGGAAATGTGGTTTTCCCAGGAAAGATCATGGCAGATAGTGAGACCCAAAAGCTTGAGTGACAGAACTTCTTGCAGAGGATTATTCAGAAAGTAGATGGGAGGGTTGTCCAGTCGGTCTTTTCGGAGAGACATCGTAAGAGTGTGAGATTTGTCAGGATTGAAAGACATGTTCCACTTGTTTGCCCAGTTTGTGATTTTGTCCAGGTCTGCAGAGAGTGAGGAGGCTGCAGACTGCCGATCTGAGGGATGAGGACTGGAGCGGCAGAGAGTGGAGTCATCAGCAAAGAGATAGAGAGGATTTTCAAGAGAGTCAGAGAGATCATTGATGAAGACCAGAAAAAGCACAGGGCCCAGAACACTGCCTTGGGGAACTCCAGCCTGAACAGGAAGAGGAGATGAGAGAAACCCATTCAGGGCCACACGTTGACTACGACGAGAGAGGAAGTCTGCCAGCCATGCGTGGAGATTTCCATGGTTACCAAAGGAGGAGAGTTTGGTGAGCAGAGCGGGGTGCCAGACCGTATCGAAGGCACGTGATATGTCGAGGGAGACAGCTATAATTTCCTGTTTGGCATTGAGGACCTCCATCCATTGTTGAGACAGCAGAAGCAGCATGTCCAGAGTAGAGTGACCTTGTCTGAAACCAAATTGATGATCAGAGATCAAGCCATTGGATAAGAGGAAAGATTTCATATCCAAAGCAATGATGGATTCCATGACTTTGCTGATAATTGGGAGAAGGATGATTGGTCTGTAGTTGCTAGGATCTGTTTTTGCACCTTTTTTGTGCAAAGCGGTGATGTTGGCTGATTTCCAAGCAGATGGCAGTTGACCTTGAGCAAAAGAGAGGGTGAAGAGAACAGAGAGAGGGAGTGAAAGAGCGGAAGAACACAATTTTATGACCCGTGGGCTGATGCCGTCAGGTCCAGTTGCAGAATCAGAGTCGAGGGTTGACATAAACTTTTCCACCTTGTCAGGAGGAAAGGACACGGAGTCCAGGAGCAGCTGGGTACGACTGGGTACGGTGGGTACAGAGAGGGATGGGTTTGGGACACAAGATTGGAAGGCAAACACAGAGTTGAGGCAATCAGCTTTTTCACGTGCGGAGTCAGCTGTGCAGCCATTTGAGGTATAGTCTAGTAGGAAGACTAGGTCCCCCTGCACCCCCCGGAGATATACTTCTAATCAGTGTTTCTAGATTGGAAAAAATGTGTAGAAAATGACTAGCTATGGCCCCAAGCTGAAAAAATGTCCCACATACCATTTTTATGCAAATTACTGCTGCCATTATCAAAAAAACGATTTTTGACATATCTCAGCCAATATTGCAGATAATTGAAAAATGAAGGTGTCTAGACCCATGTTTTGAAGGGCATAGATCATGATAGAACTATTCATAACATGATTACATGTGTCTATGGTATACTAGTATGCATATTAATGCTGTAATTACAAAATAATCAGTTTTACAAATGATAAGGATACGTTAATACTGCAGATAACTTAACATGGTACATAAGGGGTCTAAACCCAGGTATTTTCAAGGTTAAATGTCAACAAGATGCTCCTGAGTCTTGCATAGGGGCGGGACATTGGCAGTAACATTGGTACCACTCAACTTTTCTTCCCACCATTGACTTTGTATTGCGAGAGATTTTCACTTGCTTATTTAAAGGTTTCTCACCCAGCCCACGTAAAATCTACCAACTCCTGCTGTTAACTCCCAAACATATTTTTTTATGTTATCCAATCACAGTGCAGAAATGACAGACTAGAGATCCAAATTAGTGCTGCTATAGCTGCCATTTTACATTTCCATCCATGTAACATGCGCGCTCGCGCGCTCGTATCAATTGGTAATGTCGCGCGCTCGTATCAATTGGTAACGTTGATGTTATTGAATACCTCAGTTGAAAGTTCAGTCTTCCATTCCATCTGTGTGTTGTTCTTGGTATTCATCCTCCAATCTAGCCAGGTAAGATGCTAACTATAATGTTACTCACACTCTTGACTTCAGTTTCTGCATGAAATCATAAACAGGCAGAATAACAGCTGAGCCAGCTAGCACCATGTTAGCTAACGTTAAAGCTAGCCTCATCTATGTACAGTATGTTCCTAATGTCGGTGTAACTTAAACTTTTGTTAATGCCAAACATGAGACATATCTGTTGACTTCTGTATATGAATTGAACCAGAAAGAGGCACGACAGCTGAGCTAGCTACAGTAACTTAGCACAATGTTTCATTGGCCTAGATAGCTAACGTTAGTGTGGAAGAATTTAGATGTTTTAGCTATTAGCACTTTTGATGCCACTAAACATGGTTTAGTCAGCTAAAAAGTACCCTAGTGTAGAACATGACTCAGAACCTCTGTTACCTCACTGAAAACTCAGAGCCTCCTTTCACAGGCACTTTTAACATCATTCGTGATTTCTTATTTGTCATTTAACAGTGATGGTAGACATCGACAGCAAGCATGCCCAAAAGAAAACGGAGTGTAGAACCTGCAGCCCAAAGCTCTCCTCCTACATGCATCCTTCATGTACCATCCATGTCTGATCATGGGGATTTCACGCCCCTCCGTAAAATTAAAGGATCTGCTTCAGAAAAACTGCAACTGCTTCAAAAGATCCGGGATAGACGTCTCAACCAACCGCATGACTCCCCATGTCGTATGCAATCAGTATGTGATCAGATCCCGGCAACTCTTCCTGATGACCTAGAAAGAGTAGGATATCACAGCAAGTGTTATAAGCACTTTGTCCGCCACTTTCATCGTCTGGGAGATGATACAGAACCAGGGCCATCAACCTCATCATGGCATCACTCTCCTCGTAAACCAGGAGGTTCTGCTGAACCCATCTTCCCGCCAGAGTGTATATTTTGTGAGAAAGTTGAGACCAAAGATGCTCATCGCAATACTGAGAGGCCTACAACCTTCCCATCCTTTAAAAACAAAGAAAATGCATGGGAGCAAATCGAAACACGGGCTGAGAAAATGGGTCTCTATCGACTCCATCGAAAGGTGAAAAACAAAGACCTCTTTGCATGTGAGGCCAAACACCATCCGTCATGTTTTAAAGCTTTCCGCACAGCATTCTACAACTATGAGCGTGCGATTCACAGAGCCGAAGCACCAAAGGAGCAGGCTTGCATGTCAGCCGCCCATGAAAAGGCATTCAACTCAGTACTGGAACACATTCAAACCCAGGTCATCCAGCAGAATAAAGTTCTACAGCTTTCTTCCTTGCGCTTGCTCTATGTCGAGGAACTGAAACTGAATGGATATGAGAACTCAAATTATCGGTCAGAGAAACTACTGAAACGCCTACAGAATGACCCAATCAAGGAGCATATCCACTTCACGAAGGTTGATCATGACAAATGTGATGTCATTTCTTTCTGGCTTGTGCACAGCTCAAACATAACAGTTTCCAATGCTCTCGCACGAGCATTCACACTCGGAAGCACAAACAAGAACCAAAATGTTGCCCTCCAACTTCGCCAGGGTATTCTACAGGCTTTCAGAGAGTGTAAAGACCAACCATGGCCACCAACAGCTGAAGACATGGAGCTCAATCCTGAAGACATCCTACCTCCAGACCTTGTCCGCTTTCTCAGCGTGCTAATGACTGGCAAGGAGGGCATCGAGACAGAAAAGGTGAAGCGTCTGGTCTTCTCCATTGGACAAGATCTGTGCCGTGCAGTGTCAGATGGAAAATGGAAGTTACCAAAGCACATTCTCCTCTGTGTGACTGTAAGGCACCTGTTCCGAAGCAAACAGCTCACCACAATACTACACAGGCTTGGACACTCTGAGAGCTACGATTTCGCCTTGGAGTTGGAAACTGCTCTCGCCAAGGTCCTGGATGAAGTCTCAACTTATCGTACACCACAAATTGTGACAGGAGAGGGCAACCTTGTATTCCACTGTGAGTGGGACAACTTGAATAAAACCACTACCAGTGTGCACGGCAGCAACATTGTAAACAGTGCTGGAGGAATCATGGTGCAGGAGGTCAAGCCCGGGTTCGAGAGCAGCAAGGACCGAATGCTACCTACCATCAATAGGTCACAACAGCGTAGCCTGAAGGTCGACACACCAAAAACTCTCCCACCCTTGCACTTTACTCGCGTTGGCCCGAAGTTCCCTGAAGGCTCATCATTCACACCGCCAGCAGAGAATGACACAGTCTATGCCACTACGATGCAAGAGTACTACATCTGGCTCTTCATCAGATACATCGGAAGCTGTGGCCTGCAGCCTGTGCCTGGGCTAGGGGGTTTCACCTCTGCAACTGGTTCTCCCCCACCCAGCAAATCAACAGTCGACTACTGCACGCCTATCCACCAACCGATCACAGACAACGCAGTTGTTCGTGAGCTACTGAAGCGTTCCGAGGCAGCAACTGCTGAGGTGGGTCAGAGATGGGTCCTGAATACATTTGATCTGGGTGTCTGCATGAAAGCCCTTCCCATCATCTGGCGCTGGCCAAATGAATTTGCTAGTCATGTAGTAACGATTGGACCCTTCCACACATCCATGAACTACATCGGGATGCTCACTGGACACAAGATGCGTGGTTCTGGATATGCAGAGATTCTCTTTGAGGCACAACTAGTAACAAGTGGATCTGGCAGAATCCCTGGGAGAGGACTACTGTGCCACTCTCCTGGGGTACTATGTGTTCAGCGGAGAAGACTGCACCATTGCCTTCAAAGGGAAGGGAAAAGTCGGGCCCTTGAAAAAGCTGGAGAAGAATCCCAGGTTTCACAGGGCATTCGGTGAACTGGGTGACAACTGGGATGCCAACCCTGAGGTGGAGAGGCAGTTAGAAAAATTCACCTGTGTGATGTACGGCCAGAGTCGCGAGTCATCAGTGGACATTGTCCGTGCCAAGCTGCTACGAAAAATGGTGGGAGAGGACAAGACCCTCACATCCAAGTCCAAGGTTGATCTGGCTCGCCTTCCTCCATGCCAGTCTGCCCTGAAGCCGCACATCCAGCGTGTGAACCACCGCGTAGCATTGTACAAAAGAGCCGATCAACCTATCATCGAAAAGCCAAAACCTTATGAGGAGCAAGGATGGATAAGGACTGATGAAGGACTGTTGAAACCAATGTGGTCCAGTGGTCCCATCCTACCAACCTCACTGGTGGATCTTCTGAACACAGGAGAGCACGAAGAGGAGGAGGAAGAGGAAGGAGAAGAAGAGTTTGACTCTGACGATTTCGATGAAAATGATGATGACTGACTCAGTGTAGAATCACTAATGCTAATGATGTTTATCTAAAACAAGCAAGAGAAGAGTGGTCACATTGAGTGCTAGGACTATTTTGACAGTTGTAATATTTAGAAAAATAAAACTTTGTGTTAACGTCTGTGTAGACGGACCTTAATATGAGTCTATTATTTCGTAAAACTGTGATTATTTTGTAAATAAAGCACTAATTAGCATACTAGTATACCATAGACACATGTAATCATGTTATGAATAGTTCTATCATGATCTATGCCCTTCAAAACATGGGTCTAGACACCTTCATTTTTCAATTATCTGCAATATTGGCTGAGATATGTCAAAAATCGTTTTTTTGATAATGGCAGCAGTAATTTGCATAAAAATGGTATGTGGGACATTTTTTCAGCTTGGGGCCATAGCTAGTCATTTTCTACACATTGTTTCCAATCTAGAAACACTGATTAGAAGTATATCTCCGGGGGGTGCAGGGGGACCTAGTCTTCCTACTAGACTAGTAAGGGAGGGGATGGAGGGGGAACAAACACCAGAAACAGATTTGACCAGACGCCACCAGGATTTGGAAGAGGGAGACAGGTAAGAGAGTTCGGTCTTGAGAACGGAGAGATATTGTTTCCTGGCTCTCCTGAGGGTGGACACACATTTGTTTCGGGCTTTGTGAAAGGAAATGAGATTTCCTTCCATTGGATTTGCTTTCCAGGAGACGAAGGCAAGTTGGATCTGGGCAACAGCCTCACCACAAGATTCCGTGTACCATGGACGGGAGGAAGGGTATGACAACTGAAGACGAGATGGGATAAATCTGCGCATGAGAGAGAGCAATTTACTTTGAAAGAATTCCCAGGATGAGTTGATGTCAGAGGTGGTAGAGATGGGAGACCAGTCCAGATGATTGATGGCTGCTTGAAGACAGTGCCAGTTGGCCTGAGTGAAATGCCAGACTCGTCGACGCTGAGCAGGCTCCCTGAGAATGGTCAGAGAGATGTCCACTTTAACAAGCACATGATCAGATGAGCCGATTGGAGCAGAAGAAGAGCAGCAGACATTTTCAGGGAAGTTAGTCATAACCAAGTCCAGAAGAGAAGATGCTCCGTTGACTGAGAGCCGGGTCGGGAAATTGACAGATTGTGTCAGTCCCAGTGAGTCGCAGAAGTCCTTTGCTGAGGAGCCATGGCTGGTGAGAGAGGTACCCACACCCAGCCAACTGGCATGGTGACAATTGAAATCACCACATATGAGGAAGAGAGAGTTGGGATGCGTAGACAGAAGTTGGTCCATATTATCAGACAGCGAGATGTAGATGGAGTCATCACTGTTTGGTGGACGGTACAACACACATATGAACAAGAGGTGGGAGAGAAGGGGAAGCCGTAGCCAGAGGTATTCCTGGGGGTGAGGTGGAGAGAGTGCAGTGCAGGGCGAGTGAGGAAGAGAGTTTTTGATAAAGATAGCAACCCCACCTCCAGGACGAGGCTCAGGTCTATCATACCGGAGGAGGGAGTAACCCGGGAGAGATACTAAGGAATCAGAGACATCATGAAGGAGGAAAGTTTCTGTTAAGCAGATCACGTCTGGTTTGTCAGAAGTAACCTGTATGGAGAGATCAGTTGAGTTTGAATGAAGGCCCCGGATGTTTGAGGTCCATACCGTTAATGAAGAGGAAGGGGGAGCATCGGATACAGAACAGGGGGGGGAGGAGGGGTAGGGTAAGATGTGGAAGAGGTGGAAGAGGTAGGGAGAGCTGTTGAAGGTGTGTCAGAGATTTCAGAATAGCTCAGAGAAAGGGAAGGATGGGGCGGACAAAAGGTTTGATGGTGATTGGGTGAGGCACAATGAGGTGTTATTTGAGGAGGGGGAAGAGCGAGGCAGAAGGTTGGGGGAGATGGAGGTGAGAGTTGGAAGGGGGAAGAAGCGGGGAGGACGCTTTGAGGAGGGGGAGTGAGAGGGGGGAAATTGAGAAGAAATGAGGGTGGGGAGATTTGAAGGGGAGGGGTGAGGGGGGAGTTTAGGAGGGAAGGGACAAGGGGATGGATTTGAAAGGGATGGGATATGTGGGAGATTTGGAGGGGAGGGGGGAGTCTAGGAGGGGAGGGGTGTGGGGGGAGTTTAGGAGAGAAGGGGCAAGGGGGGAGATTTGAAAGGGATGGGTGATATGGAGGATTAGGAGGGGAGTGGCAAGGGGGAAGATTTGGAGGGGTGGGGTGATGGGGAAGATTTGGATGGGAGGGGTTATGGGGAAGATTTGGAGGGGAGGGGTGAGATTGGATTTTAGAAAGTGTACGATGAATGGGAAACGAACATTTATTGCAAAATGAGTTTCTTGTGATCTTCGAGTGCACATTGTGCTCATTGTACATTGAATGGAGTTCACTCCGACACCCTTCCTGCACACAGCACATGGCCACTTCCCAGTTCTTTCCACCTCACCACATGCTTTACCACTTGCCATCACCTTAGTCTTTCCGATATTCACCTTCAGACCTTTTGTCTCCATACATTCCTTCCACTTGTTCATCTTTTCCTTCAGTCCATCCATACTTTCTGCAATCAACACCAGATCATCTGCACACAACAACTCCCACGGTACACCCTCCTTTACGTTCTGAGCCAGCACCTCCATCACAGCTACAAATAGTAGTGGACTTAGTACCGACCCCTGATGCACTCCCACCTTCACCTCAAACTCACCACTGTTCCCGTCCTTCGTCCTTACAGCTGTGCGCGCTCTTTTGTACATTGCCATCACTACTCTGATCAACCATTCCTCCACTCCTAACTTCCTCATTGCCCATGTCAATACTTTGTGTGGAACCCCATCGAATGCTTTCTCCAGATCAACAAACCCAAGAAACAACTTCTTCCTCTTCTCCATGTACTTCTCCTGCAACTGCGTCACAATAAAAAGCACGTCTGTCGTTCCTCTTCCTGGCATAAATCCCAACTGCATTTCGTCGATCTTCACCTTCTTTCTTATCCTCCTCTCCAACACCCTTTCCAATACCTTCATTCCATGCTCCAATAACTTTATCGCTCGGTACGAGCCACACTCTAGAGGGTCACCTTTCCCCTTGTATAGAGGGACGAGGGTACTCAGTTCCCAATCAACCGGAATGCGGCCTTCTTTCACCACCAGATTACAGATCTCTGTCATTCTCTTCACACCCCAACTTCCTGCTGCCTTCAACATATCTCCCACAACTCCCGTCGGCCCTCCCGCTTTTCTACTCTTCATTGCTTTTATCGCTTCCTCAACTTCCTCCTCAGTTATCTTCTCTGCCGTTCCTACAACTGGGTTACTCTCGATGTTGCCATCCCATTCATTCTCTGTATTCAACAGCATTTCCATATATCTTTTCCATCTTCCTTTAATTCCATCTGGGTCCACAACGATTTGTCCCACTTCATCCTTCAAGCAACTCACCCCCATCACATCACACCTCTCTTTCGCTATCTGCTTTGCAATCCTGAATACCGCTCTCTGACCCTCTTCCGAATCCAAGTGTTCTCCGAACATTTTCCTCCATGCCTCCTGCGCCTTTGCTACCTCTTTCTTTGCAGCCTTCTTGGCTGCCTTATAACTTTCATGCTCTGCTTTTTCTGCTCCCGTACCCTTCGCCTTCTGCCACTCCTTGAACTTCTTCCTCTTCTCGTCCATCCTCTTTCCAACTTCATCATCCCACCACCATGTTTTCGAGTGCCTCGGTGGTCCTTTTGTCCATCCACATACCTCACCAATGGCTCCCAACAGATTATCTTTCATTGACATCCAACCACGTTCAAGCTCAACCACATCATCCGCTACCCTACTCAGCCTCTCTTTTAATGCCTCCCTTACTGTCACCTCTTTCAACCTCCACACCTTCATTCTCGGTTGGTACTTCACCCGCCGAGCTCTCCTCGCACCTTTCACCCTTATGTCGCAGACAACCAAGTGGTGCTGTGAAACAGCCCCCTCCCCCGGGATCACCTTTGTGTCCTGGAGGTGCCCCCTATCTCGCCTACGCACCATCAGGTAGTCAACGGTTGTCGTCGACCCACCTGACGTGTATGTAACAAGCTTATTATCCCCTTTCTGGAACTGAGTGTTACAAATCAACAAATCAGCTCCATCAGCAAACATCAAAATCCTTTCACCTTCTCCATTTCTCACACCATATCCGTAACCCCCATGAACTCCCTCAAAACCGTCCATACTCCTTCCCACATGTCCATTTAGGTCTCCTCCTACCACAATAACTTCCTCATCTTTCACGTTTTCCATCAACTTCTCTATCGCACACCAGAACTTGTCCTTCTCTTCATCGCTCCGACCAACCTGCGGAGCATGTCCCGAGATGACGTTCACCAAGAGCTTTCCAATCATCATTTTCACCATCATGAACCTATCACTAACTTTAGTCACACTCACCACACTGTCTACAAACTCTTCAGAAAACAGGACACCAACACCATTCACGCCCTCCGGGCACCCTTGCCACACAAACTTGTATTTCTGTCCCTGCCTACCCTTCACCATTCTCACACCACTTCCCTTCCATCTCATCTCTTGCACACAACATATGTCCACTCTTCTTCTGACCAATACTTCCACCACTTCTCCTGATCTCCCTGTCATTGTCCCTACATTCCATGTCCCAAACCTCAGAAACCGATCTCCACTTCGGGCTGTACCCTGCCCATATGTAGTTGTAATTGTCATGGTTCTCTTTTTGAGGCAATGTTTTTATGGCCGGATGCCCTTCCTGACGCCAACCCTCTTTGTCGCCTCTTACGACACGCAGGGATACGGTGTACCTATTCTAACCAGGGTACACACCAGGAGGTGATCCCGGTGGTGATCCGGTGTTGAAGGTGATCAGCTATACAATTTCATCACACATGCATATGTATGACAAGAGTATGTTCCACAAATCTTGAACATTGATGACATCGGACAGAAGCTTTATGAAGATTATGTCACTGACAGTATCAATGGAGATGTCAGTCTCTGGGCACTAGTCAAAAAGCAGAACAACAAGATGTACATGTCTGGCAGCAAGAAACAAACTTTCAAGTTCCGTGACCAGACAGTTGACCTAAAAGAGACCAAAGATCTCTATTGTCGGCTGATGGTTCTCACCAGGTCGAGCTGGGACATCGATCAGAAGAATTCAGTTGGCAACTATGAGTTCACATTGACCCCGAGAGCACTATTTGCATCAGACGGCTCAATGCTGCCATGCAATGACAAGTCCAAGCTGATACACAGCCTTGAGAAGCTGGCAGAAACAGATGAAACCCAGGAACAGACAGAAGCTATCGTGGCCAAAGAGCAGGATGATGACAGAGGTCCTGTATCATCATCTCCATCGTCGTCATCAAATCAAAAGATCGCCATTGTTGATGGAATGGTGCTTGCCCAGAAGATAACAAAGAAATCAAGGACAATCAGGACAGTCAAAGATCTAGCCCAATGTTTCAATGAGAGGCTGGTGAACTTGACATCAGGGTTCAGTGACATCATCCTGGTCTTCGATACATACAAACCTGACTCACTAAAGGAGGAAACTAGAGAGAGACGACGACAAGGAAAAGCTCCTATACAGTATCAGGTTGCAGATGATACGAACATCAAACACATTCCACTGGCTCGGTTTCTGTCACACGAAAAAACGAAGGCAGATTTGACAGACTATCTTGCCAAAGCAACCCTTGATTACAACAAAAACTCACCTCAGTTAGTCATCACATCCGCATCAGGTCACACCAGAAGCAACAGAAACATGCACTTTGAAGGCAACCATCACGAGGAGGTTGACACATTGATGATCTGCCTGGCAGCGGAAGCATCACAGCGGTGTCCTGATGCACAGCTGGTATTCTTCACTCCTGATACTGACGTCTTGGTTCTGGCTGTGGCACAATATGACAAGCTCTGCAAAAAGACATATATGTTGATGGTATCAGGTACAGTCGAAATAGAACCAATCTGGAGAGCTTTGGGCATCTGGAGACTGGAGACTGCAAAACCAACTGTTCTACACAGAGATGTTCATGTAGAAGGTATAACTCGCCTTGCACAGAACGATGCTTGTGCGGCACAGAATGCGAAAACGATGCAGACTGTAATGTTGAATATGACACTGAAAGTGATGATGATGTGTAATGATGTGTCAAACTGAAATAGGAAATACGTCTATACGTATGCTGTTGTCACTACGAACAATTTGAGTGTGAATTTTTTCATGAAAATACAAACATAATTTCACAAACTTCTTCTTTTCTTGGTTTTTGGTGTTCATGATCACTAATTTGACATAAGCTTTGGATTCCTTGGGCCTGGAAACATAGGATTAGCATTTAGAATGAAGTTTATATGTCAATTACAAGCTGAGATATTCGGAAATCCTTATTTTATGGTGGCCATTTTGAAAATCCAAAATGGCGGCTATCAGGCATCTGCCAAATGTAAACATTGATTTTCAGTTTCCTGATTCCATAAGCTTCTCAAAAATGTAGGCTACTGCTTTGCTAATGTCCATAAATTTTGAACGAAAGTGTTTTTATTGTCATCGTGAACTGGACTATTACCCGTCAAGACAATTGTATAAGTTTTGCCTTCCATTCACAAGACGAACTTTAAAAAAAGATTTTTTTACTGGACCTTATTTTTGAAATTCGATAGATTTAAACTTAAGATCAACTATTGGCTTCCATACTTTTGACATCAAGTTAAAATTCTCATTGTTGAATAATTAAGTATCAAACCGAATAGTTATCTTTGTTCCTTTCCAAACCTTCGGTGTACTCGCTCAGCATTGGGCAGCTTACCTGTGATGATTTGTGCTGCAGAAATTTATAACAATGTGAATTCTTCTTTTGATACCGTAGCCTGTTTGTGAACTATCTTTCTATGCTACTGCTTCACGTCCTTCATATACATAAGTAAATGCCTCGAATGCAATAGTTTGTCACTGGACCCTCCTCCACCCCTTCTCCCCCACGCTCCATTGACCCAATTTGTAAATCGTTCCTTCCCTCCCTCCTCTTTCTTTCTCTTTCTCACTCGCCATTTCTCGACATTTTTCTTTTCACTGCAGCTATTTTCCTCATTTTTGTCATTTTGCTATTTTTGTCATTTTATATATAAACTAGCGGGGTCACCCGTGGGAATCCCACGGGCATGGATGTGTGTGACATTTCGACATATTGAGTTAGATGCTACACCTGCACATTCAGTTATATAAAATGGTTACTGGCAATTGATCACATCCACAAATGATGTAATCCACACAATTTATGTACTTTACATAACGTTAATAGGAATACATGCCCGTGTAGATGGGAAATACAGTTTGTTTGAAATAAATCACAAATATCAGAAGAAAGTTTTTAAAATTTAGAACTATTCTCACTCAGAGTTAAACATCACCGTAATATTATGCGGTTGCTTCAACGTTTTCGGTGAATTGTATGTCATCATTGTGAGATTTTTTTGGAATTTTTTTTTTGAAATGAGATTTTTATATTAAAAAAAACGGCAAAAAAAGCATCAGAACAGCTGTGAAACAGCATCAAAACAGCAGTGAAAAAGCATCAAAACAGCAGTGAAAAAGCATCAGAACAGCAGTGAAAAAACAGCAGTGAAAAAGCATCAAAACAGCAGTGAAAAAGCATCAAAACCAGTAAAAAGCATCAAAACAGCAACAATGGTCCGGTGACTTTTCAATCACCGCAACTAAATGTGTCGGAGTAATTAACTATTTTCCTTCGTGCCCTCCTTTTGTTGCCTGAATGGTGTCACTGCAGGACCTCCGGGTAAACAACATTACGGGTGAAGATTCCACTGTGGCCATCAATTTTTCCCTGTTGGCCATTACTGACTACCTTTACCTTGACATCCTCAAATCGTTTAGCACGCGACAATGCAACATATAATTGGCCATGGCTGAAGACGGGTTCTGGTAAGTAAATCCCAACTTTGTGTAATGTTTGACCTTGACTCTTGTTTATTGAGAAAGAGAATGCCACACGAACTGGAAATTGATGGCGTTTGAGTATGAATGGTAGTGTTGTATCGGAAGGTGCAATACTAATCCTGGGTATAAATGTGCGTGTTCCTTTGTGACGGCCAGAAATTATTTCTCCGTCTATTATGTTTGGCAACAATCTTTTAACAACCAATCTTGCACCATTGCACAGTCCCTGTTTCGGATCAAAGTTACGGAGTAACATGATGACAGCACCATCTTTGAGACGAAGTTTGTGCAATGGCATTCCAGAAGGAGTTAATTGATTTAGGAATTCCATAGGATAATTTAGTGCCTCTTCAGGGTCATCACAGACAATGGAATCAGCGCTGAAGTACGTCTTTTCTTTCCCAGGAAATGCATCCAGTATCTCATCGTTGATCACAAATGTGGATTCATTCTTTGGACACAACACGGCTCGTTGTGCCAGCGCATCATAGTTTGAATGGATTTCATTCAAATTACCGAAAACAGCCTCTGCTAAAGAAATGTTGTCTTCTACACAGATACGATCAGGCAGCGTATTAAATCTGAGTCAGGAATTGTTTCCACAGTCCCATTTCCAACCGACAGAAACCATTTTGAGAATTCTTCGTCATCATTAGCTCTCATGTTTGATGTTAAGTTAAGCTGTTTGAACTTTGGCCACAACTTGCTATGCTTGATGCATGTGGCGATGATTGCTGCAGGTGCAGCGCGAGGTACAACGGGAAAAACCTGCCTGAAGTCCCCACCAAGAAGTAAGACCTTTCCACCAAAAGGAATGTTGTTGCTGGTTACATCCCGGAGACATCGATCAACAGCCGCTAAAGCATATGCTGGAGCCATAGGTGCTTCATCCCAAATGAATAGGTTGGCCTTCCTTAGAGCATCTGCATCTTTACTCGTAGGTGATATGTTGCATGTGGAGTTTTCCAAAATGGGCACTGGCAATTTAAATCGATGGTGTGATGCACGGCCCCCTGCTAGCAATGTTGCTGCAATGCCCGAGTACGCCATTGGAAGAACCAAACGACACTGGCCTCGCAAGATGTGCAGAAGCGTATTATAGAGAAAGGTCTTGCCACTTCCGCTCGGTCCATCAACGAAAAACAACCGGTTGCCTGTGTACTGGTCCCTACAATGAACGGCCTGTAGGACCTCATCTACAATTTTGATTTGGTCATCATTGAGTAGTTGTCTGTTGTTTTCACCTTTTTCATGTTCATCTCCCGGCACATACTGATAATCATCGCTCGAAAGATCTTCAACAGTGTCTGGAGGTACTGGTAACTGAAATGCTTCCAAGGTCTGTCCATGTCTCAGGAGGAAGGACTGTATTTCTCGCAATGCCATGAAAATACTCTGTTCCAAGATATGGCCGCTGTGCACAAAATCTTCGCAAAGGTCGTTTTTATATTTTTCCCACAGTGCCGACGTGTCTGTTGGTGTGCAGAATATGCATAGGGTTGCAAAAAGAGATCTCAATTGTTGTGGCATGGCAAAGATAACTCCATCAGCTAAGGACCTGTCCCATTCTGTATCATCTTCTGTTAAATGTAATTTCCTGGCTGCATCCTTGTATGTTTCACAAACTGCTCCATCTACGGTTCTGAGATCTTCAAATGATGTTTTACCAGGGCAGTGCAGCAGGAGTACACGAAGATGAAAGCGCTCAATGTCCATAGGGCTTGCCGAAACCATGCGTCCGATAACCTTGTTGCCGCCCCGGCGTCGAAGTTTCCATGTCTTTTGTCCATCTTCAAATACGTAATATTTTGGAATGTCATGGTACAGATAACTTCGTGCCTCAGGGTCTCTCTGGTTTAACTGAAACCAAGCTGTAAGTGTTGTACCCCTGTGTCGTACAATGGCTTCTTCCTCATTACCATCCCTGAACACAACAGTCTGCAATTCAGGTAAGTGTACCGCAAGTCTGGTGATGGAATGGGACTGTTTGTGCATTTCAAATTCCATCAATCTCCATGCTGCCTCTGGGGCACTGACATATCTGCAGTCCAAATAGGTCTTTATTTCGTCCACCTCCACTCTCCCGCGCTCTCGAATTTCGATGCTGGCACAGTCATGTCCCTTGTACACATATTTAAATAAGTACTTTATACTCTTTATGCTTGCGCAAACCTCAATGTTGATGTGTGCTCTGTACTTCTTCATTAAATAAGCATTGAATGGGACCACATATTGGCAATCAACATCGGTTCCATGAACGGTTATGGTGGGTCCATTTGGGGGACGCTTGTAAAGGGCATAGCCATCTATGCTCGCAAGTGTCTCTGCAGCATACGCTTTTGGAAAGCCTTTACTGCACACTCCATCTTTCACACAAATCGAATGGCGATTTAAAGTGCCACACGGACCATGTATCATGTGAGACTTCACCAAGGAATGGATCTCTGGTGACTCATTTGAATTAAGAATTTGTATGGAAACAATTCTGTCAATGTCTTCAGCGGTACAAATTTTATCTTCTTGGCACAGCATGAGTAATATGTGGGCATGCGGTAGGCCACGCTTCTGATACTCGACGACGTAGAGAAATGCACGTACTTTGCCCAACACGTGCTTCTTCGTTATATCGTCGATTAACTCTTTTAATTTCATATGAAACACGCGTGCCACTAAATCTGGTCTGCCTTCAGCTCGTTGGTGTTGTCCGATGTTTTCTTGTATCTCTGTCCATTTTGGATTACACGTGAACGTGATGAAAAGATCTGGTTTTCCGAATTTGCGAACAATGGCCATAGCATCTTGGTAGTTCTGCTGCATAGCTCTTGGACTCCCTGCAAAACTCGACGGCAAAATGACGATACGACCGACAGGACGTTGGTTATCAGCAGCAACGTTCTGGAAGTGTATTCCATGGCTCTAAGGGTTTCCTGATTTTGTTTGAAGTATTGCAGTCGATTTGCTTCTGCCTTGCAATATCCGTCGACAACATACTGCTGGAACAATTTCCCCGAAGAATGGATAGTGCTGAATTCATTTCGAATAGCCAGTCGGTAGGCATAGAATTCACGATGAGTTACCTTGTTTCGAACCGCAGTCTGTCGCTGGTGAGGCATGTTTATCATCCATCCAGGCTCGCCATGTGGAAAGAGAATGGGATATGTCATGGGATCAATGTGAGAGGAAAGTGGAGAGAGATTGTGTAAGCCCTGGTCATGCAAATGAACCTGGAAATCCCTGTTTGCAGGTGGTTCACCATCTTGTCCACTAACGAAGACAGCAGCAATTTCATCAGCAGTTGGTATGTTGTAACGTCTTTGGTCGTCTGCACACAGTCGACGAAAATGCATTTCCAAGGTAGAAGGGAGGCGATCTTCAAGGACAGCTTTCCTGATTTCTTCCTGTTCACGCTCAAACATAGTCTTGTAACATGTGACATAAGGATTAACGTCAGATAGTATGTTGTGCAGTTCTGCCATCAATTCTTGCAAACATCTGTGATTCTCAGGTCGATTCATACGTTCCTTTGTAGCTTGAGCTGTATCCAAAATAAATAATTGTGCAAATTGTGCTTGTTCATGTACATGTGATGGATGTAATGGACCACAGCGATGGTAAATTTGACCGTGGATTTTGAAACAGTACGGTCCATTTCCTGGAGGAGATGAGATCTGAGCACCCATTGATGCAAAAGCTAATGCCGAATTGTAATTCCGGATATTGTCTCGGAAGTTGCGACATTTTCCATCGTCACCCTGATAAAGTTGTTGCAGTCGAGCAGGTACAGCAAATAGTGGAGGCAATTTAACTTTTCCCTTGGAACAACACAGTGTAAATCCATCCCCTTGTCCTGTTGATTCATTTGTGAAATGGTGTGCAGAACAGTACACACATGGTGACATCATTGGACCGCAATTATGCTCTTGAACAATATTATCGGATACTTCGGCCGGATTCATTAATGGCTGCGGTTGTATATGTTTGCTGAGCACTCCAACGTCTTTGTTGCTCAGCATGCCGTGTGAGTCTGTGTTGGCGTTCATCGACGGTCTCGTTCTCGCACCTCATCGTTGTTGCAGCAGCATCCTGTGCGAGTCTGTGTTCACGTTCGTCGAGGGTCTCGTTCTCCCTCCTCATCGTTGTTGCAGCAGCATCCTGTGCGAGTCTGTGTTCACGTTCGTCGAGGGTCTCATTCTCCCTCCTCATCGTTGTTGCAGCAGCATCCTGTGTGAGTCTGTGTTCACGTTCGTCGAGGGTCTCGTTCTCCCTCCTCATCGTTGTTGCAGCAGCATCCTGTGCGAGTCTGTGTTCACGTTCGTCGAGGGTCTCATTCTCCCTCCTCATCGTTGTTGCAGCAGCATCCTGTGTGAGTCTGTGTTCACGTTCGTCGAGGGTCTCGTTCTCCCTCCTCATCGTTGTTGCAGCAGCATCCTGTGTGAGTCTGTGTTCACGTTTGTCGAGGGTCTCGTTCTCCCTCCTCATCGTTGTTGCAGCAGCATCCTGTGCGAGTCTGTGTTCACGTTCCTCGACTGTCTCGTTCTCCTGTCTCATTCGTTTTCTTGCTGCAACCTGTTCAAGTCTGCATTGACGTTCAACGACGGACTCGTTATCCCGTCTCATTCGTTTTCTTGCTGCATCCTGTTCAAGTCTGCGTTCTTCATCGACTGTGTCATTCATTTTGGAAATGGAAGTTTCCACGCAACGCATGAATTGTCACGAGTCAAGAGGAAGTGTCTCGAAAGTGTATCAAGTGTATCAAGAGGAAGTGTATCATCAAATGACAAATAAATTACATTGTGAAAATTAAACATTTCAAATAAACCTATTTAAAGTGTATGCGCAAATAACTAATAAATAAAAAAACGAAGAAATATCTCTCGGTAATTTCCTGAACCATATTTTACTTCCGGCTAATAATGTTGAATGAAATAAAAACGAAGAAATATATGTCGTTTTGTGACGACTGTCATCAAAAGTAAACGGTGAATTCACTCGGTTTATTTGGTTCGGCTCGGTTCACTCGGTTTAAAGAAAAAGCGATAATGTCGAAATGTTGCCGTCTGTGTCATGTTGGGCGGTGTATGATACTTGTTGGCTGTTGGGCGGTGATATATTTCCTGAACCATATTTTACTTTCGGCTAATAATGTTGAATGAAATAAAAACGAAGAAATATATGTCGTTTTGTGACGACTGTCATCAAAAGTAAACGGTGAATTCACTCGGTTTATTCGGTTCGGCTCGGTTCACTCGGTTTAAAGAAAAAGCGATAATGTCGAAATGTTGCCGTCTGTGTCATGTTGGGCGGTGTATGATACTTGTTGGCTGTTGGGCGGTGATATGGTGTATTTTTAAAAATATATCTCTGCGTTTTCCCACGTTGCTGACACCGAGTCTAAAACCATGAATAAAAATGAAATCAGATGGTGAGTTAGATTGGAGATAAAGGCGTGAGAGAGACTCAATGGCCTTGAAGTTACAGGCCTTTGAGAATTCATTTCGTTCTATAAACGGCAACTTTCATCGGATTTTCTTCCCGTTTTTTTTCAACCAAGTCTAAAACGATGTTAGCGACAGTGAAAAATGAAATGATATATCGAATTTGATTTGAAATAAAACTGGGAGAGAGAGCAAGACACCACGGGCCTACAAAACAGGCCTCAAAGCTATGTGAGTTAATAAAATGGTGGATATTTGTTTATAATTATATGAAGCCTCTCCCAGAATGGGTGGAGCTATGGGTGGAGCTACTCTGCAAACCGAGTAAGCCACACCCCGGACAGACGCCCAACAGACAGACAGACAGACAGAATCATCTACGGCTATTATGGCTGCGGTCGTTTTGCGTTCGTCCAATGGCCTGTTCGTCCATTGGACCACCTTTTCATAGGCCTTCACTGCCTTAGGCATACCTGCCCGCTGTACTCGGGTTTTTAGGGGGGTCATAAGGGTCTTTTGGATTGTTTGTACTCTTGGGTCCTATGGGTATTTTGAGTCCTTGGGGACTTTTTGGTGCTCTGGGTCTTTTTGGTCATTGGAGACTTTTGGGTCCTCGGGGTCTTTTGGCTCATTTGGGTCCTCAGGGACTTTTGGGTCATCTGGGTATTTTTGGTCATTTGGGTCCTTGGGGACTTTTGGGTCTTCAGGGTCTTTTGTGTCCTTGGGGTTTTTTGGGACCTCTGGGACTTTTGAGTCCTCTGGAGACTTGGGGTCTTTTGAGTCTTTGGGGTCTTTTGTTTCCTTCGGGTCTTTTGTGTCCTCGGCATCTTTTGGGTCCTCTGGGACTTTTGGATCCTCTGGGCCTTGGTGACGTTTGTGTCTTTTGAGTCTTTGGGGTATTTTGTCTCCTCGTGGTCCTTTGGGTCCACTTGGTATTTTGGGTCATCTGGGTCTTTTGGGTCCAAGGTGACTTTTGGGTATTTTATGTGCTCAGAGACTATTAGGTCTTCGGGGGTTTTGGGTCCTCGAGACTTTTGGGTCGTCTGCGTCTTTAGGTGTCTTAAGGATCTTAGGGTCTTAAAGGGTCATAAAAGGTCGAAGGGGTCTCAGCAGTCTAAAGAGTTAGAAGGTGCATTTCAAAAGTACACAATACGTAATTGATTAATGAACATACGTTATTAATAGACACAAAAAAGTATCACACACACACACACACACACACACACACACACACACACACACACACACAAACACACACATGTGATTACAAAGCCCTGTGCAGGGGATGGGCTAATAATACGAACACAATGATGAAATCCACAACAACAACAACAACAACAACAACAACAGCAACCAGCTTGAACAATTTACATTTTGTATCCCAATGACATGCTGAATCTACATCTGGACCTGAACCAAAATCGAATGATCTTGTTCTTGTCACTTACCCAACTCATCCACCAAGTTTTCTCACAACTTGTCCAAAGAATGTTGAAATATCGTGCTATACTGTATAACCTATCATTTTTTGCTCTATCTTATCATTATTATTATCTTATCATTATTATTATCTTATCATTATTATCTTTATTATTATTATTATCATTATATACAGTATATATATATATATATATATATATATATATATATATATATATATATATATATATATATATATATATATATATATATATATATATATATACATACATACATACATACATACATACATACATACATACATATATATATATATATATATATATATATATATGTATGTATATATATATATATATATATATATATATATATATATATATATATATATATATATATATATACATACATACATACATACATACATACATACATATATATATATATATATATATATATATATATATACATACATACATACATACATACATACATACATACATACATACATAAATACATACATACATACATACATACATACATATATACATACATACATACATACATACATACATACATACATACATACATATATATATATATACATATATATATATATATATATATATATATATATATATATATATATATATATATATATATATAGTTACGGTTTACCACCGCCCTTCTTACCCTTACCAGGGGGGATTAAGCCCCTTGTTCTTTCTGGGCCTGGCGTAACCGAGAGACTTGAAACGCCTCTTCCGGGCAAGCGCAAGGTAGGGTTTCAGGACCAAGTCTCGCTCGTACCTAAATACCCGCACCGCCACGGAAGCGGGGAACCAAGCCTCGCACGAGCCATGTGTAATTTGAGTACACCAAGCAGATTGCGTACCACGTGGTCCGTGCAGTCACCGTTAAATATTGGACCCCGATTCAAGCGGTTCTATTCGTACCACGCTTAGTCAATGGTGGAAATCACAAGAACGATCGAATGGAAGGAAGAACACAGGTTTAATTATTATTCCCAATATTATGTACAAGGATCGGTAGAAGCAGAGACACAGAGCAGCACTTTATCAGTCTTATCCTTAGGCCCAGACTCGGGCCCGTTCACACTCACACAGGGAATTGCAGGCAGGATGATGTTCAGGCCAAACGCGCCGACTTGGTCGTCCAGGAACGGCCCCGTCCGGCTCTCCACGGTCCCAGCACGTCCCGCGAAGAAGGCAAGCAGGCTGTGGAAGGATCCTCATAGCGCGTCCCTCGAGCGAAAGCAGATGATGAGGCAGGAAGGCAAAGTACGCGTCTCTCAGCGCGGCTGGCGGTTACACAGCGCGTTATCACTCGCGTAACTCAATGCACTATATACGGCTCGGCTTCAAGCTCAACTGAGCGTCACTTTCATATGAGTGCATATCCTGGTTCATGCGCGTCTTTCGCCGATCCCGTATCTTTCAAAGTCCTCGACTGCTGACCGCGCTCCTTCAACTTCTCACTCAATGCCAACTCAGTCCTCGTACCTCAATTGCTCGACGCTCGACTCACCGCACTCTCGTGGTGGCTTTGTGCAACGGCTTATATCGACACGCCCTGAACCTTCTCGAACCTTCCAACCACGCCCTGTGACGCAGTGCTGCCGCCACACCCAATGAGCCCTGATTGGCGGCTCGCGCTTACCGTCAGCTTCTCTGCCGCCCTCATTCGGTCCCGCCCTGACCCTCCTAGGCCTGGATCAGGTTAATTTGCGCCAAAAGAACCAAAGGCAGCACAAAGAGGCATGAGGCAATGGAGGCGGGATAAGGCAATGGAAGTAGGAGAAGGACCTATTCTCCTTTCTCTACTCAACGCAGAATTAACATAGGAAAAGGACTATTCTCACAAATACTAAGAGATAACTACACTATCGCGAGGCCACATGTTGTTTGTGTGACTAACTGTGAGGGGGAAATTTAACCTTTATTATACTAACTGTTACCAAAACTCAAAACCGCAACAATATTATCATATTTTTTACTGAATGCCTCAACTCTGTGTTTGCCTCAACTCTGTGTTTGCTTCAACTCTGTGTTTGCCTCAAAATCTTGTGTCCCAAACCCATCTCTCTCTGTTCCCACCTTACCCAGTCGAACCCAACTGCTCCTGGACTCTGTGTCCTTCTCTCCTGACAAGGTGGAGAAGTTTCTGTCAAACCTCGACTCTGATTCTGCAACTGGACCAGACGGCATCAGCCCACGGGTCCTAAAATCCTGCTCTGCCGCCCTATCTCACCCTCTCTCTGTTCTCTTCACCCTCTCTTTTGCTCAAGGTCATCTGCCAGCATCTTGGAAATCAGTAAACATTACCACTTTACATTTAAAAGGTGCAAAAACAGATCCTTGCAATGACAGACCAATCAGCCTGCTCCCAATCATCAGCAAAGTCAGGGAATCCATCATTGCTTCGAATATCAAATCCTTCCTCTTCTCCAATGGCTTGATCTCTGATCATCAACTTGGTTTCAGACCAGGTCATTCTACTCTGGACATGCTGCTTCTGCTGTCTGAACAATGGATGGAAATCCTCAATGCCAAACAGGAAATCAGAGCTGTCTCCCTTGACATATCACGTGCCTTCGATACGGTCTGGCACCCCGGTCTGATCACCAAACTCTCCTCCTATGGTATCCATGGAAATCTCCACGCATGGCTTGCGGACTTCCTTTCCGGTCGCAGTCAATGTGTGGCCCTGAATGGATTTCTCTAATCCCCCCCCCCCCCCTTCCTGTTCAGGCTGGAGTTCCACAAGGCAGTGTTTCTTGACCCTGTGCTTTTTCTGGTCTTCATCAATAATCTCTCCGACTCTGGAAAAGCCTTCTCCATCTCTTTGCTGATGACTCCACTCTCTGCCGCTCCATTCCTCATCCCCCAGATCGGCAGTCTGCAGCCTCCTCACTCTTTGCAGACCTGGACAAAATCACAGACTTGTCAAACAAGTGGAACATGTCTTTCAATCCTGACCAATCTCACACTCTTACTACAGTCACGTGAAAAAGTAAGAACACCCCATGTAAAGTTTTGACTTTTTCAACATATTTCAACAACATTTGATCTTCATTTCAACAATATTTATAGATAAACGTAATATAATATAACAAATATCATGAAACATTTACATTTTGTAGTCCATTGTATAATTTAAATAAACATAAATGCAAATTTCGCATGTGGAAAAAGTAAGTACACACCTACATTTATCACTACTTCAAATACCTAAAATTCGAATCAGGTGCACTAGCTCAGGTGCAAATGATTAGAACATCGTTTGAGAGGATCTTGGAGGAACCTGTCTTATTTAAAACTCAGACATTTAGTTTGGTTTGTTCTTTGTTGTTGAAGTGTGTGGCGTCACCATGCCTAGATCAAAAGAGCTCTCTGAGGCCTTCAGAAGGAAGGTTATAGATGCCTATGAGTCTGGGAAGGGATTTTAAAAGATCTTCAAACAATTTGAAATCAATCATTCGACTGTCCGGAAGATCATCTACAAGTGGAGAAGATTCCAAACAACTGCCAACTTGTTCAGGCCAGGCCGCCCCAGCAAGTTCAGCCCGAGAGCAGGCCGCAAGATGCCGAAAGAAGTCTCTTAGAACCCCGGAATGTCATCACGGGACCGACAAGTAGCTCTTGCCACTGTTGATGTCAAAGTGCACGAGTCTACCATTAGAAAGAGGCTGCACAAATTTGATCTACATGGGAGGTGTGCCAGGAGGAAACCTTTGCTGTCCAGAAAGAACATCAGGGCAAGACTAACGTTTGCCAATGAACACATAGGCAAAGACCAGCACTTCTGGAACAATGTGCTCTGGACAGATGAGTCAAAGGTAGAGCCATTTGGCCACAGTACCAGAAGACATGTTTGGCGAAAACAAAAGACAGCATTTGACCACAAGAACCTGATACCAACTGTAAAGCATGGTGGTGGAAATATTATGGTTTGGGGCAGCTTTGCTGCATCAGGGCCTGGGCAGCTCACCATCATAGAATCCACTATTAATTCTTCATTGTACCAGAGGGTGTTGAGGATAATGTGAGGCCATGTGTCGGAGAGCTGAAGCTCAACTGAAGGTGGATCTTGCAACATGACAATGACCCTAAACATACCAGTAAATCCACCAAGGAATGGCTGAAAAGAAAGAAATGGAGGGTTCTGGAATGGCCAAGTCAAAGCCCGGATCTAAATCCCATCGAGATGTTGTGGGGGGATTTGAAACGAGCTGGGCATGCAAGAAACACCTCAAACATCGCACAGCTGAAAGAATTCTGCATGGAGGAGTGGGCAAAAATTTCTCCCAGTCAATGTCAGAGACTGGTAGACAGTTCTAAGAAATGCCTACTTGAGGTTGTTTCTGCCAAAGGGGGCAATACCACCTATAAGAGCCAAGGGTGTACTTACTTTTTCCACATGCGAAATTTGCATTTATGTTTATTTAAGTTATACAATGGACTACAAAATGTAAATGTTTCATGATATTTGTTATATTATATAACCTTTATCTGTCAATATTGTTGAAATGATGATCAGATAGCTGCATGTTGAAATATGTTGAAAAAGTCAAAACTTTACATGGAGTGTACTTACTTTTTCACGTGATTGTATGTCTTTCCGAAAAGACCGTCTGGAAAACTCTCCCATTTACTTTCTCAACAATCCTCTTGAAGAAGTTCTGTCACTCAAGCTTTTGGGTCTCACTATCTGCCATGAACTTTCCTGGGAAAATCACATTTCCAAGCTGGCCTCCAAAGCCAGTCGCCAACTGGGCATCCTCCGTCGTGCGAAGTCCTTCCTTGGCACTCCAGAGCTCCTCACCACATACAAGGCTTTCATCCCTAGCTTAATAGAATACTGCTGTCCACTCTTGGCCGGTGCTCCTGCCTCACACCTAGCTCGGCTTCACACTGTTGAAACCAAAGCTTTCAGAATCATTGGAATCTCCCGCGATGAAGCTGATTCTGAGGGCCTTTCACTCTCTCACCGTTGGCAGGTTGGTGGTCTTTCTGTCTTCTACCGACTCCTCTCCGGCCTTGCTCCGCCAGCTCTCTCTGGGCTCTGTCCCCCAAATATTCCGACAGGTCGCACAAGATCTGCCAGCATCCCTCTTCTGGTGAAACTGCCAAAATCCAGACTCTCTGCTCACCTTCACTCTTTCATTCCCCTTTTCTCCCGCCTCTGGAACAAACTCGCTCACTCTCTTCAATCGCACTCCCCCCTCCAGGTCTTTAAAGCAGCTGTTCACCACCATCTCTTATCTTCCCCCATCCAAAACCTTGATCTTTTCTACCCCCGTTAATACACCCCAGATCCACATCTTTTAATCTCCGACTTCAATGCTGAAATTCCTTGTTGTGTCATTTTGTTTTGTACTGTGTACCCCTTAAACGAACTTAGCTCTTAAACGAGCCTCGATCTTGTATACAAAAATATATATCTTTATATATTTACAGACTTGGCATTTAAAATGGAATGTTTTTTTTTTCTTGACTTTTGTTTACTTTCTTAACTTCGTATATCAATCTGGTGAGTTTCTTTTACACTTTGGTGATTTATTTGTTAAAAGAACCATGTCACTGATTGTCTGTCGCAGCAAGAAGTCAACAACAGGATTATATCACAGGTGGCGTGGCAAAATGTATGGACAGGTGCATTTGATGATTGGCTTCACAGTCGGGTATACAAGGGTTGTTGCGTTCTGTATTAGTGGAAAACAACTGCTGCACATCTCCAAAAGTTATTGCCACTTCCTCTGGAGATGGTCCGTCAACTCAACAATGCTGTTTGTCATGGAGTGGTGGCTTTACGAAATTACGGCATGAAGCAGCGTGCTATTGCTCGGCAGTATGGCATCACTCAAGGTCAGGTGTAAAAGATTCTGAAACGAAATGCTCAGAGGGGTGTCCCTACTCCAATACCGAGGCCAGGACGTCCCTGCAGAACCACAAGGAGGGAGAATCGCCAGCTGCACCAGTTAGTCCGCAATGGCCGTACCAAGTCAGCTAATCGGCTTGGGGCTGAGTGGCAGCAACTGACAAATGTGCCTATATCCAGAAGGCTAGTCAACCAACGACTGGTTCAAGCAGGCTATCGTGCCAGGTGTCCCCTGAGAAAGCCACCCCTGACCACACAACACCGCCAGCGCCGATTGCAGTGGGCCAGAGAGCACCGTCAATGGCAGCCAGGACACTGGAATCACGTGATCTTCAGTGACGAGTCTAGATTTCTGGGCTATCGTCAAGATGGCTGCGTCCGAGTGCGCAGACAAATGCATGAAGCCTACAACAAAGATTGTATAGTGCCAAGAGTCCAAGCTGGAGGTGGTGGGGTGACCGTTTGGGCTGCTTTTCATGCAGGGGCAAAACTGACCTGGTTGTTCTGAATGGAAACCTGAACCAGTTCAAGTACAGGGCCATTCTGGAAGAAACATTGCTTCCATTTGCTCGTGCAGCCTTTCGAGGAAACTTTGTCTTCCAAGATGACAATGCACGGTGTTGTGGAAAACCAATCAGGTCCACACAACTTTAGTCCAACTTGTGGTTTAATTCCATTTAGATCATGACATCATCCTGTAATGCAGGAAATGCAATATGTATACGATGTGGCATCACATGGGACCATTCATAACATTTAATGCAAGCAAGCTGAATATTCTATGCTGGCGTACCGTTAGCGAGTCTACCAGATGTAACGTGTCACAGGAGAAGTCTCGGAGCACCGTCCGCAGCAGCGGGTCTTATAGTCACGCCGCTAGCGGTGTCAACGAGCAGCGAGCATCACCCCGGGTTCAGTACGAATACGATTTCACTACATTCTCCCCCCCCCCCCCCCCGTCAGAATTATATGGCGGTGCGGCTAGAAGCGAGCGAGCGTCAGCACGAACAGGGTGCAGAACATCAGTCGACCCAACCGTATCGGGCCGGGCGGCGAATTTCTCTGCCAGCACGTGTCCGAAATTCCCCGGGTACGGCATCACGTATCCCTGTGTCCCCGGCGTCGGAGGCGCCATCAGGGTCGGGTGACGAAGGGGGTAACTCCAAGTCGTCGGGCCCAGGTAGACCCGGCGAGGGGAGAGTCGGTAGACTTTCGGCGATGGGAGCGTCGGGAGAGGCCATAGTCTCATAGATGGGTTCGGTCGGTCCGTCCAATTCCCTACTCAGGTCAGCGACCCCGCAAGGGGCAAGGTGACGGACGGAGACAGTAGCCTCACGGCCATCAGCCGTCATCACACGAGCATGCTCAGGATTAGCCTGGAGAATCTGCACTTTGTCCACTAGGGGGTCGTACTTGCTCGCGCGAACCGCCCGTTTAAGGTAGGCCGGCCCGGGCCCAGCGAGCCAACTGGGCAAAGACCGTATACACCCCGTGCTCCTGGGGTGGTGGAAAAGTCGCTCGTGGGGAGTTTGGTTGGTTGCGGTACACAGGAGAGCCCTGATCGAGTTCAACGCCGCAGGTAGCGACCAAGCCCATTTATCGAGGCCCCGGCCGAGGGTCCGGAGGTTGAGCATGACGGCCCTCCAGATAATCCCGTTGAAGCGTTCGATCTGCCCATTAGCCTGGGGTCTGTACGGCGTGGTGTAACTAGAAGCAATGTTATTTTGGAGCAGATAGCCGCGCACCTCCTGAGACAAGAAGACCGCACCCCGGTCGGTATGGACATAGGCCGGGTACCCGAACATTGAGAACAAGTTCTGTAAGCATCGCATCACCGTGGCAGCAGTCACATGTCCGCGCACGTATAAGCAAAGGGGAATCACGAGTACTCATCGACGATAGTGAGCAGATAGCGAGAGCCGCTCGACACCGGCAATGGGCCCTTGAAATCCATCGCCAAGCGTTCCCACGGGCGCGTAGCCTTAACCAGAGTCCCCATGGGAGGGTTATAGAAACGCGGTTTGATTTCCGCGCAGATAGCGCAGTCGCGACAGATACGGCGGATATCGTCAATCGAGTATGGGAGATTGCCACGCCGCACAAAATGAGCGAAACGCGTTACGCCGGGATGGCCCGCAGTGGCATGCAGCACACGTAGGCCCTCCAAAGAGGTGATACCCGCGCATGTAGCCGGTCGTGATAAGGCATCGGCGGCCCGGTTATCCTTCCCCGGGCGATATTTGATGGTGTAACAGAAGTCGGCGAGTTCGATACGCCAGCGAGTGATTTTCTCATTCTTAATGCGCAGGGCGTGTAAGGTGTCGTACATGAACGCCATGCTTTGCTGGTCCGTGATGATTTGGAAGCACCGCCCGAGTAAGTACGGGCGCCATCGCCGAATAGACTCGACGATCGCATACGCTTCCTTTTCGACGGACGAGTGTCTCCGCTCAGCGGTGGTAAGAGTCCGTGAAAAGAAAGCCACGGGACGCCCCCCTTGGGAGAGGGTCGCCGCGATGGCCTGATCCGAGGCGTCACTTTCGAGGACGAAAGATCCGCTCTCGTCGATTGTCGCCACGGCGGCTCGGGCGATGTTGGCCTTAAGGCCTTCAAAGGCCGCCAATGCGGCCGGACTCAGTGGGAAGGTGTCGCAGGCCACGAGGGGGCGAAGTTTCGCGGAGAAATTTTGCACCCATTTGGAGTAATGGGCGAATAGCCCGAGGGCGCGCTTCAGGGACGCCCGATCACAGGGAGGGGCCATGTCAAGCAAAGGTCGCAGACGCTCCTTATCCGGAGCGACAGAGCCATGGGTCACGGTGTACCCCAGAAGATCTATCGTGCGTAGGGAGTATTGGCACTTATCCTCGTTCATAGTTAAGTGATACCTCTGCGCGACCTCAAGGAAGCGCTTCAGATTAGCATCATGGTGCCCTTGGTCATATCCACAAACCGTAAGATTATCGAGGTAGACGAAAACATCGGTTAAGTGCTCCCGCGCAATGAGGTCATCCATGGCCCTCTGGAAACAAGCGACCCCGTTCGTTACCCCAAAAGGCAATCGCGCAAATTGGTACAACCGCTGCCCCGACTCAAAAGCGGTATAGATACGATCCGCCCTAGAGATAGGGATCTGGTGGTACGCACTACGGAGATCGAGAGTGCTATAGACCGAATACTGGGACACCTGTTGCACCAGCGCGTCCATCCCCGGAAGGGGGTAGGCATCCAGCTGTGTAAAGCGGTTAATCGTTTGGGAATAGTCGATTACCATGCGTCTGCGGTGGGCCTCGCTGCGCACCACCAAGACCTGGGTGCGCCACGGCGACCTGCTAGGTTCTATGATGCCGTCTTTCAAGAGCTGAGCCGTTTCGTCCGCAATGAATTGCATGTCTGCGCGAGAGTAGCGCCGTGATTTCACCGCGACAGGGGTACAGTCGGAGGTTAGATTGGGGAACAGCGAAAGCGGCTGGATGTCCATTTTCGCTAGGGCGCACACCGCAAGCGCGTCGTCCGCCCCCACAACAAGCGTGTCAGGCCCACCAAACTCCATTACCAGACGTCCATGCAGTTTTAGAAAATCGTGTCCTAACAGAATATCAGCACATAAAGCGGGTAAAACCATAAGGTGTACATCAGGAAAAACCCGTCCCTTTAGCACGAGTTTCAATCGGCATTCCCCCTTCGTGCTGAGTCGAAGCCCCTGGGAAGCCATGAAGATCCGTCTCGTAGACCTCCAGATCCGCCATCCATGCCTGAGCACAAGTCGCTGGTCGATAAAACTATCCGTAGACCCTGTATCCACCAAGGCCCGAACACAATGGCCTTCGACCATGAGGGGAATAAGGGCTTGAGCCAGGCCAGACGAGGCTGCTGGGAGTGGGACTGAACCCCCCGAATGGGTCGGACAAGCCTCGCGGGTGGATCCTATGCCAGCAGCAGTTTTGCGGTCGTGGCCGGAGTATGCGTTGTCCATTAATGCCATCAGAGGGCTTTCCCAAGCATTCCTGTGTTTCGCGATTCAAAATCTGACAATTCTGACGGGAAAAGGCCTCCGTAGTATTTGAAAACGCCTTTTGACACTTTTGGCAGGAAAAGGCCTCCGTAGTATTCGAAATCGCCTTTTCCGGGGTGAGGGCCACCGTTAGCTCGTGGACGACACGAGGAGAACGTTCCGCTGGGGCTTGGCGAGGCTTCAAAGCCCCTTGCGTGGCCCGGAGTTTGGTCAAGGACACGTACTTTGTGCCCGATGGAGGATGAGACTGTGGTGGCTGTCCGGTGACGCCCGCCAAGGACGTCTGAGCGCCCGGGGGCCCGCAGAGAGGGGCCCTCCCTTTCGAAGACGGGTAAGGCGCCGGGTTTCGGGCTCGGCTCGCAGGCTCCGCAATGAGCCAATTCAAGGTCGCCGCGACCGCGCGACCGCGACCGCGCGATTCAATGAGCCGCGAGCCGCGTGCCGTTTTCCTGCACACTTTCGCGTAATGTCCCTTTTGCGAGCACAAATGGCATATAGCGTCTCGTGCCGGACACACGGGCCGGGCATGACGTGGCCCCCCACAGAAAAAGCATGCGGCCCCGCGTAAGGCCTTGGGTCTGGCCGTAGCGGCAGCCGTCAGGACTGGGTCTTCCTCTAGGAGCTTGAGCCTTAGTTCCTGGGAGGAGACCCCTGCAATAAAGGCATCTAAAAGAAGATCATCCTGAGACTGCGCGGGAGTCCGTGGCTCCTTGATGCTGTCCAGCAAGAGCTGCCGGAGCTCCTGGGCGTAGTGGTCCATCGCCTCGTTGGGTTGCTGACGTCGCGTTAGCAGCAAATATCGTGCATACACCGGGCTTTTTTCCTTTATGTACAGCCGTTTGAGCTCCGCGATCGAGAGGTCATACGTCGCGAATTGAGCGATGGAATTGTACACCTTGTAGTCGATTTTTGAATGAAGCGTTGCTAGCTTCGCGGCAGCCGTCGGCGCGGTCTCAGGCTCCTCGAAATGATTCTCCAATGTTCTGAGCCAGTGCTTCAGTTGCAAGCCACCATCCGGGGCTTGAGGGTTGGCGCAGAATACGGCAACCGCCAGCGTCTTGTTGCCAGCCATGTCGGTAGATATAAATGGAATTAAATGTTGTGGAAAACCAATCAGGTCCACACAACTTTAGTCCAACTTGTGGTTTAATTCCATTTAGATCATGACATCATCCTGTAATGCAGGAAATGCAATAAGTATACGATGTGGCATCACATGGGACCATTCATAACATTCAATGCAAGCAAGCTGAATATTCTATGCTGGCGTACCGTTAGCGAGTCTACCAGATGTAACGTGTCACAGGAGAAGTCTCGGAGCACCGTCCGCAGCAGCGGGTCTTATAGTCACGCCCCTAGCGGTGTCAACGAGCAGCGAGCATCACCCCGGGTTCAGTACGAATACGATTTCACTACACACGGCCTCATCGTGCTCGCATGATCCAACACTTTCTTGCTGACCATGGTGTAGAGCATATGGAGTGTCCTGCCATGTCCCCGGATATGAATCCGAAAGAGAACTTGTGGGCAGAATTAACACGTCAAATCGACCACTTGGACCAGCAGCCGACCTCTGTGCGTGAATTGCAGCAGACTATTGTCACTGCATAGCAAGCGATTCCTGTCCAAACCTTGGCAAATCTCGTGAACAGCATGCCTCGACGTGTACGTGCTCTCCTGAATGCTCGTGGGGGTTACACGAAGTACTGAACTGTAATTTTATTGCCGTAATCCCAGTCGTAATTTAACTTTTGTTTTTGTTTTAAATTTTTTTGGCTAATGTGCAAAATAAAGAGATACTTCTGGAAAACGTACAGAAGTTTAACACAGTACTCTCTATGAATTGAGTTCGATATCAGTTTACATCACTTTCAAGGATCAATTTATTTGTTTCGAAATGTCAAATGTGGTTTTTGTTTCTTTTAAAGGTCACATTAAAAAAATCTAGAATAATTTCAACATAATTCCAATGAACTTTTGGTTCTAAGACATCTTGAAAAGTAAGTTCACCCCCACAAAAAAAATATTCCATATTAAATGCCAAGTCTGTATATCTGTCATTTTCGAAGAATCACTTACATTTAAAAAAAATTCTCATACCTCGATTCCGATGTTCACCAAAATTGAATCAATACGTCCTTGTCACACACCAAACTTCTCCCCCAGGTTTCTTCCGAAATCTGCATAACTTTTTGAGATGTTTTGCTATTTATGGTTGTGGCCCTATCTGTCAATGGTGAAGAATCTCTTTCAAAAAATTGTAGAGTCGAGATCCGGATCTTCACCAAAATCTCATTAATTTGTCCTTGTCACACACCCAATCTGTCCACCAAGTTTCATCCGAATCCGTCTGTAACTTTTTGAGATATCCTGCTCACAGACAACAAGACAGACAAACAGGGGTGAAATCATCACCTCTGTCCACCTTCGATAATGGACGTCATGAATACAACCATGTTTCCATTATCATCCCGTCTGTTTTGCAATTACGTGTGTGTGTGTTTGTGTTTGTGTGTGTGTGTGTGTGTGTGTGTGTGTGTGTGTGTGTGTGTGTGTGTGTGTGTGTGTGTGTGTGTGTGTGTGTGTGTGTGTGTGTGTGTGTCTGTCTCACCGGGCTATAACTTTTTTTACAATTTGAGTTTTGTCATCAAATTTTCAACAAAGCTCTATTATGAGAATATGGTGAACAAAAATTAAATTTTTGGCAAAAGGTCAAAAGGTTAAAGGTCAGCGGCTCCTAAAATCATCAATTTTCAGCCAAATGACTTGAAATTTTAATTTACCTTTTGAGTTTTGTCATCAAATTTTCAACAAAGCATTATGATGAGAATATGGAGAACAAAAATTACATTTTTGGCAAAAGGTCAAAAGGTCAAAGGTCAGCGGCTCCTAAAATCATCAATTTTCATCCAAATGACTTGAAATTTTAATTTTCCATTTGAGTTTTACCATCAAATTTTCAACAAAGCTTTATTATGAGAATATGGAGAAGAAAAATTAATAATTTTGGCAAAAGGTTAAAGGTCAGCGTCACCTAAAATCATCAATTTTCATCCAAATAACTTGAAATTTTAATTTACCATTTGAGTTTTGCCATCAAATTTTCAACAAAGCTTTATTATGAGAATATGGATCTCGCGATCTCGCGAGATCTTTGTCGATGAGGTCACGTCTTTTCGAAGCTGTCCATGCCCTCACGCTTTCGAAGCTAAGTAATTTTTTCACAATTGTGTTTTTGTCGAGGCTGTATCTATCTTTCGGTGTGTGTACCTATAGCGTGTCTTTAGGAAAATTTTCGGTGTTAATTTTTCGTACATGTATACACAATCGTCGGTTAATTCGTGTCGCGTATTCTGAGGCCTAGTACTAGTACTAGTAGGCTTAGGCTACCATCTCTGACCTTGTGGTTTTGTTTTCTCTCAGCGGTTCATCGAATGCGCTGCAATTACTTTCGTTCTCTGTTTCATCCCAGTCGTTCACCCCATACTTTCTTGTTTAATATCTCTACTCAAAAAAAAAAAAAATTCCTTCTCAGTTCTTATTCGTTTATTTGTTGTTCTTATTTGTTCGTTCGTTCTTCGTTCACGTTGTTCGTGATCACCCGATCACGTGGTTAGAAATGTTTAATCTCTCCCCTGAAGAACTGTATTCTGTCATATAGTATAACACCTTTTCTTCTTCTCCGATAAAAGGATGCTTTCGTCTTGCTCACCAAATCTATTCATTCCAAAAAAACAAAACAATACCATCTCTTACAGTTCCTCTTTTCTACATTCCCGAAACTCTCCAGCCCTCCACCCCTCCTTCAGCATCCTCAAACGTATTTTTGACTCGAAGGTCTCAAACTCATTTTGCAAAAAATGTTCGTTTCCCATGAATCATACACTTTTCAAAATCCAATCTCACCCCTCCCCTCCAAATCTTCCCCAACACCCATCAATTTCAAATCTTCCCCCTTGCCCCTTCCCCTCCAAATCTTCCCCATCACCCCTTCCCTCCAAAACTTCCCCATCACCCCTCCCATCCAAATCTACCCCCTTGCCCCTCCCCTCCAAATCTTCCCCATCACCCATCCCTTTCAAATCTCCCCCCTTGCCCCTTCCCTCCCTTCCCTCCTAAACTCCCCCCACACTCCCCCCAAAATGTCCGGGGCCTTCGCTCAAACTTGACTGATCTCTCCATACAGGTTGCTTCTGACAAACCAGATGTGATCTCCTGAACAGAAACTTTCCTCCTTCAAGATGTCTCTGATGCCTTGGTATCTCTCCCAGGTTACTCCCTCCTCCGGTATGATAGACCTGAGCCTCGTCCTGGAGGTGGGGTTGCTATCTTTATAAAAAAAACTCTCTTCCTCACTCGCCCTCCACTGCCCTCTCTCCACCTCACCCCCAGGAATACCTTTGGCTACGGCTTCCCCTTCGCTCCCACCTTTTGTTCATATGTGTGTTGTACCGTCCACCAAACAGTGATGACTCCATCTACATCTCGCTGTCTGATAATATGGACCAACAATCTACCCATCCCAACTCTCTCTTCCTCATATGTGGTGATTTCAATTGTCACCATGGCAGTTGGCTGGGTGTGGGTACCTCTCTCACCAGCCATGGCTCTTCAGCAAAGGACTTCTGAGACTCACTGGGACTGACACAATCTGTCAATTTCCCGACCCGGCTCTCAGTCAACGGAGCATCTTCTCTTCTGGACTTGGTTATGACTAACTTCCCTGAAAATGTCTGCTGCTCTTCTTCTGCTCCAGTCGGCTCATCTGATCATGTGCTTGTTAAAGTGGACATCTCTCTGACCATTCTCAGAGAGCCTCCTCAGCGTCGACGAGCCTGGCATTTCACTCAGGCCAACTGGCACGGTCTTCAAGCAGCCATCATTCATCTGGACTGGTCTCCCATCTCTACCGCATCTGACATCAACTCATCCTGGGAATTCTTTCAAAGTAAATTGCTCTCTCTCATGCACAGATTTATCCCATCTCGTCTTCAGTTGTCATACCCTTCCTCCCGTCCATGGTACATGGAATCTTGTGGTGAGGCTGTTGCCCAGAAACAACTTGCTTTCGTCTCCTGGAAAGCAAATCCAACGGAAGGAAATCTCATTTCCTTTCACAAAGCCCGAAACAAGTGTGTGTCCACCCTCAGGAGAGCCAGGAAACAATATCTCACCGTTCTCAAGACCGAACTCTCTTATCTGTCTCCCTCTTCCAAATCCTGGTGGCGTCTGGTCAAATCTGTTTCTGGTGTTTGTTCCCCCTCCATCCCCTTCATCCCCTCCCTCACCTCAAACGGCTACACGGCTGACTCCGCACGTGAAAAAGCTGAATGCCTCAACTCTGTGTTTGCCTCTAAATCTTGTGTCCCAAACCCATCCCTCTCTGTACCCACCGTACCCAGTCGTACCCAGCTGCTCCTGGACTCTGTGTCCTTTCCTCCTGACAACGTGGAAAAGTTTCTGTCAACCCTCGACTCTGATTCTGCAACTTTTCCTGACGGCATCAGCCCACGGGTCCTAAAATCATGTTCTTCCGCTCTTTCACTCCCTCTCTCTGTTCTCTTCACCCTCTCTTTTGCTCAAGGTCATCTGCCATCTGCTTGGAAATCAGCCAACATCACTGCTTTGCACAAAAAGGTGCAAAAACAGATCCTAGCAACTACAGACCAATCAGCCTTCTCCCAATTATCAGCAAAGTCATGGAATCCATCATTGCTTCAGATATGAAATCTTTCCTCTTCTCCAATGGCTTGATCTCTGATCATCAATTTGGTTTCAGACCTGGTCACTCTACTCTGGACATGCTGCTTCTGCTTTCTCAACAATGGATGGAGGTCCTCAATGCCAAACAGGAAATTAGAGCTGTCTCCCTTGACATTTCACGTGCCTTTGATACGGTCTGGCACCCCGCTCTGCTCACCAAACGCTCCTCCTTTGGTATCCATGGAAATGTCCACGCATGGCTGGTGGACTTCCTCTCTGGTCGTAGTCAACGTGTGGCCCTGAATGGGTTTCTCTCATCTCCTCTTCCTGTTCAGGCTGGAGTTCCCCAAGGCAGTGTTCTGGGCCCTGTGCTCTTTCTGGTCTTCATCAATGATCTCTCTGACTCTCTTGAAAATCCTCTCTATCTCTTTGCTGACGACTCTACTCTCTGTCGCTCCATTCCTCATCCCTCAGATCGGCAGTCTGCAGCCCCCTCGCTCTCTGCAGACCTAGACAAAATCACAGACTGGACAAACAAGTGGAACATGTCTTTCAATCCTGACAAATCTCACACTCTTACGATGTCTCTCTGAAAAGACCGACTGGACAACCCTCCCAGCCACTTTCTGAATAATCCTCTCCAAGAAGTTCTGTCACTCAAGCTTTTGGGTCTCACTATCTGCCATGATCTTTCCTGGGAAAACCACATTTCAAATCTGGCCTCCAAAGCCAGTCGCCGACTGGGCATCCTCCGTCGTGCGAAGTCCTTCCTTGGTACACCTGAGCTCCTCACCACTTGCAAGGGTTTCATCCGCAGCTCTATGGAATACTGCTCTCCCCTCTGGTCTGGTGCTCCTGCCTCACACCTAGCTCGTCCTCACGCTGTTGAAACCAAAGCGTTCAGAATCATTGGAATATCCCGCGATGAAGCTAACTCCAAGGGCCTTTCACTCACTCACCGCAGGCAGGTTGGTGGTCTTTCCGTCTTCTACCGACTCCTCTCTGGCCTTGCCCCCCCCCCCCCAGCTCTCTCTGGGCTCTGTCCCTCAAATATTCCTACAGGTCGCACAAGATCTGCCTGCAACCCTCTTCTGGTTAAACTGCCAAAATCAAGACTCTCTGCTAAACTTCACTCCTTCATTCCTCTTTTCTCCCACCTCTGGAACAAACTCCCTCACTCTCTTCAATCCCACTCCAACCTCCAGGTCTTTAAAATAGCTGTTCACCACCATCTCTTATCTTCCCCCATCCAAAACCTTGATCTTTTCTACCCCCGCTAATTTCACCCAAAATCCTACACTTTTTTTTTTGAAATACCAACTTCTGTCCTGGAAGTCTTTGTTCCCCATGTGTTTTATACCTCTCCCCCCCCCCCCCCCTTCCCACGCCTCCTCCCCCCAAGCCCTCTCCCTCCCACACTTCTCCCTGCTCTCAAATGTTGTGTTTGTGTGCTTCCCCTTCTCTCCCCATCTTGTCTTCCGCTCCTTCTTTTCATATATTTTGTTTGTCTGGTTGATTTGTTTGTGAAAGAAATGTTAGCTTTTTCACGAGCCTCGATTCAGTATACAAAAAAAAAAAGAAAAAAAAAAAGGAGAACAAAAATTAATAATTTTGGCAAAAGGTTAAAGGTCAGCATCATATAAAATCATCAATTTTCATCCAAATGACCTGAAATTCCAATTTACCATTTGAGTTTTGTCATCAAATTTTCAACAAAGCATTATGATGAGAATATGGAGAACAAAAATTACATTTTTGGCAAAAGGTCAAAAGGTTTAATTCAGCGGCTCCTAAAATCATCAATTTTCATCCAAATGACTTGAAATTTTAATTTTCCATTTGAGTTTTTCCATCAAATTTTCAACAAAGCTTTATTATGAGAATACGGAGAAGGCAAATTAATATATTATTTCAAAATGTAAAATGGTCAGAGTTAAATAAAATCATCAATTTTTATACAAATGACCTGAAATTCCAATTTACCATTTGAGTTTTTTCATCAAATTTTCAACAAAGCGTTATTATGAGAATATGGAGACGAAAAATTACATTTTTGGCAAAAGGTCAAAAGGTTAAAGGTCAGCGGCTCCTAAAATCATCAATTTTCATCCAAATGACTTGAAATTTTAATTTACCATTTGAGTTTTGCCATCAAATTTTCAACAAAGCTTTATTATGAGAATATGGAGCAGAAAAATTAATAATTTTGGCAAAAGGTTTAAAGGTCAGCGTCACCTAAAATCATCAATTTTCATACAAATGACCTGAAATTCCAATTTACCATTTGAGTTTTTTCATCAAATTTTCAACAAAGCGTTATTATGAGAATATGGAGAAGAAAAATTACATTTTTGGCAAAAGGTCAAAAGGTTAAAGGTCAGCGGGCTCCTAAAATCATCAATTTTCATCCAAATGACTTGAAATTTTAATTTACCATTTGAGTTTTGCCATCAAATTTTCAACAAAGCTTTATTATGATGATATGCAGAAAGCAAATTAATAATTTGGTCAAAAGGTCAAAAATGGTCAGCATCACAAAATCGTCAATTTTCATCCAATTGACCTGAAATTTTAAGAATTTGCATATTGGGTCACTGAATTGGTTCACTAATCAAAAGCTCGAAGATGATTTTTTTTTAAAATCAAAATGTCTAAGGTCGAGGCTGCATAAAATCATCAATTTTCATTTTGTATTTTTTAAAAAGTATTTTCGTTATTTTGAGCATACGGAAGAAGAAGACTTCTTAATACAAACGGACGCGGACGGGCTTTGCATTTTCAGATGCTTTCTAGTTTTAAATTATAATCGAATCGGTGTTGAAACGATGATAAAAAATTTGGGAAACAACATAGACTCCACCGAGTCAATTAACATATATATGAGTGCAGTACTCTATTTTCCCCATGCAAGCCGATGCTGCGGCTGAGGTTTCTCCAGCTTCATCGCAGTCCTCAAAGTCCTTCCTGAAATCCCGACATCCTTCAGGAATCTTGCAATTGAGTGTGCAACGAAACCACTGGCTGCTACTTGCACTGCAGCAGCTTTACAGATCATTCCTGCTGTGTTCACAGTCTGAATGTTGAACCGAGTAACACAGTTGCTTATTCTCATGGGCTACATCAATCCCTTCTTCCAATACAGTTAATTCAACCAGAATTATATTTTCCAGACTTAGATGCTATCAACAAACCACAGCATACATTGCTTGCAATTCCAGCTGGTGGAATATTCATTCTGGATGCTAAATAAATGTGTAACTTTCCTTCCCAGGTCTGCGGCCTTTTCGTATGCTTTCATAACATGTCTTTGCCCAGAATTAATTACTCCAACTGGGGAACTGCACTCTGGATCCCACACCACGTGCTCTGTGACCCCGTGAGGGGCGAACTCATTGGCTCATTCTCACCCAGGCTTTCCAAAGAGTCGATTGCAATGGCGCAGTAGTGGATGGCTTCTGGAAGGTTCTACCGGTGGTGCTACAACGATGGTACTTTAAATGAACAAAGGTTCTTTCACCAGTACGGAGTTTGGGAGGTAAAAGGTGAAGGCTTTTAGGGAAGCATGGGGAATAGAGGTTTGTGAGCGAAAGGGTGAGGACTGAGGAATTGATGGATGGAAAGAAGGATTGAAAGTGGGATTGATGGATGGAATGTGGGAAATCACACAGACGGAAAGAGCCGGATAAACCCACACAACACATCTTCCTCGTCCCCTGTTAGGAAGGGATGGGACTGACTATAAGCACACTTACTAATGAAATATCTAACCAAGGGTTTTTGCATGTGGGATGCAACTCCCCAGGGTCCTTTTTAATAACCACAACAATATTTAGGTATATGCTGACAGGATGACCTAGAGGAATGCATACTGACTGACCACTAAGCCACCTAGCCTGGGTTTGAATCCCAAACCAGCTAAAAACTGCCATCCTGGTTAGTTGGTGGACATGAGAGACCCAAGGGTGATGTTTGCAAAGAGTAGGTGAGCCAACGCGGCACAACGCAAGCTCCCCTCTGGGCCGGTGCTCCTGCCTCACACCTAGGTCGTCTTCACGTTGTTGAAACCAAAGCTTTCAGAATCATTGGAATCTCCCGCGATGAAGATAACTCCGAGGGCCTTTGACTTACTCACTCACTCACCGCAGGCAGGTTGGTGGTCTTTCTGTCTTCTACCGACTCCTCTCCGGCCTTGCTCCCCCAGCTCTCTCGGGGCTCTGTCCCCCAAATATTCCTTCAGGTTACACAAGATCCACCTGCAACCCTCTTATGGTTAAACTGCCAAAATCAAGACTCTCTGCTCACCTTCACTCCTTCATCCTCTTTTCTCCCGCCTCTGGAACAAACTCCCTCACTCTCTTTAATCCCACTCCTCCCTCCAGGTCTTTAAAACAGCTGTTCACCACCATCTCTTATCTTCCCCCATCCAAAACCTTGATCTTCTCTACCCCCGTTAATTCACCCCAGATCCACCTCTTCTGAAATACCGACTTCTTTCCTGGAAGTCCTAGCTGTGTCTTTGTGTTTTTCCCTCTCCCACCCCCCACCCCCTATCCCACGCCTCCTCACCCCCAAGCCCTCTTCCTCCCACAGATCTCCCGATGTCCCTTCTCTCAAATGTTGTACTTGTGTGCTTCCTCCTCTCTCCCCATCTAGTCTCCCACTCCCTTTATTTCGTCGTATGTGTCCGTTTGTCTTTTTGTGATTAAAGTTAGCTCAAACACGAGCCTCGATCCTGTATGCAAAAAAAAAGAAGAAAAATACCAAATTCTAAATCCTCCCCAAAACTACTGCTGGGAGAGGGATGGCAAAGCACCCAGCATGAACCGTGGCGAAGAAACTGCCTTGGCAGTCCCAACGCTCCATAACAAAGAGTATGGTAAATTGGATTTTATGTTCATGTGTGACATATAGAAAGGTTTTGATGTGGTTTTGTCTACGAAACACATATAAGGTAATGGGCCATTGCTCGCACCCAGGTTAACAATCAGCTGTAACGACTTTGGCATTACCCCGGCGGTTACCAACGGTGTTCACTCGGCCATCTAAAGTGGTATACCGCCGGAGGGTACGATGCATTTCCCGATTGGGACCGTCACGTGGTACAGGTAAACTATCACAAAACGGCCCAATTGGCGTTCGTAGTTGCTGCTTCTCAACCTGCTAAGCACAAAGTTATTCGTGCGTGGCAGCCGCAAGTCCAGTAAGTTCGGGAGGGAACTGAGGCTAACCCCCTCGTAGCAAACCCGAACCCCGGGCTGTAACATATTCAGGGATCAGGAGCGGGATACCTGTCCGAGCAACATGACACATTGGTGCCAGGAGTGGGATTCCACTCCGACCACCGTGACAATATATATGGTAAGCAACAGGGAGGTAACTCGTCCTATCTGGATGATTAATGGTTACGAATATGGGACTCGTTCGCCCATGCAGGTTTGGATGGAGGTTAGGGAATTGTCAGTCGTGAAAGGGGCCAACACTGACAGGGACATAACTTCGACAATAGAGCACAGCATTAAACAATGACATTTGGGCGAAAACAAACAGCAACACAGGGACGAAAAGAAAACAGAAAGACACAATACATCTGGTCCGGGAAACCTACCTTTGATGAACTGGAATGAGGAACTGCATGAGCCGATGTCCAACGCTCTCAGAAGTGGAATCAGAAGTGAAGCGAAGGACCTCGATGAATGGACTATCACATAAATACGACTAGAACGGCACTCGGTAGAGTGCATACCTCCACCAGACTGAACAGTTTACGTTTTGTATTCCACTGATGGGCCCTTTCTGGATCTGGACCTCAAAATCACCTAATCAACTCATCCACCAAGTTTTAACATAACCCATCCACAACTTTTTGAAATATCGTGCTACATATCATTTTTGGATTTATCTTTCAATGGTGAAGAATCATTGAAGAAATTATCGTATACAGATCCGGATCTTCACCAATATCTAATCAATTCGTCCTTGTGACACACTCAACCTGTCCATCACATTTCGTCCGAATCTGTCCAAAAGGTTTTGAGATATCCTGCTCACAGATGGACAAACACACAGGCAGGGGTGAAAACATTACCTGTGATAGAGGTAATTACAGCTACAAAAACGATACCTCATGAACAGGGTTCAATTCTGATTTGTTTCGGAATAGATGATCTTGTAGCCTAGAATGCTACACTTTGAATCATTTGCAAATGCCCAACATTGCAAAGATTTCATTTTGCGCATGCATCGTGGGCACCCAGGCCCTATAAAAGCCACTTAAAACAAGTCTGCAAAATGCCACGATTGAGGAATGCCTAGAGGAACCAGGCAATTGGGATGCTAAACGCTGGAATGTCGCAAGGACTAGTTGCTCATCGGTTAAATGTACATCCAGCAACCATTTCTCGACCGACTGGCTGATTCCACATGGCAGGGCGAGTACGTGATCATCCTCGTCACACGTATGATGATAGTAATGCAATACCATGACATCTGCCACCCTGCAACTGCACAATCGGTTCCAGATGGCTACAGATACTGCCAATGGCATCATTGGGACAAGGTTCTGAACCATTAACTTCAGAACGGTCCGAACACATATTGTGGTGTCTGGTCCATGGTGCCATCAACCTTATGAAGGTCAGGTCCTGACGCACAGGCTTCGTCTTGCACCGCAGCAATGGGCAGCAAATGGTGGCTCTCCTAACACACACACACACACACACACACACACACACACACACACACACACACACACACACACACACACACACACACACACACTCTATATTGAAAGTATACCATTCTTAAGAACTTCATGAATTGACTTCTTTTTTGCCTCTGAAGAGTTATGATATTGTTTTCTCCATGATGTCTCGGGTATCACCAGGTATCCGTGTCATTGACTTCTCCTGCTTCTTTAACGACACCAATGTCTATTACAAGCTGGCTGGCCAGGCCTGATATGCTACTGTATTTGATTTGGACAAGAAGTGGAACTTGGCCAGGGTGCCAGCTTTGTGAAGGTCTCTGTGGGATTTTTGACATATATGAGGTAATGCTAGCAGATGGTACCCGACTTATTGTTCATCGGTGGGGCAGCAGACTATTTGATGCAAAGCCCTGGATGCCAATCCCTGATCCAGGTTTGTTGTCAGGCCAATAACATAATCCAGATTAGACAGCTAAAACGGAAGTGTGTAAGAGTGCACCGCCCTTTCAGATCTTATGAAATACTTTTGGTATGTAATCTATTTTGCAAATCATTTTCGCTGCTCTAAGTTGATTTCATTATGCTTTGCACTGTGTTGCTCAGGTGCTTTTTGTGTCCACACATTAACACATGTTCCGGGAACTGCTGACTGCCAGAAAATGTTTTTTCACATTTTGTAGTTTTTCTAATCCGTGAAATTCTGGTATTACCAAGGAAAAGTCGGTATGTCGAGTCACTGTCAAGCCAACCCAAATGTATCCCATCAAAGATTCCATATGTGTGACTTCCATTAAGGATTAGAACGACTACAGGTAATAAATAGGCTCTGGCAGGTGTAACACAAAACAAAGATTTGAACTTAAGGTGTTGGTGTCTCACAAAAGTGCACACGGTACAATGGAAATTCCGCTTTGTTTCTATTTTCCGTTTACTTGATGCTGTTCGGCTTTACCCTCGCGCTTGGTGCATGCATTTGGATGGGCACACAGTGAGTTGATCTGATGATAGACATGTTGATAAAAGTTCTGATCCTTTGACAGGTTCATGCAGCAGTTTCTGTCAGTGTTCAATATCTACACCCAAATTCACGAACTACCATTTAATTATTTATTTAACCATAAACTCGTAAAATAGTTTGTAAAACTACCATTTATTTATGTATTTATTTATTTCACCATAAACTTGTTAAATAGTTTGTAAAACTACCATTTATTAATTTATTTATTTCACCATAAACTTGTTAACTAGTTTGTAAAACTACCATTTATTTACTTATTTCACCATAAACTTCTTAACTAGTTTGTAAAACTACCATTTATTTATGTATTTATTTATTTCACCATGAACTTGTTAAATAGTTTGTAAAACTACCATTTATTTATGCATTTATTTATTTCACCATAAACTTGTTAAATAGTTTGTAAAATTACCATTTATTTATGTATTTATTTATTTCACCATAAACTTGTTAAATAGTTTGTAAAACTACCATTTATTTACTTATTTCACCATAAACTTCTGAACTAGCTTGTAAAATTACCATTTATTTATGTATTTATTTATTTCACCATAAACTTGTTAAATAGTTTGTAAAACTACCATTTATTTATGTATTTACTTATTTCACCATAAACTTATTAACTAGTTTGTAAAACTACCATTTATTTATGTATTTATTTATTTCACCATAAACTTCTTCACTAGCTTGAAAAACTACCATTTATTTATTTATTTATTTATTTCACCATAAACTTATTAACTAGTTTGTAAAACCACCATTTATTTACATATTTATTTATTTCAACATAAACTTGTTAACTAGTTTGTAAAACTACCATTTATTTACTTATTTCACCATAAACTTCTTAACTAGTTTGTACAACTACCATTTATTTATGTATTTATTGATTTCACTATAAACATCTTAAATAGTTTGTAAAACTACCATTTATTTATGTATTTATTTATTTCACCATAAACTTGTTAAATAGTTTGTAAAACTACCATTTATTTATGTATTTATTTATTTCACCATGAACTTGTTAAATAGTTTGTAAAACTACCATTTATTTATGTATTTATTTATTTCACCATGAACTTGTTAAATAGTTTGTAAAACTACCATTTATTTATGTATTTATTTATTTCACCATAAACATCTTAAATAGTTTGTAAAACTACCATTTATTTATGTATTTATTTATTTCACCATAAACTTCTTAACTAGTTTGTAAAACTACCATTTATTTATGTATTTATTTATTTCACCATGAACTTGTTAAATAGTTTGTAAAACTACCATTTATTTATGTATTTATTTATTTCACCATAAACTTGTTAAATAGTTTGTAAAATTACCATTTATTTATGTATTTATTTATTTCACCATAAACTTGTTAAATAGTTTGTAAAACTACCATTTATTTACTTATTTCACCATAAACTTCTGAACTAGCTTGTAAAATTACCATTTATTTATGTATTTATTTATTTCACCATAAACTTGTTAAATAGTTTGTAAAACTACCATTTATTTATGTATTTACTTATTTCACCATAAACTTATTAACTAGTTTGTAAAACTACCATTTATTTATGTATTTATTTATTTCACCATAAACTTCTTCACTAGCTTGAAAAACTACCATTTATTTATTTATTTATTTATTTCACCATAAACTTATTAACTAGTTTGTAAAACCACCATTTATTTACATATTTATTTATTTCAACATAAACTTGTTAACTAGTTTGTAAAACTACCATTTATTTACTTATTTCACCATAAACTTCTTAACTAGTTTGTACAACTACCATTTATTTATGTATTTATTGATTTCACTATAAACATCTTAAATAGTTTGTAAAACTACCATTTATTTATGTATTTATTTATTTCACCATAAACTTGTTAACTAGTTTGGAAAACTACCATTTATTTACTTATTTCACCATAAACTTCTTAACTAGTTTGTACAACTACCATTTATTTATGTATTTATTGATTTCACCATAAACATCTTAAATAGTTTGTAAAACTACCATTTATTTATGCATTTATTTATTTCACCATAAACTTGTTAAATAGTTTGTAAAACTACCATTTATTTATGTATTTATTTATTTCACCATAAACTTGTTAAATAGTTTGTAAAACTACCATTTATTTACTTATTTCACCATAAACTTCTTAACTAGCTTGTAAAACTACCATTTATTTATGTATTTATTTATTTCACCATAAACTTGTTAAATAGTTTGTAAAACTACCATTTATTTATGTATTTATTTATTTCACCATAAACTTATTAACTAGTTTGTAAAACTACCATTTATTTATGTATTTATTTATTTCACCATAAACTTGTTAAATAGTTTGTAAAACTACCATTTATTTATGTATTTATTTATTTCACCATAAACTTATTAACTAGTTTGTAAAACTACCATTTATTTATGTATTTATTTATTTCACCATAAACTTCTTAACTAGCTTGAAAAACTACCATTTATTTATTTATTTATTTCACCATAAACTTATTAACTAGTTTGTACAACTACCATTTATTTATGTATTTATTGATTTCACCATAAACATCTTAAATAGTTTGTAAAACTACCATTTATTTATGTATTTATTTATTTCACCATAAACTTGTTAAATAGTTTGTAAAACTACCATTTATTTATTTCACCCTAAACTTATTAACTAGTTTGTAAAACCACCATTTATTTATGTATTTATTGATTTCACCATAAACTTGTTAACTAGTTTGTAAAACTACCATTTATTTATGTATTTATTTATTTCACCATAAACTTCTTAAATAGTTCATAAAGCCACCATTTATTTATTTATTTATTTCACCATAAACTTCTTAAATCTTACTATAATTCACCAAATGTCCGTCTGTCTGTTCGAAGTTACCGCAAAAACGGCTCAACCGATCGTAACGATATTTTGGGTGGGTATTCCTGGGACCCCTGGGAGTAAAATAGGCTGAATTGTTTTTCCAATTTTTTCAATTTTCCAATTTTTCCAAACACGATGGAATAATATTTACCCATATGAGCAGTGATGTGGCTTTTGTTGAAATTCTACGTACCAGGAGAGAGTAGATCGACTCCTGACGAACTCTTCCTATATAAACGTGCAGCTCCGAAGTAACACGGCAGCGTGTGCAAAGCGACTGAGAAACAGGTGTAGCGGCCGCTTCCGTGTTACAGATTCGGCGCGCACTCTTCACACAAAAACGTGCGACTAAGAAAGACGTGTAGCAGCCGCTTCCGCTTTGCAGAATTCAATCTTTTTTTCAAAAGGGGCGCCATGTACTCTTTAGATTTTGATGATTTGCGTGTGATATGATTCAACGGATGTTTATATGAATCGTTTAAAATAAAAAAACCCTTCAATTAACGATATTTTGCCTTTTCATTTGGGCTTCCCAATTGAAGCCCCACCCATAGGGTGGGTACCGTTGCTAGTAGTTTGTAATCTGTGGTGTCTATATTTTTGCTCTGAATTAATTTTATACATTATCAAGATCACAATAGGCCATATGCCACGTATTCCTCCCAACCACACGTCCTCCCTTATCCAATCACCAATCCTTATCCTTATCAAACCTTATCCGTCCAATCACCTACCTCTCCCTTATCTGCTTTGGGTATTTGCCCTGCGTACAGATTTGTATGTTTGTGTGTTCGCCTTTAAAGGCAAATTTTCTTTCTACTTTTTTGGGCGAAAAATACAGGTGTCTTCCATGTTAATTAAAACAAAAGAAATGCTTTGTTTCTCATTTTTCAATTTATTTTGTGGACTGCCTTGAAATGCGCTCACTGACCCCTCGTATGGCTCTAAGAGTTTGTTCAGATGTTCACGTTTGTTTGTTTTTATAACCACTTTATAGGCTTTAATTAAAAAATTTTTACAGCAATCCACATTGCCAAACAACATAATGTTATGTTAAACCCAATATATCTGCATTTATGGATTTTTTTCTGGGCACTTCTGTTTCCCTTAAAAATCTGTATTATAAAAGGATCCGTGTCTATCTGTCTATCTGTCTGTCTGTCTGTCTGTCTGTTTGTCGTGTTATAACTTAAGAACAGATTAATGGATTTCAATGAAACCAATGACGGTGGATTCAGGGAACTCCCAAGAAGGTTTGTGATTCAAAAAAAGGAAGGAAGGTAGGTTTGTGTGTGGGTACATGGGAAACGTGAAGAATCTGCAAACATCAACTTGCAACGCTGGTTATATCTGCACGAAGGGCAGGATCCCCAGGAATCCTGTTTTGTTCTTCCTGCATAGATTTAGCTGTCGCAGCTATGCCGAGGCAATGGAAAGCCCCGTTTTGTTTAGCATTTACACAAAGGCAGAGATGAGGAGACATCAGAGTTTGTTTCCTGCCATGGCCCGTCGTTCCTAACACGTACCCCAGACAGTTTTATCAAAAGAAAGAGCAGAGGGGGGGGGGGGGGGGGGGGTTGAGAAATTATTACCTCCACCACCAAAGGTGGATGGAGGTTATGATTTCACCCCTGTCTATCTCTTTGTTTGTGAACAAGATATCTCAAATAGTTGTGGACGGATTCGGACGAAATTTGGCAGAGAGGTAGCGTATGTAAAAACAAGTGAATCCACTTGGATTCCGCCCAGGTTGGCACATGGAAATTATGATGTAGCATAATTATCATCTCGGGTCAAGATTTGAAATTATGCCATGGTTTTTGTAAAATTGCTACTAGTATTCACATTATGTACTTTCACCAAAACATACATCATCATAGAAACATACATAGAATTTGGGTCCTCTGGGTCATTTGGGTCCTCTGGGTCATTTGGGTCCTCTGGGTCATTTGGGTCCTCTGGGTCATTTGGGTCCTCTGGGTCATTTGGGTCCTCTGGGTCATTTGGGTCATTTGGGTCCTCTGGGTCATTTGGGTCCTCTGGGTCATTTGGGTCCTCTGGGTCATTTGGGTCCTCTGGGTCATTTGGGTCCTCTGGGTCATTTGGGTCATTTGGGTCCTCTGGGTCATTTGGGTCCTCTGGGTCCTCTGGGTCATTTGGGTCCTCTGGGTCCTCTGGGTCATTTGGGTCCTCTGGGTCATTTGGGTCCTCTGGGTCATTTGGGTCCTCTGGGTCCTCTGGGTCCTCTGGGTCATTTGGGTCCTCTGGGTCCTCTGGGTCATTTGGGTCCTCTGGGTCCTCTGGGTCATTTGGGTCATTTGGGTCCTCTGGGTCCTCTGGGTCATTTGGGTCATTTGGGTCCTCTGGGTCATTTGGGTCCTCTGGGTCATTTGGGTCCTCTGGGTCATTTGGGTCCCTCTGGGTCATTTGGGTCCTCTGGGTCATTTGGGTCCTCTGGGTCATTTGGGTCCTCTGGGTCATTTGGGTCCTCTGGGTCATTTGGGTCCTCTGGGTCATTTGGGTCCTCTGGGTCATTTGGGTCCTCTGGGTCATTTGGGTCCTCTGGGTCATTTGGGTCCTCTGGGTCATTTGGGTCCTCTGGGTCATTTGGGTCATTTGGGTCCTCTGGGTCATTTGGGTCCTCTGGGTCATTTGGGTCCTCTGGGTCATTTGGGTCCTCTGGGTCATTTGGGTCCTCTGGGTCATTTGGGTCATTGGGTCCTCTGGGTCATTTGGGTCCTCTGGGTCATTTGGGTCCTCTGGGTCATTTGGGTTCTCTGGGTCATTTGGGTCCTCTGGGTCATTTGGGTCCTCTGGGTCATTTGGGTCCTCTGGGTCATTTGGGTCCTCTGGGTCATTTGGGTCCTCTGGGTCATTTGGGTCCTCTGGGTCATTTGGGTCCTCTGGGTCATTTGGGTCCTCTGGGTCATTTGGGTCCTCTGGGTCATTTGGGTCCTCTGGGTCATTTGGGTCCTCTGGGTCATTTGGGTCCTCTGGGTCATTTGGGTCCTCTGGGTCATTTGGGTCCTCTGGGTCATTTGGGTCCTCTGGGTCATTTGGGTCCTCTGGGTCATTTGGGCCCTATATTCCTATCCTATAACATATATATCTCCTATAACCTATCCTATAAATATAGATTTGATGACGTCATGTTTACACATCTGAGCGACAGAAATGAGCGACAGAAATGAGCGACAGAAATGGGTGACAGAAACTAGCTTCACTTTTGAGCGCCCGAAATTCCCAGGCAAACGCTATAACGCACCAGGTTTACAACCTGTGCGTTAATAACGAAATTATTAGATTTTGGTAAAGATTCGGATCCGGCTAGTAGAATTTTTTTTACGTGATTCTTCACCATTGGGAGATCGGGCCAAAAACGATACATAGCAGGATATCTCAAAAAGTTATGTATGGATTTGGACGGAACTTGGTGTACAGGTTGTGTGTGTGACAAAGACTAATCGATTCGATTTTGGTGAAGATCTGAATATGGATTCGGATTTGAGAGTTATTTAATTTTTAAGTGATTCTTCACCATTGAGATATTGAGCTAAAACCAACATATAGCAGGATATCTCAAAAGGTTTTGGATGGATTTCGACAAAACTTGGTGGACAGGTTGTGTGTGTGACAAGGACGAATAGATTCAATTTTGGTGACGATGCAGATCCGGATCCAGGTCGTAGAATTTTAAAGTGATTCTTCACCATTGGGGGATTGAGCCAAAAACGATAAATACCAATACGAATGGCTAAATACCAATCTTGGCAGGATATCTCAAAAAGTTGTGGACGGATGATTTTTATTAAATGTGATTTGTTATTGTGATTTTCTGGTCTACTATGGGATACAAAACTTAAACTGTTCACCTGGCGGAGGTATGCTCTCTACTGAGTGCCGTTCTAGTTTTTATTTTGATCTTCCTATTGGTGTGTTGTTCTATACTTGAATATTTGCATTGCTGACGGATGACCCGTCGCTTCCCTGACGGAAATACCAATCTTTTCTGTGATGGCTAATCTATGGGGGAAGAAGGATTCCTGGGAGATCCTGCTCTTCTTTTAGGGATAATCAACGTCACGTGTTGGCATTTGCAGTTTTGACACGCGTGTCCATGTATCCATAAAAAAAAATTTACATCTTTTTTCAGATCATAAGCACTCCTGGGAATTAGCAGAATCTACCGTAGTTGTATCACTGATCTCTGCAACCACTGGATAGCGCGTCGCCCACTGAACGTAACGCACACGACTGACGCTGCCGCACACACAGGTCGGCCATCTTAACCACTCGCATCGTATGCGGACGCGTCAGGAGCCAGGGAGTGAACAACACGTAATTTGTATGCGATTCCCAACTGAGCTCGCTACTTTCCTTCAGATCTGGACTTTATATCAAATCCCTTATACTACAGTTTCAAATTGTATTCTCGTAATGGAGGCCTACATCAACATCAACTTGTTTAATCATCACAAAAATGTCCTCCACTACACCAAGTCCCAATCGTTTGCTTCCTTCTTCAAAACAAAACAATGCCATTAATGTTGCAGCATTTTGCAGACGAGATCAGTAATGGCGTCCACTAACAGTTCTTATTGAATGGTAATTTGTTTTCTTTGCTGAATAAAAGTAATTTTAAAAAGGTAATTACTTTCTAGTGATTTATTTCCATTCTTATTTCTTGTCAGAAGTAAACTCTTTTCAGTAGTAAATGGGGTGGGGGGGGGGGGGGGGGTTGGGGGGGGGGGCATGAAGGAATCTTAAAAATCATTTAAGGAATACATGTGTAGTTATGGCAATAAAAGGCAATATGTAATTGATCGTCCTTTGGCAACGTTGGTATTTAAAGGAGTACAATTGTACTGGTACAATGAGCTATCAATTGAGGCTATTGACGTGCCGTGGTGAGGGGTAGCGAGTGACAGCAGTGGTGAGTGGGTAGCAAGTGCCAGCAGTCGTGAGGGGTAGCGAGTGCCAGCAGTCGTGAGGGGTAGCGAGTGACAGCAGTGGTGAGTGGGTAGCGAGTGACAGCAGTCGTGAGGGGTAGCGAGTGCCAGCAGTCGTGAGGGGTAGCGAGTGACAGCAGTGGTGAGTGGGTAGCAAGTGCCAGCAGTCGTGAGGGGTAGCGAGTGACAGCAGTGGTGAGGGGTAGCGAGTGACAGCAGTCGTGAGGGGTAGCGAGTGCCAGCAGTCGTGAGGGGTAGCGAGTGACAGCAGTGGTGAGTGGGTAGCAAGTGCCAGCAGTCGTGAGGGGTAGCGAGTGACAGCAGTCGTGAGGGGTAGCGAGTGACAGCAGTCGTGAGGGGTAGCGAGTGCCAGCAGTCGTGAGGGGTAGCGAGTGACAGCAGTGGTGAGTGGGTAGCAAGTGCCAGCAGTCGTGAGGGGTAGCGAGTGACAGCAGTCGTGAGGGGTAGCGAGTGACAGCAGTGGTGAGTGGGTAGCGAGCACGTGCCGTGGTGAGTGGGTAGCGAGCACGTGCCGTGGTGAGTGGGTAGCGAGCACGTGCCGTGGTGAGTGGGTAGCGAGCACGTGCCGTGGTGAGTGGGTAGCGAGCACGTGCCGTGGTGAGTGGGTAGCGAGCACGTGCCGTGGTGAGTGGGTAGCGAGCACGTGCCGTGGTGAGTGGGTAGCGAGCACGTGCCGTGGTGAGGGGTTGCGAGTGCCAGCAGTCGTGAGGGGTAGCAAGTGCATGCAGTGGTGAGTGGGTAGCAAGTGCATGCAGTGGTGAGAAGGTAGCGAGTGCATGCAGTGGTGAGGGGTAGCGAGTGACAGCAGTCGTGAGGGGTAGCGAGTGACAGCAGTCGTGAGGGGGTAGCGAGTGACAGCAGTCGTGAGGGGTAGCGAGTGACAGCAGTGGTGAGTGGGTAGCGAGCACGTGCCGTGGTGAGTGGGTAGCGAGCACGTGCCGTGGTGAGTGGGTAGCGAGCACGTGCCGTGGTGAGGGGTTGCGAGTGCCAGCAGTCGTGGAGGGGGTAGCAAGTGCATGCAGTGGTGAGTGGGTAGCAAGTGCATGCAGTGGTGAGAAGGTAGCGAGTGCATGCAGTGGTGAGGGGTTGCGAGTGCCAGCAGTCGTGAGGGGTAGCGAGTGACAGCAGTCGTGAGGGGTAGCAAGTGCCAGCAGTCGTGAGGGGTAGCGAGTGACAGCAGTCGTGAGGGGTAGCGAGTGACAGCAGTGGTGAGTGGGTAGCAAGTGACAGCAGTGGTGAGTGGGTAGCGAGCACGTGTCGTGGTGAGGGGTTGCGAGTGCCAGCAGTCGTGAGGGTAGCAAGTGCCAGCAGTCGTGAGGGGTAGCGAGTGACAGCAGGTCGTGAGGGGTAGCGAAGTGACAGCAGTGGTGAGTGGGTAGCAAGTGACAGCAGTGGTGAGTGGGGTAGCGAGCACGTGCCGTGGTGAGGGGTAGCGAGCACGTGCCGTGGTGAGGGGTTGCGAGTGCCAGCAGTCGTGAGGGGTAGCAAGTGCATACAGTGGTGAGTGGGTAGCAAGTGCATGCAGTGGTGAGAAGGTAGCGAGTGCATGCAGTGGTGAGGGGTAGCGAGTGACAGCAGTCGTGAGTGGGTAGCAAGTGCATGCAGTGGTGAGGGGTAGCGAGCACGTGCCGTGCGTGAGGGGTAGCGAGTGACAGCAGTGGTGAGTGGGTAGCAAGTGACAGCAGTGGTGAGAAGGTAGCGAGTGCCAGCAGTCGTGAGGGTAGCGAGTGACAGCAGTGGTGAGTGGGTAGCGAGTGCATGCAGTGGTGAGGGGTAGCGAGTGCCAGCAGTGGTGAGTGGGTAGCGAGTGCATGCAGTGGTGAGGGGTAGCGAGTGACAGCAGTGGTGAGTGGGGTAGCGAGTGCATGCAGTGGTGAGAAGGGTAGCGAGTGCCAGCAGTCGTGAGGGGTAGCGAGTGACAGCAGTGTGAGTGGGTAGCAAGTGCCAGCAGTGGTGAGAAGGTAGCGAGTGCCAGCAGTCGTGAGGGTAGCGAGTGACAGCAGTCGTGAGGGGTAGCGAGTGACAGCAGTGGTGAGTGGGTAGCAAGTGACAGCAGTGGTGAGTGGGTAGTGAGCACGTGCCGTGGTGAGGGGTAGCGAGTGCCAGCAGTCGTGAGGGGGTAGCGAGTGACAGCAGTGGTGAGTGGGTAGCAAGTGCCAGCAGTGGTGAGAAGGTAGCGAGTGCCAGCAGTCGTGAGGAGTAGCGAGTGACAGCAGTCGTGAGGTGTAGCGAGTGACAGCAGTCGTGAGGTGTATTAAGTGACAGCAGTGGTGAGTGGGTAGCGAGCACGTGCCGTGGTGAGGGGTAGCGAGCACGTGCCGTGGTGAGGGGTTGCGAGTGCCAGCAGTCGTGAGGGGTAGCAAGTGCATGCAGTGGTGAGTGGGTAGCAAGTGCATGCAGTGGTGAGAAGGTAGCGAGTGCCAGCAGTCGTGAGGGGTAGCGAGTGACAGCAGTGGTGAGTGTGTAGCGAGTGACAGCAGTGGTGAGTGGGTAGCAAGTGCATGCAGTGGTGAGAAGGTAGCGAGTGCATGCAGTGGTGAGGGGTAGCGAGTGACAGCAGTCGTGAGTGGGTAGCAAGTGCATGCAGTGGTGAGAAGGTAGCGAGTGCATGCAGTGGTGAGGGGTAGCGAGCACGTGCCGTGGTGAGGGGTAGCGAGTGCCAGCAGTGGTGAGGGGTAGCGAGTGACAGCAGTCGTGAGTGGGTAGCAAGTGCATGCAGTGGTGAGAAGGTAGCGAGTGCATGCAGTGGTGAGGGGTAGCGAGCACGTGCCGTGGTGAGGGGTAGCGAGTGCCAGCAGTGGTGAGGGGTAGCGAGTGACAGCAGTCGTGAGTGGGTAGCAAGTGCATGCAGTGGTGAGAAGGTAGCGAGTGCATGCAGTGGTGAGGGGTAGCGAGCACGTGCCGTGGTGAGGGGTAGCGAGTGCATGCAGTGGTGAGCACATGCATGTTTACCATCCATATCTGCAGAACAGATCGACGACTCCAAGGGAATCTATATCACAAAACAAAGGGTAACATAAAAATAATTTCTATGCATTATACCGACTTATTCCAGCAAATATGGCCACAAATGATCAGGCTTCTTTACCACATCCATGTGATTATGAATGTTACTGGTTCTACAATGTATGTACATATCTGTTATACAGCTGTCAACATACAATTGATACGCAATTTTATTTAGTAAATTTATTTATTCTCTATCTAAGTATTCCTTTCAGAAATGATAAATCATAACAAGGGAACTGCCTTAGCCCTTTAGCCTTGAAGGAATAACCTACATGCATGTACATACAACATACTTTACAGTCATGTAGTGGCAGTGTTGCTTGAGCTCCGAGTCCAGACTCTTCAATGACAATGTGACTAGATCTGGAGTCGAGACTCTAGATCGTCACATTGTCATTTGTGTAAAACTGTAATCAGATCTAGATCTGGAGTCGAGACTCTAGATCGTCACATTGTCATTTGTGTAAAAGTGTAATCAGATCTAGATCTGGAGTCGAGACTCTAGATCTAGTCACATTGTCATTTGTGTAAAAGTGTAATCAGATCTAGATCTGGAGTCGAGACTCTAGATCTAGTCACATTGTCATTTGTGTAAAAGTGTAATCAGATCTAGATCTGGAGTCGAGACTCTAGATCTAGTCACATTGTCATTTGTGTAAAAGTGTAATCAGATCTAGATCTGGAGTCGAGACTCTAGATCTAGTCACATTGTCATTTGTGTAAAACTGTAATCAGATCTAGATCTGGAGTCGAGACTCTAGATCTAGTCACATTGTCATTTGTGTAAAACTGTAATCAGATCTAGATCTGGAGTCGAGACTCTAGATCTAGTCACATTGTCATTTGTGTAAAACTGTAATCAGATCTAGATCTGGAGTCGAGACTCTAGATCTAGTCACATTGTCATTTGTGTAAAACTGTAATCAGATCTAGATCTGGAGTCGAGACTCTAGATCTAGTCACATTGTCATTTGTGTAAAAGTGTAATCAGATCTAGATCTGGAGTCGAGACTCTAGATCTAGTCACATTGTCATTTGTGTAAAAGTGTAATCAGATCTAGATCTGGAGTCGAGACTCTAGATCTAGTCACATTGTCATTTGTGTAAAACTGTAATCAGATCTAGATCTGGAGTCGAGACTCTAGATCTAGTCACATTGTCATTTGTGTAAAACTGTAATCAGATCTAGATCTGGAGTCGAGACTCTAGATCTAGTCACATTGTCATTTGTGTAAAACTGTAATCAGATCTAGATCTGGAGTCGAGACTCTAGATCTAGTCACATTGTCATTTGTGTAAAACTGTAATCAGATCTAGATCTGGAGTCGAGACTCTAGATCTAGTCACATTGTCATTTGTGTAAAAGTGTAATCAGATCTAGATCTGGAGTCGAGACTCTAGATCTAGTCACATTGTCATTTGTGTAAAAGTGTAATCAGATCTAGATCTGGAGTCGAGACTCTAGATCTAGTCACATTGTCATTTGTGTAAAAGTGTAATCAGATCTAGATCTGGAGTCGAGACTCTAGATCTAGTCACATTGTCATTTGTGTAAAACTGTAATCAGATCTAGATCTGGAGTCGAGACTCTAGATCTAGTCACATTGTCATTTGTGTAAAACTGTAATCAGATCTAGATCTGGAGTCGAGACTCTAGATCTAGTCACATTGTCATTTGTGTAAAACTGTAATCAGATCTAGATCTGGAGTCGAGACTCTAGATCTAGTCACATTGTCATTTGTGTAAAACTGTAATCAGATCTAGATCTGGAGTCGAGACTCTAGATCTAGTCACATTGTCATTTGTGTAAAAGTGTAATCAGATCTAGATCTGGAGTCGAGACTCTAGATCTAGTCACATTGTCATTTGTGTAAAAGTGTAATCAGATCTAGATCTGGAGTCGAGACTCTAGATCTAGTCACATTGTCATTTGTGTAAAACTGTAATCAGATCTAGATCTGGAGTCGAGACTCTAGATCTAGTCACATTGTCATTTGTGTAAAACTGTAATCAGATCTAGATCTGGAGTCGAGACTCTAGATCTAGTCACATTGTCATTTGTGTAAAACTGTAATCAGATCTAGATCTGGAGTCGAGACTCTAGATCTAGTCACATTGTCATTTGTGTAAAAGTGTAATCAGATCTAGATCTGGAGTCGAGACTCTAGATCTAGTCACATTGTCATTTGTGTAAAACTGTAATCAGATCTAGATCTGGAGTCGAGACTCTAGATCTAGTCACATTGTCATTTGTGTAAAACTGTAATCAGATCTAGATCTGGAGTCGAGACTCTAGATCTAGTCACATTGTCATTTGTGTAAAAGTGTAATCAGATCTAGATCTGGAGTCGAGACTCTAGATCTAGTCACATTGTCATTTGTGTAAAACTGTAATCAGATCTAGATCTGGAGTCGAGACTCTAGATCTAGTCACATTGTCATTTGTGTAAAAGTGTAATCAGATCTAGATCTGGAGTCGAGACTCTAGATCTAGTCACATTGTCATTTGTGTAAAACTGTAATCAGATCTAGATCTGGAGTCGAGACTCTAGATCTAGTCACATTGTCATTTGTGTAAAAGTGTAATCAGATCTAGATCTGGAGTCGAGACTCTAGATCTAGTCACATTGTCATTTGTGTAAAACTGTAATCAGATCTAGATCTGGAGTCGAGACTCTAGATCTAGTCACATTGTCATTTGTGTAAAAGTGTAATCAGATCTAGATCTGGAGTCGAGACTCTAGATCTAGTCACATTGTCATTTGTGTAAAACTGTAATCAGATCTAGATCTGGAGTCGAGACTCTAGATCTAGTCACATTGTCATTTGTGTAAAACTGTAATCAGATCTAGATCTGGAGTCGAGACTCTAGATCTAGTCACATTGTCATTTGTGTAAAAGTGTAATCAGATCTAGATCTGGAGTCGAGACTCTAGATCTAGTCACATTGTCATTTGTGTAAAACTGTAATCAGATCTAGATCTGGAGTCGAGACTCTAGATCTAGTCACATTGTCATTTGTGTAAAACTGTAATCAGATCTAGATCTGGAGTCGAGACTCTAGATCTAGTCACATTGTCATTTGTGTAAAACTGTAATCAGATCTAGATCTGGAGTCGAGACTCTAGATCTAGTCACATTGTCATTTGTGTAAAACTGTAATCAGATCTAGATCTGGAGTCGAGACTCTAGATCTAGTCACATTGTCATTTGTGTAAAAGTGTAATCAGATCTAGATCTGGAGTCGAGACTCTAGATCTAGTCACATTGTCATTTGTGTAAAAGTGTAATCAGATCTAGATCTGGAGTCGAGACTCTAGATCTAGTCACATTGTCATTTGTGTAAAACTGTAATCAGATCTAGATCTGGAGTCGAGACTCTAGATCTAGTCACATTGTCATTTGTGTAAAACTGTAATCAGATCTAGATCTGGAGTCGAGACTCTAGATCTAGTCACATTGTCATTTGTGTAAAACTGTAATCAGATCTAGATCTGGAGTCGAGACTCTAGATCTAGTCACATTGTCATTTGTGTAAAACTGTAATCAGATCTAGATCTGGAGTCGAGACTCTAGATCTAGTCACATTGTCATTTGTGTAAAAGTGTAATCAGATCTAGATCTGGAGTCGAGACTCTAGATCTAGTCACATTGTCATTTGTGTAAAAGTGTAATCAGATCTAGATCTGGAGTCGAGACTCTAGATCTAGTCACATTGTCATTTGTGTAAAACTGTAATCAGATCTAGATCTGGAGTCGAGACTCTAGATCTAGTCACATTGTCATTTGTGTAAAACTGTAATCAGATCTAGATCTGGAGTCGAGACTCTAGATCTAGTCACATTGTCATTTGTGTAAAACTGTAATCAGATCTAGATCTGGAGTCGAGACTCTAGATCTAGTCACATTGTCATTTGTGTAAAAGTGTAATCAGATCTAGATCTGGAGTCGAGACTCTAGATCTAGTCACATTGTCATTTGTGTAAAACTGTAATCAGATCTAGATCTGGAGTCGAGACTCTAGATCTAGTCACATTGTCATTTGTGTAAAACTGTAATCAGATCTAGATCTGGAGTCGAGACTCTAGATCTAGTCACATTGTCATTTGTGTAAAAGTGTAATCAGATCTAGATCTGGAGTCGAGACTCTAGATCTAGTCACATTGTCATTTGTGTAAAACTGTAATCAGATCTAGATCTGGAGTCGAGACTCTAGATCTAGTCACATTGTCATTTGTGTAAAAGTGTAATCAGATCTAGATCTGGAGTCGAGACTCTAGATCTAGTCACATTGTCATTTGTGTAAAACTGTAATCAGATCTAGATCTGGAGTCGAGACTCTAGATCTAGTCACATTGTCATTTGTGTAAAAGTGTAATCAGATCTAGATCTGGAGTCGAGACTCTAGATCTAGTCACATTGTCATTTGTGTAAAACTGTAATCAGATCTAGATCTGGAGTCGAGACTCTAGATCTAGTCACATTGTCATTTGTGTAAAAGTGTAATCAGATCTAGATCTGGAGTCGAGACTCTAGATCTAGTCACATTGTCATTTGTGTAAAACTGTAATCAGATCTAGATCTGGAGTCGAGACTCTAGATCTAGTCACATTGTCATTTGTGTAAAACTGTAATCAGATCTAGATCTGGAGTCGAGACTCTAGATCTAGTCACATTGTCATTTGTGTAAAAGTGTAATCAGATCTAGATCTGATTACAGTTTTACACCGTAATTTTGTGCATTTTTTTTACAGATTTTTATTCTTCACTTACAATTAAGCAATATAATTCATACTTAGCTCCACACAAATCTGTGGTTTTGCAAGCTATTTGTTTTAAAGTGGCCTAACTAAAACTTAGATTGTAATGTAAATCTAAAATATAGAACTTTTTTACGCAGCAACGAACAAGGGAATCTACACATGGGTCTGTACAAACATCTAACTCGTTCATGTGTTGCACGCTATTAACTCTAAACAGTCTCATTTACAGTAACTTTATTATACTTACAGATGAAATGTTGGATTGCAACCCTTGAACTGCCTATCTGTACAGTTGACCGCAGCACATGAAGGCGTCTTGAGCCCATTTATAGTAATAACGAATCAAAATTATATATGTATCGGCAGGAGTGTTAACGCGAGCTTTCCTGGAGAATCAATGCGAGTGGTTAAGATGGCGGCGTTTGGCGTCAGATGGATCAGCCAATGCGCTATCCAGTGGTTGTCGAGATCAGTGAGTTGTATTTATTGAAATCCGTTAATCCGTTCTCAAGTTATAACACCACAAACAAACAAACAGACAGACGGAGACAGACAGACACGACTCCTTTTATAATATCGATAGATTATTCACCATTCATTCAGCATCTAAAAATGCTGTAATAAATATCCCATTAACAATCTTCCCATCCTCGCTCCTTGAGTGTATAGCTAGGCCGGGATCTATACATCGCGTCATTTTATTTTTTCCCATTAACAAAATCTGTTTTCTTTTCGCAATTGCACAAGGATTAGTGTCCTTGTCAGAGCGAAGCGGCAGGTCCTATATTCTAGTTCATATGTACGGTAGACACAAGTTTGGCTGAAGTGGCTCCAAAAAATATATAATGACCTCCAATAATGCCAGAAATAGCTTCCACCACAACACCTGCTCAACACCAAAAAATGCTTCAAAGGAATATAGATCCTCAACTGATGTGTCCTCACTCTTACATATGATTGGATGGACAAAAGAGACTAAGTATGCCTAACCTGTCTTTAACGACACATTACATTAATGTACTGTGTTGTTTACCCTTGTGAACTCAAGTTGTTGTACCTATTTTATCACTCATTTCAGATGGCAATACAATTGGGTGCTGAGTTGCAGACAGCATAAAATTGGACGAGTATAATGGTGATATATTGATTCTTTCAAGAGCATTTGAGCTCGAAGGACATAGGCCCTGTTGCATAAAATTCCCTTATCGTTAAGGAAAGATTTACCTTAAGGTACGCTGTGATTCCTTAGGATTTCCTTGAGGGCTGCTGCTTAAACAACCCTGAGGAAATCCTCAATTAACTAAAGGTTTAGGTGTCGTTGCTATGCCAGGCAATCAGATTGGAGATAGAAAGAGGTGGCCGAAAGCAAGTATAACAAGTGATGAACACGTGATTTAAAATGACACTTGTTACATGTAGCATAGCGAACACGTGCTTCCGAATGAAGGAGGAATAAAATGATTCTTGTGTAAAATTCATTAGATTCTCATTGCGCATTTTATTGTAAATGTGTTATGTGTGCAGTGAATGTTTGGAAACTTTCCGACATTGATGAAAGTGTGAAATTATAAAAGTGAAGTACGAGTATGAAACTACAAGTTAAATATTCTGGATGTCATGAAAAAGTGAAAATGATATCCGGGTCACGTGCTGCCACTCAGAGAGTGTTTCACAATCTACATTCATAACTCAATTGTGGAGGTATTATTATATCAACTTCTGACACTATGCTGCGATAATCATCCACATCATGACCAATTTCCATTAAAAGCGCCTTTTGGAAACTCAAAGGTCCGTGGTTAAGGACGGAGAAGGAATATTCGAATAGGAAACCATCCTCAAATTAAGGGTGCCCTCAAGGGGAAGCATAAGGACATATTTAGGTAAATCCTCAAATTAAGGGTGTCCTCAAGGGGAAAATGAAGGACATATTTAAGTAAATCCTCAAATTAAGGGTGTCCTCAAGGGGAAAATGAAGGACATATTTAAGTAAATCCTCAAATTAAGGGTGTCCTCAAGGGAAAGTTAAGGAAATATTTAAGTAAATCCTCAAATTAAAGACGTCCTTAAGGGGAAACTTAAGGACATATTTAAGTAAATCCTCAAATTACGGATGTCATTAAGGGACATTTATATTAATAGGTTGTATATTTATTAATTTAAACATATAATTTATATATAACATATATAACATATCTATATATGACATAGTGTTATGTCGGTTGGGTAGGGGCATGTATAGATTTAGGTAGATCTGCATAGGTAGGTGCTCTGATGATCCTGGGTAGCAAGAACCATCTTGATGTAAATAAGTAGAGGACCTGTCTAGCCCGGATGTCGGATAAGTTGGATGTGTGTCCCCACCACGAGGGGGCGGGGCATGTTAAGTAGTTGTAGGGATTATGCTAATTCCCCGGGGTGTGCCGTTCCCTCTGTGATCATACCTGTGTACTGTATGACAACACACCATAGACATGAGATAGGCCCATTAGTTGCACCGCACACACATTAATTAATTCCCCACGAATAATAAAACTCACCACAAGCCAGTTCGGGGCACTGCCGGCGGAGCCGCAGCCAGCTACAACACCAACCTGCATGGCGATGGAACATCGATCAGGCAGGCTGAGGCCACGCCCACCTCGCGATGGATTGCCACCAAGGTTTTGAATGGCAGATGACATCACTGGAGGGAGGGCTAATCCGCACGTAGCTGAAGCCCAGGGACAATAAGGAGCCAGCTGATTGGCCAAGGGTGATTAATAAAAGTGGAGAGAAGCCAACATTTTGCCTCTCTGGTTCTGGATGTGAAAGCAAGTGGTCAGAGACCGACATTCTCTCTCTCCCTTTGCCTCTCGGTTGGACTGCCTCTTGCGCTGAGACCTTTTGCTTGCCCTGGTCTCTTCTCTTCTCTTCCTCATGCGACGCTCTTCCCTCCTCCTCTTGCTACCTTCCTGACGCTGTCCTCTGCCCTTGGCTCGTGTCCCTTGTTCCGGACCTCGAGAGAAAACAATACCAGGACAACGGGCTCCAGGCAGCGATCGGAGACGTCACCGGGAGACGTGCCGAGTTTTACAGCTGGAGAGTGGCAGTTTTGCCAGGCAGAAACGACGCGTGGGCGAGACGCCGGTGAGGCCTAGCGGTGCGCGAACGAGGTGGATTGCGGCCTTCCTCCTCCAACACCGGAGTGCGCGCTCGGACTTGACGATCGCTGCCAAGGCGCCAATCGAGCTGAGTGCACGATAATTTACACATTTACTCCCTTTCTTTTATATTCCCATTTGTTTGTAATTGAAGTCTGTGTGGGGACATGCCGATTTAGGAATATTATTTAGTTACCAGTGCGGTTCATTGTTATTGGCATCCGTGGCAATAAAGCCTTTTTTATTTTCACTGTACTGTAGCGGTTACCGGACACAATTCTCTTGTACCGGCCGGTGACGTAATCAGCGGGCGGTCACTTGGGTTGCATACCATGCCCCGTTGAGAGGCGTGGCTTACTGTTTGAATTTGAACGATATATTGCCGCTCGGCGTAGCCTTTTTCAGTGCATTCGTGCCGAGCTCGGAATAAACAGCTCAGTGAAAATCAGCTCGTTGTCGCGTCCATATTGTTGGAGTTCGACGTGAGAGCACAGCTCCACATTGGTGACCCCTTTTACGAACACGGCAATGGAGTCGACCATTGCTTTGAAGCTCCCTGGCTTCTGGGTATCGCACGCGGCCATCTGGTTTGCCCAAGCGGAGTCCCAGTTCGCTCTGCGGCACATCACGGCGGACGAGACTCGCTTCCACCACATGGTCTCCGCGCTAAATGCCGCCACCGCCTCCCGGGTCTTGAGCCTTCTACGGAGCCCGCCGGCCGACGACAAGTACGGCGCACTCCAACAACTACTCCTCGGTACGTTTGACCTCACTGAGGCCGAACGCGTGCGACAGATGCTCGATCTGCCTGAGCTCGGGGAGGCTTGACCATCCGAGCGCATGGACCACATGCTCTCCCTGCTCGGCGAAAACCGCCCAGATTTCCTCTTTCGCGAGCTGTTTCTCCGACAGCTACCCGGGCAGGTACGCTTAGCTTTGGCTAACTCGGCAATCGAGGACCTTCGCGCCCTGGCTAAGGAAGCCGACAAATTTTTCTCGGCCGGGCGGTACTTCGGAGCGGCTGCCTGGAAACCTGGCCCGGCAGAGGCAATGCCCCCGCCACAACCGGCGCTGCCATCGGCCGATTCAGCGCCCCTTGCGGCCGCGGCCGCCATGACCGGCGCCGCAGCCACCACCGGGGCGGACCATCTGTTACTACCACACCAGGTTCGGGCAAAGGACTTCTGTGACTCACTGGGACTGACACAATCTGTCAATTTCCCGACCCGGATTTCAGTCAACGGAGCATCTTATCTTCTGGACTTGGTTATGACTAACTTCCCTGAAAATGTCTGCTGCTCTTCTTCTGCTCCAATCGGCTCTTCTGATCATGTGCTTGTTAAAATGGACATCTCTCTGACCATTCTCAGAGAGCCTCCTCAGCGTCGACGAGTCTGGCATTTCACTGAGGCGAACTGGCACGGTCTTCAAGCAGCCATCAATCATCTGGACTGGTCTCCCATCTCTACCGCCTCTGACATCAACTCATCCTGGGAATTCTTCCAAAGTAAATTGCTCTCTCTCATGCACAGATTTATCCCATCTCGTCTTCAGTTGTCATACCCTTCCTCCCGTCCATGGTACACGGAATCTTGTGGTGAGGCTATTGCCCAGAAACAACTTGCTTTCGTCTCATGGAAAGCAAATCCAACGGAAGGAAATCTCATTTCCTTTCACAAAGCCCAAAACAAGTGTGTGTCCACCCTCAGTAGAGCCAGGAAATAATATCTCTCCGTTCTCAGGACCGAGCTCACTTATCTGTCTCCCTCTTCCAAATCCTGGTGGCGTCTGGTCAAATCTGTTTCTGGTGTTTGTTCCCCCTCCATCCCCTCCCTCACCTCAAATGGCCACACGGCTGACTCCGCACGTGAAAAAGCTGAATGCCTCAACTCTGTGTTTGCCTCTAAATGTTGTGTCCCAAACCCATCCCTCTCTGTACCCACCATACCCAGTCGTACCCAGCTGCTCCTGGACTCTGTGTCCTTTCCTCCTGACAAGGTGGAAAAGTTTCTGTCAACCCTCGACTCGGATTCTGCAACTGGACCTGACGGCATCAGCCCACGGGTCCTAAAATCCTGTTCTTCCGCTCTTTCACTCCCTCTCTCTGTTCTCTTCACCCTCTCTTTTGCTCAAGGTCATCTTCCATCTGCTTGGAAATCTGCCAACATCTCCGCTTTGCACAAAAAAGGTGCAAAAACAGATCCCAGCAACTACAGACCAATCAGCCTTCTCCCAATTATCAGCAACGTCATGGAATCCATCATTGCTTCAGATATGAAATCTTTCCTCTTCTCCAATGGCTTGATCTCTGATCATCAATTTGGTTTCAGACCTGGACACTCTACTCTGGACATGCTGCTTCTGCTTTCTCAACAATGGATGGGGGTCCTCAATGCCAAACAGGAAATTAGAGCAGTCTCCCATGACATATCACGTGCCTTCGATACGGTCTGGCACCCCGCTCTGCTCACCAAACTCTCCTCTTTTGGTATCCATGGAAATCTCCACGCATGGCTGGCGGACTTCCTCTCTAGTCGTAGTCAACGTGTGGCCCTGAATGGGTTTCTCTCATCTCCTCTTCCTGTTCAGGCTGGAGTTCCACAAGGCAGTGTTCTGGGCCCTGTGCTTTTTCTGGTCTTCATCAATGATCTCTCTGACTCTCTTGAAAATCCTCTGTATCTCTTTGCTGATGACTCTACTCTCTGTCGCTCCATTCTTCATCCCTCAGATCGGCAGTCTGCAGACTCCTCACTCTCTGCAGACCTGGACAAAATCACAGACTGGGCAAACAAGTGGAACATGTCTTTCAATCCTGACAAATCTCACACTCTTACGATGTCTCTCTGAAAAGACCGACTGGACAACCCTCCCATCCACTTTCTGAATAATCCTCTTCAAGAAGTTCTGTCACTCAAGCTTTTGGGTCTCACTATCTGCCATGATCTTTCCTGGGAAAACCACATTTCAAATCTGGCCTCCAAAGCCAGTCGCCGACTGGGCATCGTCCGTCGTGCGAAGTCCTTCCTTGGCACACCTGAGCTTCTCACCACATACAAGGCTTTCATCCGCAGCTCAATGGAATACTGCTCTCCCCTCTGGGCTGGTGCTCCTGCCTCACACCTAGCTCGTCTTCACGCTGTTGAAACCAAAGCATTCAGAATCATTGGAATCTCCCGCGATGAAGCTAACTCCAAGGGCCTCTCACTCACTCACCGCAGGCAGGTTGGTTGTCTTTCCGTCTTCTACCGACTCCTCTCTGGCCTTGCCCCCCCAGCTCTCTCTGGGCTCTGTCCCGCAAATATTCCTACAGTTCGCACAAGATCTGCCTGCAACCCTCTTATGGTCAAATTGCCAAAATCAAGACTCTCTGCTCACCTTCACTCCTTCATTCCTCTTTTCTCCCGCCTCTGGAACAAACTCCCTCACTCTCTTCAATCCCACTCCACCCTCCAGGTCTTTAAAACAGCTGTTCACCACCATCTCTTATCTTCCCCTATCCAAAACCTTGATCTTTTCTACCCCCGCTAATTTCACCCCAATTCCACTTTTTTGAAATACCAACTTCTGTCCTGGAAGTCCTTGGTGTCCTTGTGTTTTATACTTCTCCCTCCCACCCCCCCCCCCCTTCCCACGCCTACTCCCCCCAAGCCCTCTCCCTTCCACACATCTCCCTGCTCTCAAATGTTGTCTTTGTGTGCTTCGCCTTCTCTCCCCATCTTGTCTTCCGCTCCCTCTTTTTATATATTTTGTTTGTCTGGTTGATTTGTTTGTGAAGTAAATGTTAGCTCTTTCACGAGCCTCGATTCAGTATACAAAAAACAAAAAAAAAAAAAAAAACGTGTCGCCCACCGTGCACTTTTGGCGGGTCGGGAAACGACCAGGCCAGCGCTCGCTTCCTGCCATGAGTGTCGGCCATTCCAGCAACCTTTTGTTCATCACGGACACCGCGTCCGGGCGGCGCTTCCTGTGCGATACAGGAGCGCAGGTGAGCGTTATACCCGCCTCGGGGCAGGACAAGCAGGCCGCGCTTTGCGGCCCCACCTTGGTCGCCGCAAACGGCTCCTCTATCCGCACCTTCGGTTCACGCCGCGTCGCACTCTGCTTCGGGGGCCAGCGTTTCGAGTGGGATTTCGTCACGGCGAACGTGCCCATGGCTTTGTTGGGTGTGGATTTTCTTTGCGCCCATGGACTTTTGGTTGACGTAAAACGTCGTCGGCTCCTCAACACGGAGACCTTCAGCTTTCTCGCTTGTTCGTTGAGCGGCTCCGCACCGACCAGGCTAGCCTGCGCGCTCCCGGCCGCGGACGACTTCACCCGCCTCCCCGCTGAGTTCCCCGCCCTCATGCTGCCAACGTTTTCGGCCGTCACCATCAAACACGGCGTTGAACACCACATTCCGACCACTGGTCCACTGGTCTATGCCAGGGCTCGTCGCCTCGACCCTGCCAAACTCGCCGTGGCCAAGGCGGAATTCGACGCGCTGGAGCGGTTGGGCATTGTGCAGCGCTCGAACAGCGCGTGGGCCTCGCCCCTGCACATCGTACCCAAACCGGGTGGCGGATGGCAACCGTGCGGCGATTATCGCCGCCTCAACGATGCCATCACCCCCGACCGGTACCCGATACCGCATATCCAGGACTTTTCCGCCCGTTTGGCAGGGCGGGTGATCTTCTCCAAGGTTGACCTTATTCGGGGCTACCACCAGGTACCTGTCCGGCCGGCCGACATTCCGAAGACGGCTGTAATTACACCTTTTAACCTCTTCGAGTTCCTCCGAATGTCGTTCGGCCTTAAGAACGCGGCCCAGGCCTTCCAGCGGCTGATGGACAGTGTGCTGCGCGATCTCACCTTTCTGTTCGTCTACCTGGATGACATTCTCATCGCCAGCACTTCCCGGGCGGAGCACCTCCTTCACCTGCGCATGCTTTTTGCGCACCTCAGCCAGCATGGCCTCATCATCAACCCGGCAAAATGCCAGTTTGGCGTGGCTGCCGTCGACTTCCTGGGACACCGCATCACGAAGCGCGGGGCCATTCCGCTGCCGACCAAGGTGGAGGCCGTTAAAGGTTTCCCGCGCCCCCGCTCCATCAAGGCCCTGCAAGAGTTTTTGGGTATGTTAAACTTCTACCACCGGTTCGTGCTTCGCGCCGCCCAACTCATGCGCCCCCTGTACGAGGCCCTCAGGGGTAAGCCGGCCAAGCACGACATCGCCTGGACCGAGGAGATGGACGGGGCATTCACGGGCGCTAAGCTGGCCCTCGCCAACGCCACCATGCTGGCGCACCCGGCGCTCGACGCACCCATCGCCCTTACCACGGACGCTTCCGACTACGCGGTGGGCACCGTACTCGAGCAGTGGGTTAACGGGGCTTGGCAACCGCTGGCCTTCTTCAGCCGGCAGCTCCGCCCTAACGAGCGCAAATACAGCACGTTCGACCGCGAGCTCCTCGGCCTTTACCTGGCAGTTCGCCACTTCCGCCACCTTTTAGAGGGTCGCCCATTCACGGCGTTTGTGGACCACAAACCCCTGGTCTTCGCCATGGTCAAGGTCTCAGAGCCGTAGTCGGCCCGTCAGCAGCGCCACCTCTCCGCCGTGTCCGAATTCACGACGGACATCCGGCACGTCACAGGCAAGGACAATGCTGTCGCCGATTGCCTCTCCTGGTCCGTCGCGGACGCCGTCCACCTCGGCGTGGATTACGCCCGCATGGCGGCCGACCAGATCTCCGACCCCGTGGTGCAAGCCCTCCAGACAGCGGACACGGGCCTGTGGTTGTCCGACGTCCCCTTCAAGGACACAGGCACAGTTCTCCTGTGCGACGTTTCCCTTGGCCAACCTCGTCCAATTTTGCCCCCTGGATGGAAACGGCTCGTTTTTGATGCCATCCACGGCCTTTCCCACCCGGGCCGGAAAGCGTCGCAGAAGCTCGTGGCAGCGAAATTCATCTGGCACGGGCTCTGGAAGGACGTCCGCGAATGGGCCAACGCCTGTGTCGCCTGCCAGCGTGCGAAGGTCCACCGGCACACCCAGGCCCCGTTGGCACCATTCCACGTGCCCGCGCGGCATTTCGACCACGTCAATGTGGACCTGGTGGGAACCCTCCACCCTTGCGGGGCTTCACCCATCTCCTCACGATGGTGGACAGGACCACCAGGTGGCCGGAGGCCATCCCGCTGATGTCAACGACGTCCACCGATGTGGCGCAGGCCTTCATCAGCACCTGGGTCGCCAGTTTCGGCGCCCCTCGGACATCTCCTCTGACAGAGGCCCACAGTTCACCTGTGAGCTTTGGGGTGCGGTCGCTCAGGCCTTGGGGGTCAAACTTCACCGCACCATGGCCTACCACCCCCAGGCCAACGGCTTGTGCGAGAGGTTTCACCGCTCAATGAAGGCCACTGTTAGGGTCAGCCTCCAGGACAACGGTTGGGCTGACAGGCTCCCGTGGGTGCTATTGGGCCTCTGGACGGCCCCTAAAGAAGACCTTCAGGCTTCTACCGCTGAGCTGGTCTACGGCCAACCACTGCGCGTGCCGGGGGAGTTCATCCCCGACGCCACCGGCCCTTGGTCCGCGGCTCGCCAACACCCGGTCCTCCAGGAGGCTGCCAGGAGATTTGCCCCGGTGCCCACGTCTCATCATGGCTGTCCTCAACCACATGTCCCCCCAGCACTTCGCACAGCGGAGTACGTTTTTGTGCGCCACGACGCGCACCGGGGACCACTCCGGCCGCCGTACGATGGTCCTTTTCGGGTTTTGAGGAGGGGCGACAAGTCGTTCGTCGTCGACATTGGCGGCAAGCCGGACCATATCTCCGTGGACCGCCTCAAGTCGGCCCATTTGGACCTCGACCAACCTCCATGGTTGGCCCTTCCTCCACGGCGGGGCTGTCCCCTGTCGACCAAGCCCCACGCACGACCATCCGCCGCCAAGCCGCCTCCCACCCCCACACGAATCGCCAGGAGTCGTTTCGGCCGGGTCATTAAGGCCCCCCACAAACTGACTCTCCCTGTACAAGTGAATTCTGGGGGGGCGCATGTAGCGGTTACCGGACACAATTCTCTTGTACCGGCCGGTGACGTAATCATCGGGCGGTCACTCGGGTTGCATACCACGCCCCGTTGAGAGGCGTGGCTTACTGTTTGAATTTGAACGATATATTGCCGCTCGGCATAGCCTTTTTCAGTGCATTCGTGCCGAGCTCGGAATAAACAGCTCAGTGAAAATCAGCTCGTTGTCGCGTCCATATTGTTGGAGGTCGACGTGAGAGCACAGCTCCACAGTACATTTTAACCCGGATTCCCTTTTGAGTTTATTTCCTACAGGATCGGAGCTGCCAGCGAGATCACTACAGGTAAAAGCTGCCCGCTTCTTCTTCCTCCCTTCCACCCCTGCGCATATACAGTCATATGAAAAAGTAAGTACACCCCATGTAAAGTTTTGACTTTTTCAATATATTTCAACATACAGCTATTTGATCTTCATTTCAACAATATTGATAGATAAAGGTGATATAATACAACAAACATCATGAAACATTTACATTTTGTAGTCCATTGTATAATTTAAATAAACATAAATGCAAATTTGGCATGTGGAAAAAGTAAGTACACCCCTAAGTAGTGTATATATGTTGCTTCTGGGACACTCTCATTTTCCCATTGACTTACATGTTAATTTTTCCCCTCCCTCATTGCCCCTAAACACCTCTATTTCTCTCACCCTGTTCTTTACGAACCTTCTAACCTTTTGACATGTTATCCTTATTCATTAGACCACTTAAACAATGGTCCTTCTGTGTGAACCTGTGATCCTTCTGACCTTATGGACCTTTTAACCTTTTACTCTTAATATCATCTGGTGAATCATCTTTGGCCCACTCAAACAACGACCCTACAAATATTTGTTTATGTGTGGGAAATAATTTAATTCTCCTACAACTCTCCTCACCGTCTAATACATTAACAAAAAATATGTTTGAGTTTGGTTCTTTATTAAGATATTTTAACTGAGCTAAGATAAAATGGTAAACCTCCCTCAATGTTCTTGTTTGAGCGCCTCCAGTGCTACACACTTTTTGGTAGGCTCTGCCCACTTTTTGTTAAGCTCCGTCCACTTTTTGGTAAGCAACGCCCACTTTTTGTTAAGCCACGCCCACCTTTTTACTAAACCCCGCCCACTTTTTGTTAAGCCACGCCCACTTTTTTCCGAACCCCCGCCCACTTCTGCTAAACCCCACCCACTTTGTTAAGTCCCACCCACTTTATAAACTCTTCAGCATTGTATCATTTCCAGGTAATACATTACATCATTTTCAGGGAATTTCCATCACATCATTTCCAGTTAAGACACGCCCAGGGAATTTCCACAGGAAATGACACACCCAGTCCTTATAAAAGGCACCGACCACACAGGCTTTTTCAAACACGCTTTCTGCTTCACTTGAGAATGGACTACTATGCCGAAATGGAATGGGATAACTTTGCTATTCCTTGGAGTCCTACTACCTGTGTAGAACTCAACCTTCAGATTGATGAACTGGACTCGAACCTCTTATCAATGGAGGTAAGTTTGTTTATTTATTTATTTATTTATTTAATTAATTATTTATTTAATTATTTATTTTAATTTTTTTTTTTAGATGAGACTCGTGTAAGAGTTAACAAAGTTTATTTTAATATTCATAGAGCTTGATTTATACAAATAAAAAATATTGTATTAAATTAATACATTGTTATTTTCTTTCACAGGAAATTGTATCTGAGATACGAAATGAAAATTCTGCTTTTAACACAACTTGGGATGAAGTTATTTTTTTGTTTGAAGACATTTTGAACAACCAAGACCCCCAGAACGAGTTCTACCTTGATGACCCAGCCAAAGAGTTATACCTTGGAGATCCACAAAATCCTGAAAAAGAGTTTTACCATGATGATACTTGTTGTGAGTTATCAAAACAAAACCCACTGAACAAGTTCTACCTTGATGAGCCAGAATACAAGTCATACATTGGAGACCCACAAATTTCTGAAAATTGGGAAAGGGGAGTTCTCCCTGATGGTCCGCAGTTATACTATGTGAGACACATCATAGAAACCCTAAAAAATTGTGAAATGGGAATTCTCCCTGATGGTCCGCAGTTATACTATGTGAGACACATCATAGAAACCCTAAAAAATTGGGCAAGGAGAGTTCTCCCTGATGGTCCGCAGTTATACTATGTGAGACACATCATAGAAACCCTAAAAAATTGGGCAAGGAGAGTTCTCCCTGATGGTCCGCAGTTATACTATGTGAGACACATCATAGAAACCCTAAAAAAATTGGGCAAGGAGAGTTCTCCCTGATGGTCCGCAGTTATACTATGTGAGACACATCATAGAAACCCTAAAAAATTGGGAAAGGGAAGTTTTCCCTGATGGTCCGCAGTTATACTATGTGAGACTTATCACGGAAACCCCCAATATTTCTGAAAATTGTGGTTCTACCTTGGGGACTTGGAAAGATGGTTATATTTTTGGAGACTCGGAATGGGGGTTTTGTTTTGATGACTCGGAATGTGATACCTATCTTGGAGGCTCAACAGGAATGTGGTTATACCTTGGGAACTTGGAAAGTTGGTTTTATTTTGGAGACTCTACCTGTGGGGTTCCTCTTGGAGACTCTTTGGATTCTAAAGCAATGAACAATGTTCATTATTTAATGACGCTTGATTTAAGCAATATCAAGAAAGTTCGAGGAAGAGAATGCTGGAAAATTCTTTCTTCCCATTTCTACTTCTTCAAACTTGAAAGCCTTGAAAGACAGAATTGGAGGAAGAGGAAAAAAAAGAAAAAGAAATACGTATTTAAAAAAAGGAGAAAAGAAAGATTATGTTAGGGTTTGGGTGGGATTTTGAATGTGAGGGTTAGGGATGGGGTTGGGTTAGGGTTGGGATTTTGAATGTGAGGGTTAGGGTTGGGATTTTGAATGTGAGGGTTAGGGATGGGTTGGGTTAGGGATGGGGTTGGGTTAGGGTTGGGTTAGGGATGGGGTTGGGTTAGGGATGGGGTTGGGTTAGGGTTGGGATTTTGAATGTGAGGGTTAGGGTTGGGGTTGGGTTAGGGATGGGATTGGGTTAGGGTTGGGATTTTGAATGTGAGGGTTAGGGTTGGGGTTGGGTTAGGGATGGGATTGGGTTAGGGTTGGGATTTTGAATGTGAGGGTTAGGGATGGGTTGGGTTAGGGATGGGGTTGGGTTAGGGATGGGGTTGGGTTAGGGTTGGGATTTTGAATGTGAGGGTTAGGGTTGGGGTTGGGTTAGGGATGGGGTTGGGTTTGGGATGGGGTTGGGTTTGGGTTAGGGATGGGGTTGGGTTAGGGATGGGGTTGGGTTAGGGTTTGTATATTATTATGACTCACTCACACATACACAAAAGTTAAGCCCCAACTGGAAAGTTGAGGGATTCTGTGTTTGGGGTTCACAGATTTAAAAACGTATCCCCATTATACACACACAAAAGTTAAGCCCCAACTGAAAAGTTGTGGGATTCTGTGTTTGGGGTTCACAGATTTAAAAACGTATCCCCATTATACACACACAAAAGTTAAGCCCCAACTGAAAAGTTGTGGGATTCTGTGTTTGGGGTTCACAGATTTAAAAACGTATCCCCATTATACACACACAAAAGTTAAGCCCCAACTAAAAAGTTGTGGGATTCTGTGTTTGGGGTTCACAGATTTAAAAACGTATCCCCATTATGCACACACAAAAGTTAAGCCCCAACTAAAAAGTTGTGTGATTCTGTGTTTGGGGTTCACAGATTTAAAAACGTATCCCCATTACATTTTATTTATTTATTTATTATTTTCAAGGGTATTATCTGCTTACTTGTGTTTTTTGTAATTCTTGTGAGTAAAATGAACCCAAGATTTCTTCTCCATTTAAATCATATAATTTGTAGGTCCAAGGGACTGTATCCATTACATCAATGATTTTAAATAATTCACGAGTCCATTTTTGTGTATAACCTTTCTCAAAATGACTTTTCCATTTGTATATTCTTACAATATCACCAACTTTAAACTTGGGCTTTCTCAAATTAATCTCCTTTTCATATTCTAATTTTGTAAATGTTTCCAATGGTTTTGATTTTGTTGATGAATGAACTGTATTATTGTAATTATCTACAATATCCTGAATTAAATACACCCATTTTTGAGAACCGAGTTGTGCGAATTTTTTATATAGTCTCTCTTTCAAAGTACGATTAAAACGCTCAATAACAACTGCTTTTCCTTCATTAAAGGTGCTGTATAATTTAATACCCTTCCCCTTAAGAAATTTCATGAATATTTTGTTATAGAACTCTGTTCCCTCATCAGTCCATAACTTCTTTGGTTTCCTTTTATCCCGATCAAATATTAGCTTAAAGGCTAACATTAAAGTATCACCCCTTTTATTTTTTAAAGGGACAACCCAGGCAAATCTACTCCTCAAATCAATAACGGTTAAAGCATACCTGTATCCCCTGTCATTATTCAATTCAATTAAATCAGCGGACCATATGTGGTCGGTGTATTTAGAATAAACCTTCCTTCTTTTAAACTTTGTGATTATAGGTTTGTGTAATTCTTCAGCCAAAAGCTCCTCAGTCTTGACATCATTAGAGCCTAATAGTTTTTTGAGGAATAACCAAGACCAAGTTTCAATTTAGCATTTATCAAATTTCTCACAATAAACCTATCAACTTTCTCTCTCAACGTTGGATTTTGTATCAAAGACAAATTATACAACATTTCGCTGTCGGCTTTATGTTTTTCAGTCAACGTAGTGGTTTTCCCATAAGCAATATCATGCTTCATACACACTTCGTCAACCCTATTTGTAGGTTTAGACCAAGGTTTAGGATTGTCAGCCTCATCTAATCTTTTATCCAAGTTTGTTCCTGGACCACAGAAAGAATACCCTGGAAGGTGTAATTCCCCTGGAATTCCAGTTGTTGTAAATTTACTTCCTGACAGAAACTTTTGTATGTCTCCTCCTCTTTTAGGAGAGATGAATTGGCACTTTTTAGAGCCACATACTTGACATATTCCTTTTTGATAAACTCTATTATTTTTAGCTTTAACATAAGAGATATTTTTAGATTTAGTTTTCTTTTTACATTTGAGACAATAACTCATATTTATTTATCAGAAAAATTCCGACAGAGTATCAAAACCTTTTTGGTTTTCAACATATACATTTCAATCTTTATTTTTAAAACATAAAGAATCCTAAGGAATGCCTTCACTCTCTCCTCCATTTATTTACAAATAAAAACTAACTAAAGTCAATGACACCAACATCATCAATCACATAATCTTTTCCTTCTTCTTCTTCGTCTTCACCACTTTCTCGTTTAAATCTCCTCCCTGAAATTGAAGACATTGACGTTGTTATTTTTGAAACCATTATCTTCATAAGAGTTGTTAATTCTTTAATTTCCTCTTCGGTGCGTTGAGATTGATTTATTTGCTGTAATACACTCAATATTTTACGAATCTCACTGATTTCCATCTTTTTATATTTTTCCTCCCTCTCTCTTTGCTCCCTTTCCTCCCTCTCCTCCTTCTCCTTTTTCTCCCTCTCCTCCTCCTTTTTCTCCCTTTCCTCCTTCTCCTTTTTCTCTCTTTCCTCCTTCTCTTCTTTAACTCCTTCCTCATTTATCTTAGCAATTTTTGATATCAATATTTTCACAGCATTCATTCTTTCTTTATTTTCCTCTTCGGTGAGTTGAGATTGATCTTCTTGCTGTAATACATCCACTCTTTTTTGAATCGCTCTGATTTCCATCTCCCTCTCCTCCCTCTCTCTTTGTTCCCTCTCCTCCTTCTCTCTTTTCTCTCTTTCCTCCTTCTCTTCTTCAACTCCTTCCTCATCCCTTGCTACCCTTGAGTTTGAACCCCAAAGAATATTATACATATACTCATCTGGATTTTGAGATATTCTTGTATCTATAATTATTTTTCTCATAATAGGATACCAATAAGATTTGTTGACGATTTCTAAAAGAGTTTTATATTTCATAACTTTGAGAAGTTCATTTTTATTTAATATTTTAAACAAGTCTCTATTTGTGGGTTTAACAATATCAGTATAAGGCCAGTTTTTAATGACAAAATTCCCATGTATATGCTCCAAATCATAAGGTATGTAATACCGAGCACCCTTTTCTTGTAGGTATCCTTGAATACAAAAATTATAATTCTCTTGTAGTCTTCTTCCTGCCATTTATGTATCAGAAATATATGTGAGATTAATATTATGACAGGTAATACCACCCCATCTTCCCACTACCAAATTGGTTTGTATTCCTTGGCTTTCTATCCTTATCTCATGACCTTCCTTCTTTGTCATGCTAACCATCGCTATACTATCATATATTTTTCTTTTCTTAAAACCATGTATTTGTTGTTTATTAATTGTACTTCCACATAAATCCTTATCCTCACCAAGTGGATAATATTCTTCTTTACGAGACTGATTAAAATCATGTAGGTCTTCTATGTTTATTGTTTATACCCTAAACCCTAAATTTATTATATACCCTAAATCAGGCATATCATACCCCCATTTATTAATTCGCATATTAACTATATGTCCTTCTTTATAAAATTCAATTGTAAGCAGGTAGTTAAATTCAATGAGGAAAGGTGTATGGTCAGTATAACCAGGTGTTGTGGTTGTAAATTTTACTTGTTTAACAAAACGTGCTGTTTTCTTTAAAAATATATATTGTGATAAATCACTTAATCTAATTAAGTCATTTGCATCTGTAGGGTTTGGATAATTGATTAATTTATAAGTATTCTTCAAATTAATATTTTTACTTACACTATATTTTTGTCATTCAGCCTGTGCCTTTGTATAATAATTTGATAAATCAATATCCTGAGAGGATTTTCCAAAGATAGAACCATCTTTTCCAACATAAGTCATTTATATTAGATTAAAAATGATATCATAAAAATTTTCATTATTGTTGAGTTGAAATAATACATATAAACATAATTGACCACAACATTTAGAATTAATTTCTTGAACTTGAAATGTTTGATAAACACCATTCTGTAAGAATTGTATTACTTCAACAGGTGGTGGCATACCATAACTATCAAAATAATATTTATCCTGACTATTATGAATACAAACCCAATGAGAACCATTCTGTGTGTCTAAATTCATAATAATATTCTTTGTATTCTTATTTATATGTATTAATTCATCTCTCATACAAATAACCACATTATCAATTTTTTGTGTTTTACAATACTTAGCTAGTTCTATATTTGACGTTGTATTCTTTCCAAATTGTTTAAACCATTTATCCATTTATTTATGAGAAAGATACAATCCATTACCCTGTTTAGTTAGTTTAACACCCGCTTGAGCGATAGAGGAAAGCATATCTCCAACCAACAATCTAGCTTTATCAGGTAGACTTTCAAGTTTTTGAGCAAAATCTACAATTACACCACTTCCACTAATTTGTTTCTCCAACTCCTTGTTATGTCTTTCCAATTCTTTTTGAGCTTTTAGTTGTGCCTTCCTTTCGTTAGCAGTTTTTACCGCTGCTGAAATACCACCAGTCAATGCTCCCGCCGCACTTAAACCAGCAAATAAAGGAATTAGAAACGGGAGAAATCCTCCTCTTGACTCGTCTATTGAATATTTCTTTAACATAGGTTTCGTCATTTTAATTTTAAGTGATCCAACATCATTTAGTGTTTTTACTTGTGTGTGTGTGAGTAAAACATCAATTCTTACAGCTCCTTTTCTTTGAATTGTATTAACATTAATAATACAAGGCTTTTGATTTTGAATACAAGATGTTAATTTATTAAGATTGATTTGATTAACATATACCCCAACCATTTATTTATGAGAAAAAACCTATGTGATATTAATCATAACACCATTATCTGTATTAATCTGAAATTCTGTTTCCTCCAAAAGCAAACAATATGCATTAACCTCTTCACTCTCCCCTCTTTCAATGTATAGAGAAGTATCCACTCGATTAGACTTTATAGTTTCCTTTTGAGAACTCAGGTCAATTGCGTAGATTGTATAAAGTTTTTGAAACGCAACCATATCCAAAATAGGATCATTATTACCATTACTTTCACACACCTTTTGGTAGGACTTGTAGGCTTCCGCATAATCATTTTTTTCCCAATCAATTTCCAATCTATCTCGCGGATAAAATGTGCCATCAAGAGAAACCCGAAGTTGTTTCACCTTAGCATTATCACTCAGGGCATTATTCTTATTAGTACCGTCCTCTCCATCTGGTTTTTTAAAAATGAGCCAGAGGTATCGTGGCTTTCCTTGAAGAACACCCAAATTCCAAGTGTAGGTAGTGTGTTCCAGTTTAACGTGTTGACATCTTCTTTTAAGGTATGATACATTTAGCGGTTTCTTTGAGTTAAGTCTTCTATTTAACATCTCTTCCGTTTTAAGATTAGGAGTATATTCACTGATATACCAACACAAATCATTAATAACAAATTTATTATTTTCTCCAAAAGCATTTTCAACCCCAAAAAGCAATCTATTTACATTATCATTCCTTTGTAGTTGAAATCTAATTTTAAGCCCATACAAATCTTTATCATAATCACAAAATCCAAATATACCTTTCAGAGGTACTGCTACGGTAAAACTATTCTCAGCTTTTGCGTCATCATTATACATTGACTTCCTTTGACTATAACCAGGGTCTGCGTTTGTACCCGTTGACATATCAGGAATAAAACCTTCAACAGCTCCCTTACCCATTCTATCACTAAACGAATATAGTGTAAATTTCATCATTTCAGATGTAGCAGAGACATAATCAACCGCTTCAACCTCTTGTGTTCCAATATACAGGTGGACACTGTCAAACATTTTCCAGAAGAAATCATTTACGAGTGTAGCATTAGTATTATTCGCAGCCTTAGTGAATTTAAATTTACACAGCAAGAAACTATCAGCTATATTCAAGTAAGTTTGTTGATTATTTATTTCAAAACTTTTTGTTCCGTTTGAATTCCAGTCTGTTCCTGTTATAGCATTTACCTTAAAATAGTCTTCCTTTTTCGTGGAGTTTGAAATGATAATTGTATCATCCAAATCATAGATACTATCAATCGCTTCCATACTTGTATTTATATAGTATTAAAATCGTTGAAACCCTGACCCAAGTATTTTAATGATTTTTTGTCGTTCTTGTGAAGATAGTTGAGTTTTACCTTTTTTTATTTCTTTGATTGCTTGTAATTTATGAGACTCCTTTTGAGCATCTTTTATACTCTTTATAGCACCCGCAACTGAACCCACGGCAGAAGCAGTTGAACCAATTAGGTCTTTATGTTTAAGGATGGTTGAACCAATACCCATTAGAGTATCAATTATCCCATCTCCTTTATTTCGAAATTGATGACCTACACCTCGTTGTCTCTTTGGTTTATAGTATCCTCTACCCACATACCTTGTATAGTATGGTGAAAGGTACATGCCCTCCCCTGTAATTATTTTATATTTTCCCAACTCGTGTTTTCTCACAATAACCATTATTTATTTATTGAAAAACTTCACGTAGGTGAATTCTGATGGATATAATTTCATGATTAAAGGATATCATACGATTATCTTGGTCGGTTATCCTAAAATTTACTCTGTATATGGTTTTTCCTGACACAGGTAAATAGACAAGATTTTTTGGTTCCATATTAAATTTATAACCAATCGGGGTTGAGTATGCACTGAATGAAAATATTGTATTTGTTCTTATTCCATCGTTATAAGCACCATCAATCAAATCACAATGAATTAATACTGAATTTATACCGGAGGATATTTGGATAACATTATCACTGTAAAATGTCCCGTTATTTTCAATCTTTTTTGAAGAGAAACCCAATAGCTCTCTAAACGAATTTTCAATCGTGAAATCAACTTTATAATTATTTTTAAGTTTAATAGTTGATTTTGAAGTGTGTTTATGAATATCTATTACAATATTTTTTGGTTCATCACCTTTTTCTTTCATAAGGCGAGAGACTTCTGAAGATATTTGAGAAATCTCGTAAGCTCCAGGTGAAACGGTTATAGTTTTATATCCACTTCCTGGATTATAACTAAACTTGTTGTTTTTCTCTGTGATATTAAACAAGGTATTATAAGTTTCCATCGACAATAAAGATGCCTCATATGAGGTAAGGGGGTCAAGTTGTAGTGGGTAAGGGAATGAAGCTGTGTAATCGCTCGTTGTGAAATTAAAACTAAGAATTGTGCTTCTCATCTTATTTAATATCTAATAAAATATCTTTGTATTGACATTTATTAATTATTTTCATATTCATCAACTGATCTAAAATGGCTGAGGATTCATTAAAACAATTGTTGTTTCCAGCCTTCTTACTACCTAACAACAATAATAGCCTATTAACTAATTGTGATGGGTCATTTGGAAGAAAACTAACACCTGAACCAAGTTTACTTAAAGCATCAATAATATGTTTCTCCTTCTCATTCTTCTTACTTTTACCAGCAACAGAAACTCCATAATCAAGTGCATTTAACAACTCAATATATACCCTATCTTCCTCTCTTTCCATATCAAGTGGTTCCTCAAAATATTTTGAACCGCTGAATCCGGGGTTTGTTAGAAGAAACATTAATCTTGGAGTTAATTTAACATTTGGTTGAGTAGAACTCAAGAACATCAATTCATCATTAAATATCAATACCTTTTCTTCCACAAGATGAAACACTGCTGGTTCTTCTGTTGGAATGAGACCTGCTCTGGTTTTTGAACCCGCCGAATATTCATTGTTTTGAAGAGCTTCCACAACATAATTAGGGGGTTGATTTACCTGCTCAAGTTTCCGAAATAATCCCTCGTCATCATATTCTAATTCACCAAGTTCTTGTTTTGTTATCTGACTAAAATCTTTGAGCATTTGAAGTTTTTTCGGAGTAAATTCTACCGTGGGAACTGTAGGTGAGTGTTGAGTTTTCAAAAGTGGTTTAAAGAATTTCTCTTGTTTTCTTTCAAAGGCTTCTTCACCAGTTAGTTTCTGTCTCCGTTTCTTCTTTATCTCTTCCTGTTGCTTTACAACTTTTGAAACCAACTCTTGATGTTCTTTAAACTTTCTTGCTCTTTCTTCGGTATTCATTTTCTGTATTTATTTATTGAAAAATATCATTTAATGAATTGTAAAGGTCAATGGGAAAATTTTCCTTTTCTTTGTCATTATAGTAAATGTGTTGAAATAAATCCTTTTCTTTAAATATTTCATCAAATTCTTTATTGGTATTAATACGAGTTGTTATTTCTTCTTCACTAATACTTGTATCTCTGCTTTTCATACGTTTGCGTTGAGTCTCCTCATCGATATCAAAACCGAATGATAAAATCTTAACTCCATCACCACACAATTGTTTAATAATTTGTCTCATTCCTTCAGGATTAGTTTCTAAAATCCCAAGACCATTAGATTTTACTTTATTTAACTCACTCTTACAATGTGAATATTTTGTAGAACCAAGAGAGACCTCCTCAAATATTTGACCTTCGTTCCTCAATCGCATATGTTCCTCCATTGAAATGTAGTAATAATCTTTCCCTTCTACTTCTCCTGGTCGCTTTGCTCTGGTTGTAGTACTCACAAAACGAATCATAGGGTGTTTTTAAAAAAAACTTACAATCTTTTCATTTTTACTATTCAAGAGTTTAGATTTATGAAAGTTCTTTCCAGAAGCAGATTTACCCACAAGGTTAATAATAATTGTTGTCATTTATATATGTAATTATGTTTAAAATAAAAATACATCCTTTAATATCTCATCTTGTTTCACAACAATATATTTATATTTTCCAATCGTGTGTTTCACATAATTTTCAAATTCTTTTTTACGACAGAACGTAGAGCAATTATCTCTCCAAAAATTATTTACATCTATTGAATTTAACTTAAATAAAATAAAAGTATTAGCATTGTTTCTTATTGAGCGTCGAGGGAGTTGAAAATATGACTGACTAAGATAAATACAATTACAAGAAGAATGTCTCCCTCTTGTATAGTAGCTATCCATTACTGTTTGGTTTCTCTCATTAACACAATCATCAAAGATGACGAGGTTCTTTTTTGATTTATCTAAATCTTGAGGTGAAGGTATATCATCCGTATTATCACTGAGAATACAAGTTATGGGTTTTGGTTTAGGTTTCTGTGTATCACAAAATAGTTGTATTATATCCTCAATGTTATAATCATTTAGTTTGTTTTGAAGTTTAAATAAACCGATAATGTCTTCCTTTTTAAGACCTGCATTAAAACCCTGTGAGAGTAGTTGATACTCGGGTTGAAAACTTGACTTCGTAAAAATTATTAAATTATCATAATCTAAAAAGTTGGGGGTAAGGAGCATCTTTAAAAGCAAACAGGTTTTTCCACATCCGCTTGAACCAACTATTAGACATCTCAATGAATTTGGAATGTTTTTATGGTTATTAAATTTTATCTTATTTTCCCAAACGGGTAAAAAATCATTCATTTATATATTTGGAAAACAAGTCATCCAACTTTTTTTGAGCTATTTTAGAAACTCTATATTTTATCCTGAGTTCGGGTTTAATTTCAAAATAATTCATTATTTTATTTATGTAGTATCTTGTATTAACATTTCCATTAAAATTATTTTGAATAATAAATATCATTAAACCCTTATACATTTCCTCAATACAAAGAGTCTCTTTCCTTGTAAGAAATGGTGTATTATCACCATAATGCTTAATATTCATCTCTCTTATTAATCTTGTAAAGTAATTCAATTTTGGTTCTAATTTAAAAGAGTTATATGTTTTTTTATATTTCTTATTATCATTAATTAGAATATAATCACAGAATAAACATTGTTTATATGAATCCTCATCATTAAGCCCCACTCTATCACAAGCCGGACAATTCTCTAATTTATCATATGGAGAGTCTGGAAATTCTAAATATCCTTCAGAACTTAACATATTTATGTGTTAAATTTTTACTTAAACTAAATGCAAGTTTATTCATTAATAAATACAATGTTTCAAAGCACAAAAGACAAATTTCAATCAATCTCTACTTCGGTGAAAGATATAGAAAAATATGTCAAAGATGTTAAATTGAACAAAGATAAATATGGAAATTTTTGGGTAAAACCAGTTATGGAAAATAACATGAGCCCCTCTATTTCATTTAAAGGAAGAGCTCTAACTATACCTGGAAAGACATCCATTAAAGTAAATCTAACAAAAGTTTCTCCTCTACTCCTGGCAATTTATTCAAAGCTTGAAAAAGTGATTGACCACGATACTTTGAAAAAGAATGATAAGACCATCAACAATACTCGTGGAGAAATTTGTATTTACTTTAATAATCCAAAGGGTGTAGATCTAAGTAAAATGAATGATGTTAATATTTCTGGTGAAATGTCATTTCGTTCTATGATAGTTAGAGATTATTTAAAGATAACTTTTGATATTAAAAATGTAGAGATTGAATCCGTTAATGAAAGAAAGTATATTGGTATAGATGGAAAGGTTTTTTCTGCTAATTAAATATGAGTCATTACAGCAGTGAAGATTTTACTATTTCATTGAACTCGGACGATAGTGATGATAGTATTTCATTGAACACAGATGATAGTTATGATACTAATAGTTTGTGCTCAAATGATAGTTATGAGAGTAGCTTTATTGATGACTCTGAGTATGATTCTGAGTATTCATGTGATAGTTATGACTTAGATGATTCTGAGTGAAAAAGTGTTTTAGTTTAAGCACAGCGATATATATAAAACGGAGCTGTAAAGCTCAAAAGTGTTTTATTTTAAGCACAGTGATATACATAAAACACCACGTTTTCTCACACTATAAATATGGTTTATTGTGATACTTGCGAGAAGGAAGTAAAATATTATAAACAACATATTCTCACCGCAAAACATACATGCAACATTCTTAACAAACTTTCCCCTCTTCCACCTAAAACAAAACATTGTAAGGTCTGTAAAACAACCATCCTCAAGAAGGGGTTTAAAGCCCATCTTAAAACTAACAAACACTTGTCAAAATTGTTTACTATTAAAAATACTGATGGTGCTTTCAAAAGACATATCAGGATTCGAATCTTTAACTTCAAACCTCCCGAACCAAAGTCTATAGTTGATGCTGTAGAAATAGTCAAACCTGCTGTTCAAACATTGATTGAAAAAACACTAAAAGAAATGAAACCACTTAAATTTTATATGGGGGTAAAATTAGAAATGACAAAGGATAAAGGAGTTATAGATACACCATACATGAGAACTGAGCCACATTTTATATCTTCATATCAAGATTTTAAAACATCAGGAGTCTATGATGAACTTATTAAACAAGAGCAAGATGTGGATAATTCAATCGTAGGAAGTGGATTCAATATAGGAAAAATTATTTACATAGACATTCATATTCTTAAATCAGATCTTCTAAAAGCTTCTTCTTACATTGATTTACCCAGTGTTATCAAAAATAGAAAAGCAGTTATCAATATCAAAAATAAAGACAATAAATGTTTTCTCTGGTCTATTTTAGCACACTTACATCCTCCACATTTTCATGATGAAAGAGTATCTCATTATAAAAAATATGAGAATACATTAAATACGAAAGATCTAAAGTTTCCGATGACTTTAAATGATATTCCTAAATTTGAAAAGATGAATAATTTATCAGTTAATGTTTATGGTATAACAGAAACAAACAACATTCAGGTTTTAAAGCTTTCTGACAATTGTAAACAAACTCATATTAATCTTCTATATTTTAATTCAGAGGAAAATTCACATTATACATACATCAAAGATATTACAAAATTAATAAAACCACAAGTATGTAAAAGAACAAATAAAATATATATTTGTATGCGTTGTCTTAACTTCTTCCATACACAAGAAAGATTAGATAAACATTCAAATTATTGTGGTGAACATAAATCAACGGTAATCAACATGCCTAAAAAAGGCTCAAAGCTCACATTCAAAGATGAAAATAAAACAATAAAACATCCATTTGTTATATATACTGATTTTGAAAGTATTTTAGAAAAAATTGATACTGCTTCTCCAGATCCAAAAGAATCATACACAAATAAATATCAAAAACTTGTGGTTTTTGTTATTATATCAAATCATCTGTTGGTGATAAATATAACAAGTTGGAGATGTATAGAGGCTCAAATACCCCAGAGGAGTTTGTGAAACGACTAGAAAAAGACTGTGTTCGATTAACCAAGATAATGAGAGAAACCAATAAACCAATGTCCTTAACAAGTAAAGAAAAAAGAGAATTTATAAAAAACAATGTCTGTCATATTTGTGAGGAGAAAATTGGTAAAGGTCTAAAGGTTAGAGACCATTGTCATCTCACTGGTAAATATAGAGGTCCGGCTCATCAAAGTTGTAATATTAATTATCAACTCCCCTCTTTCATTCCTGTCTTTCTTCATAACAACGCTCATTATGATACACATCTATTTATCAAGGAACTCTCAAAGACTTCTGGAAGTATCTCAGCAATTCCAAACACGGATCAGAAATACATTTCATTCACAAAAACAATTCACACATCTCCTATTACTAATATCAGATTTCTTGATACATTTAAATTCATGGCAAGTCCATTGGCTAACTTGGTTCAAAATCTAAAAGAGTTTCCATGTCTTTCAGAGTATTTTTTAGATAAAGATTTTCTAACACAAAAGGGAATTTACCCCTTTTTTTTTTTTTTTGTATACAAGATCGAGGCTCGTGAAAGAGCGAACATTAATCACACAGAAAGACAAACAGACACACAAAACAAATAACATCGGGAGCGGTAGACAAGATGGGGAGAGAGGGGGAAGGACACAAACACAACATTTGAGAGCAGGGACCGAGAGACATGGAGACATCGAGAGAACTGTGGGAGGGAGAGGGCTTTGGGGGGAGGCATGGGAAGGGGGGTGGGGGGTGGGAGAGGTATAAAACATATGGACACTGCCAAGACTTCCAGGAAAGAAGTTGGAATTTCAAACAAGGTGGATCTGGGGTGAATTAGTGGGGGTAGAAAAGATCAAGGTTTTGGATGGGGGAAGATAAGAGATGGTGGTGAACAGCTGTTTTGAAGACCTGGAGGGAGGAGTGTGATTGAAGTGAGTGTGGGAGTTTGTTCCAGAGGCGGGAGAAAAGAGGAATGAAAGAGTGAAGGTGAGCAGAGAGCCGAGATTTCGGCAGTTTAACCATCAGAGGGTGGCTGGCAGATCTTGTGCGACCTGTAGGAATATTTGGGGGACAGAGCACAGAGAGAGCTGGGGGAGCAAGGCCGGAGAGGAGTCGGTAGAAGACAGAAAGACCACCTACCTGCCTGCGGTGAGTGATTGAAAGGCCCTCAGAGATAGCTTCATCGCGGGAGATTCCAATGATTCTGAAAGCTTTGGATTCAACAGCGTGAAGCCGAGCCAGGTGTGAGGCAGGAGCACCAGCCCATAGGGGAGAACAGTATTCCATTGAGCTGCGGATGAAAGCCTTGTATGTGGTGAGGAGTGACTATATGGACCCCTATGACTATATGGACTCATTTGAGAGATTCAATGAAACACAACTTCCTTTAAAAGAAAATTTCTATAACAAATTAAATAATAGTCATATATCTGATAAAGATTATGTACACGCACAAAATGTTTGGAAAAAATATAACATTAAGAATCTTGGTGAGTATCACGATTTGTACCTCAAAACTAATGTGCTTTTGTTGGCTGATGTGTTTGAGGCTTTCAGAACAATCTGTCATTCTGGATATGGATTGGATCCTGCTCACTATTACACTGCTCCTGGATTGGCTTGGAGCGCGATGTTAAAAATGACAAAACAAGCTTTGGATTTGATAACCGATGTTGATATGCTTTTGATGATTGAAAAGGCAAAGAGAGGAGGAATTTCACAAGTCTGTTCAAAGAGATATGCTAAAGCAAATAACAAGTACATTCCAAATTATGATCCATCGGTAGAGAGCTCCTACTTGATGTATTATGATGCGAACAACCTGTATGGCTGGGCAATGTCTCAGGCTCTTCCTTATGGAAAACTTAGATGGGTAAAGGAAAAAGATTACAAAAAGGTTTTACAAGATGTATGTATCTCTACACAAAAAGAATTGGATGATTCAAAGGTTGGTTATTATTTTGAGGTCGATTTGAAATATCCAGAGGAACTTCATAACCTACACAAAGATCTCCCATTTGCTTGTGAAAAGGAAAGTCCAAAGAAGGAGTGGTTAAGTGATTATCAACAATCATTTAATATAGGTGAATCAACAGAAAAATTACTTACTACATTATATAACAAGAAAAATTATGTTCTACACCAAAGAAATTTGCGACAATATTTATCAAAAGGTCTAAGAGTAGAGAAGATCCATAGGGTTCTAAAGTTCAATCAAAGTCATTGGTTGAAGGGGTACATTGATTTTAATACACAAAGAAGAACAGAGTCAAAAACAGATTTTGAGAAAGACTTTTATAAATTGATGAATAATGCGGTCTTTGGTAAGACCATGGAAAATGTGAGAAAAAGACAAAATATCAGACTATCAACATCTTGGAAACAAGCATCAAAATTAATTAATAGACCGAGTTTTACTAGAGCTGAGGTCTTTACTGAGAACTTTTGTGCGATCCATTTGATTAAAGAGAGTATTGAAATGAACAAACCTATTTATATTGGAACATCAATTCTTGATTTATCAAAGTCATTAATGTATGATTACTTTTATAATAACTTGAGGAAGAAATATCAAAATGATGTTAATCTACTTTATATGGATACAGATAGTTTTATTTTGCAAATTAATACTGATGATGTTTATTCAGATATGAAAAAGGACATTAATATCTATGACACTAGTAATTACAGTCCAGAGAGTGAGTTGTTCTCTTCTAAAAATAAAAAGGTGATTGGAAAGTTTAAGGATGAATTAGGCGGAAATGTAATGAGTGAATTTGTGGGATTGAGGTCTAAGGCTTATGCTTATAAATACATTGTGAATAACGTTGAAAAAACTGATAAGAAGTTAAAAGGCATAAAGAAAAATGTCATTAAAGAAACAATAAACTTTAATGATTATTATAACTGTTTAACAACAAAGAAAGAAGAGTTTCGAAAGATTAATGGAATAAGAAGTTATAAACATCAATTATATTCAGAAGAGATAAATAAGAAAGCATTGGGGGCTTTTGATGATAAGAGGTTTATTTTAGAAAATGGAATTGATAGTCTCCCTTATGGTTATATAAGTATATAAGTGATAAGCTTTATATAAGTGATAAGATATACATAAGTGATAAGATATACATAAGTGATAAGATATATATAAGTGATAAGATATATATAAGTGATAAGTTAAAAAGGGGGGGTTGGGGATTTTAACGGGCTACCGCCGCCTTTTTTACTATTATATAAATGATAGAACCAAGTACCAACCAGACTAAAGAGTGGAGGTGTAATCAACCTTGGTATATAAATGGTAAACATAACGAATGTGAAAAATATCAAATAGGTATAATTGAAAAGACAACTGGTAAAACAATTTACAAAACAAATAAGAGAATTAATTTAAATACCGGTGAATTGGGTAAAAAAGATGGAAATATTTTTGAGTGGACGGAAAACTTTGATGGTTGTCAGGAAAATATATACTTTAATTTTAAAATGGTATGTGGCACTGGAGGCGCTCAAACAAGAACATTGAGGGAGGTTTACCATTTTATCTTAGCTCAGTTAAAATATCTTAATAAAGAACCAAACTCAAACATATTTTTTGTTAATGTATTAGACGGTGAGGAGAGTTGTAGGAGAATTAAATTATTTCCCACACATAAACAAATATTTGTAGGGTCGTTGTTTGAGTGGGCCAAAGATGATTCACCAGATGATATTAAGAGTAAAAGGTTAAAAGGTCCATAAGGTCAGAAGGATCACAGGTTCACACAGAAGGACCATTGTTTAAGTGGTCTAATGAATAAGGATAACATGTCAAAAGGTTAGAAGGTTCGTAAAGAACAGGGTGAGAGAAATAGAGGTGTTTAGGGGCAATGAGGGAGGGGAAAAATTAACATGTAAGTCAATGGGAAAATGAGAGTGTCCCAGAAGCAACATATATACACTACTCCCCTACATTTATCACTACTTCAAATACCTAAAATTAGAATCAGGTGCACCAGCTCAGGTGCAAATGATTAGAACGTCGTTGGAGAGGATCTTGGACGAACCTGTCTTATTTAAACCTCAGACATTTAGTTTGGTTTGCTCTTTGTTGTTGAAGTGCCATGCCTCGATCAAAAGAGCTCTCTGAGGCCTTCAGAAAGAAGGTTAGAGACGCCTCCGAGTCTGGGAAGGGATTTAAAAAGATCTCCAAACAATTTGAAATCAATCATTTGACTATCCGGAAGATCATCTACAAGTGGAGAAGATTCCATACAACTTCCAACTTGTTCAGGCAAGGCCACCCCAGCAAGTTCAGCCCGAGAGCAGACCGCAAGATGCTGAAAGAAGTCTCTAAGAACCCCAGAATGTCATCACGGGACCTACAGGTAGCTCTTGCCACTGTTGATGTCAAAATGCACGAGTCTACCATTAGAAAGAGGCTGCACAAATTTGATCTACATGGGAGGTGTGCCAGGAGGAAACCTTTGGTGTCCAGAAAGAACATCAGGACAAGACTAAAGTTTGCCAATGAACACCGAGGCAAAGACCAGCACTTCTGGAACAATGTGCTCTGGACAGATGAGTCAAAGGTAGAGCTATTTGGCCACAGTACCAGAAGACATGTTTGGCGAAAACCAAAGACAGCATTTGACCACAAGAACCTGATACCAACTGTAAAGCATGGTGGTGGAAATATTAAGGTTTGGGGCAGCTTTGCTGCATCAGGGCCTGGGCAGCTCACCATCATAGAATCCACTATGAATTCTTCATTGTACCAGAGGGTGCTTGAGGATAATGTGAGGCCATCTGTCAGAAAGTTGAAGCTCAACCGAAGGTGGACCTTGCAACATGACAATGACCCTAAACATACCAGCAAATCCAACAAGGAATGGCTAAAAAGAAAGAAATGGAGGGTTCTGGAATGGCCAAGTCAAAGCCCAGATCTAAATCCCATCGAGATGTGGGGGGATTTGAAACGAGTTGTGCATGCAAGAAACCCCTCAAACATCGCACAGCTGAAAGAATTCTACATGGAGGAGTGGGCAAAAATTTCTCCCAGTCGATGTCAGAGATTGGTAGACAGTTATAAGAAATGCCTACTTGAGGTTGTTTCTGCCAAAGGGGGCAATACCACCTATTAGAGCCAAGGGTGTACTTACTTTTTCCACATGCGAAATTTGCATTTATGTTTATTCAAATTATACAATGGACTGCAAAATGTAAATGTTTCATGATACTTGTTATATTATATCACCTTTATCTCTCAATATTGTTGAAATGAAGATCAAATAGCTGTATGTTGAAATATGTTGAAAAAGTCAAAACTTTACATGGGGTGTACTTACTTTTTCACATGACTGTATATATATGTATATATATGTATATATATATATACATATATATATATATATATATATATATATATATATATATATATATATATATATATATATATATATATACGTATATATACACAAAGAATTAAGTTAAGCACCCCCCCCCGTTTTTTTACAACCTCGCACATTACAAGTTTGTTGTCGTCAAAACAGTGTAATATACCCATGATATTGCTATATTTTCTGGAGAAGTGATATTATGGTCACATAAAAACATAACAATCATGCCGTTTTCAATATTTTATTCTGAATAATTTAAGGTGAAATTTTTTGGGAATTTTAGGCATATTTTCACCTCAATTTAAGTATGGAGCTATAGGTCCATCACGGACAGTGTGGATGACGTTTATATTTTCTAACGTACAGTCATTGTTCTGAGAAGACCTCTAGCGATCTTTGCGTCAATAACGTGTGTAGGACCCACGTGATCGGATCACTGACTCAACCCTACGTCTCATAGACCCTGTAAGCCGTCGTATGCGTTGCTGTGGCAGGTTGAACCCCCTCGAGCACGTTTGGGACATGTTGGGACGACAAATTGCGAAGATGGTCCCTCCAATAGCCAATCTGGATGAATTGGAACGTGCATTACATCGGGAATGGAACAACCTGCCACAGCAACGCATACGACGGCTTACAGGGTCTATGAGACGTAGGGTTGAGTCAGTGATCCGATCACGTGGGTCCTACACACGTTATTGACGCAAAGATCGCTAGAGGTCTTCTCAGAACAATGACTGTACGTTAGAAAACATAAACGTCATCCACACTGTCCGTGATGGACCTATAGCTCCATACTTAAATTGAGGTGAAAATATGCCTAAAATTCCCAAAAAATTTCACCTTAAATTATTCAGAATAAAATATTGAAAACGGCATGATTGTTATGTTTTTATGTGACCATAATATCACTTCTCCAGAAAATATAGCAATATCATGGGTATATTACACTGTTTTGACGACAACAAACTTGTAATGTGCGAGGTTGTAAAAAAACGGGGGGGGTGCTTAACTTAATTCTTTGTGTATATATATATATATATATATATATATATATATATATATATATATATATATATACATATATATATACAGTCAAATCCGCCATTGATCGTTGCCTCATTCACGCTTGTTTCCATCCGTGATTTTCCGGTATTAACCGAGGGCAATCGCACGACAATACATGTAACACCAGCAGAGTGAACAGTCAAGGGTAGAGCTATTTGGCCACAGTACCAGAAGACATGTTTGGTGAAAACCAAAGACAGCATTTGACCACAAGAACCGTAGCCAGACAGCATTTGACCGTAGCCGGGCGGGAGAAGAGGGGAGGGGAGGAAGGAGAGGGGGGAGAGGGGGGAGAGGAAGGGGGAAGGAGAGGGGGGGGAGAAGGGGGATTTCAAAAAAGTGGATCTTGGGTGAATTAACAGGGCAGAAAAGATCAAGGTTTTGAATGGGGGAAGATAAGAGATGGTGGTGAACAGCTGTTTTGAAGACCTGGAGGGATGAATGGGATTGAAGAGAGTGAGTGAGTTTGTTCCAGAGGTGGGAGTAAAGAGGAATGAAAGAGTGAAGATGAGCATGAAGTCTTGGTATTGGCAGTTTCACCATAAGAGGGTTGCTGACAGATCTTGTGCGACCTGTAGGAGTATTTGGGGAGCGGAGCACAGACAGGGCTGGGGGGAGCTAGGCCAGAGAGGAGTCGGTAGAAGACAGAAAGACCACCAACCTGCCTGCGGTGAGTGAGTGAAAGGCCCTCACAATCAGCTTCATCGCAGGAGATTCCAATGATTCTGAAAGCTGTGGTTTCAACAGCGTGAAGCCGAGCTAGGTGTGAGCACCTAAATGTATATTGCGAACTGTGGTGTGACCGACCATGCGTCTCTCTGTCTCCCATTTACTCCCATCTGTCTACCCTTCCTGTGCTGCATTTGAAAAGCTGCTGATTGGTTATTTTGCATTTTCATTTCAATTTTCACTTTTCTTGAAGCAATATAGTCTTCCAGTAATCTTTAAAATGAACATGAACATCTGGATTTAAGTAGATTTAATACAAATATTCATGGAGTAACACAATTTAAAACAGCTATATTTTGTCATACTTTTAGACAAATCCAACCTTCGCCACCACACAGTCGATTTATTTTAATTTTTAATTTTGAGTTTGACAATAGTTTTTTTGACAGTTTTGAGTTTTGACAATTTTGAGTCAGCCTGCCTATAATGCTTGCGTTTGCACCACCATTTTTACTTTGGCCGGTATATGTAGCTTACTTTGTAGTTTTGACTCTGAAATGAAGGGCGCAACTCATTTAACTCATTTAACTTTTTAAACAGTCTATGACATAATTTAAATTGTTAGATTAACTTAAACTTTTCCCGTCACTCGGGATGGGTACTTTTGCTAGTTTTTCCCATCACTGTGGAAGGATACTTTTGCGAATAAATATATAATTCAAGGTGGTACATCGGTAGTGGAGATGGTAAAGTGTATAAAATAAATAAATAATTCAATATGGCATGTCTGATGTGCCAATGGTAAAGTGTGGATAAACATAAATAAAAGTTGTGTGTTGGTGTTGGAGATGCTAAAGTGTAAATTCATAAATATTTAAAGGTGGAACGTAGGTAGTAGAAAGATAAAAGGCATATCAATAAATAACGAGATGGTATTCATAGAATACTTACCCTGCGCAGTCAACTTGGTGTGAGCCAACTATTCCATTTTTGAACGTTTCTTTTTTTTGATCCAATATGGCTGCCAGACCACGTGAGCGATGACATCATAAATTTATATTCTCTAAATAATTATTGCATAGATCATGCTCAATAAATTCCAAACTGATCAGACTAAGCGTTGTCCCTGTCGAATTATGACATCGTAATTATGGCACCAATGACGTCATCGTTAACAACACCTATTCCCCATATGGAGTTATTTACAATAAGCCACGTTTCAATTTTTAAAATGCTGACAAGGCACACACTTTACTTTACTGAAATGCATATACAAATGTTATAGTTTCACGTCGATCAAGGAAGCGGTTCAAGAGTTATAAATTTTTAAATATTTTCGTTTAATTATATATATCTGCCAAACCACGTGACCTATCGCAAATTCCAAAAGGTGACTTTTAGTAGACTGATATGCTGAACACATCTGTGAAGTTTCCCCTCGATAGGATCACAAATGAGGGAGGAGCTTGGTTTTAAATGTTTATGCTTAAAGACGTCATAACTCCGAAACCATGTGATGCATGATGTCATTCTCGCTGACTTTTTAATTCGTCATGGGAATGCGATTCTGCCTGCAAAGTTTGGCCTCGATCTGTTCAGTCGTTTCGGAGAAAATTGGATTTTAGTGGTTTTTCACTCAAAACAATATGGCGTCCGAACCACGTGACCTACGGCGTCATTATAATTTTATTTCTGCATGAATTTATACCAAGAAGATGCCCAAGAAATTTCATCCTGATCAGATAAAGTTTTTTACTTGTCGAATTATGACGTCATAACAGCGGCACCTATGACGTCATCATTCACATATGTTATTTCGCATGGAGAGTTCTTTGCAATGTGACCTGTCTCAATTATTTCTGTGCGACGTTTTTTGAGATATAGAGGTGCAATTTTTTGGGGTTTTTCCAGGATGGCGCCCATACCACGTGACCTGTGATGTCATAATATTCACTAAAATATTCTACAGGATTAGTCCCTCCAATGGTGAAAATTTCATGTCAATCAGACCAATGGTTGCCGAGAAAATGAATTTTTTAAATGCAGACACGTACGTACAACGTACGGACGGACGGACCCGAATGCTTAACTCTGCCTTTCGCTTCGCGAGCCCAGGGTAATTAATGGTGGCATGTCTGTAGTGGAGATGGTCGTGTGTGTCCATAAATAAATAATTCAAAATTGCGTGTTGGTAGCAGAGATGGTAAAACATATATAAATAAATACATCAATCAAAGTTGTCACCTGGGAGTGAATATGGTAGAGTTTATTGTCCCCCGTCGCACCGCGGAGGGAAAGGGGGACTATGGTTTTCCTCTCCGTCCGTGTGTGCGTACGTCCATGCGTGCGTGCATCCGTGCGGGCGTGCGTGCGTGCATGCGTGCGTGAAGGACCGAATTCTAATTTGGTGTGTGGGTGCAACCTACGTCTAAATCCAAGATGGCCGCCGCCATGTATGTCTGAACCTTGTGAGCGGAATATCTTGAAAAATAAGCGAAGTACCAACTTATAATCTGGTGTGTGGGTGTATCTAGGCATAAGGATGAACGCTATTGAAAAATTGGGTCGCCACGTAAAAATCCAAGATGGCCGCCACCATATATATGTCTGAACCTTGTGAGCGGAATATCTTGAAAAATAAACGAAGTACCAACTTATAGCCGGCGAAGCCGGTGTTGTCAATAAACGAGTACGTATTATGTTGAAAACCTGATTATGCCTTGGCTCGAGAATCCGAAGCGCAGTGGACGCAGCCATCTTGCAGATGCGGAAGTATGCATAACAAATTTAAAACGTTCATTAGGAGTTTCTTTCACCCGTCATCGTTTGATTCACAATCTTATGCACCTCCAATGTATTAATAAAATAATTTAAGACCAACATCGGCCCGCACGGGCCTGGTTATCTTCAACAAAACGCGTCACCAAACACCGGACCCAATGAGAGTCGAACATTTGCAAAAATATTTCAAAAATGAAATCACTCAATGGTGGCCGCCATCGACCGGATGCGGAAGTTTGCATAAAACAATTGCGAAAAAGTTCAATAGGAGTTTGTTTCACCCGTCGTTCTTTGATTCACAATCTAATGAAACCTCTAATTAGTAATTAAAATACGTTAAGACCAACCTCGTTATCTTCAACGAAAATCGTCATCAAACACCAAAACCAATGAGATTCGAGCATTTGAAAAAATATTATTACGTGTTTCGGAGGGTGAAAACGGCGTCAAATATTCTAACATTGACGAAGAATTATTTTTTAGAAATCTCGCGGCCGTATGGGATAGTTTTTCACGGCCAGAAATACGGTATAAGCGGTTTACATATTTAGTTTAGAAATACGGATAGTTTTTCACGGCCGGAAATATCCGAAGTTGAGACGGAATTCACCGAATTAATCACTGCAAGCTAACTTCTTCTGGTGGAGGAAGCCGCAGTGCCCGGAGAGAACCAGCCCTGACAGCGACTGAAGTTAGAAGACTACACACATACTGTGAAAACGTATGTTAAGCCCAGTTAAAATTTCTTAAAATAGGCCTTAAGCTAGCACATCGTATAGTTACTTCCTTAAGCTTCTTGTGACATTTATTGTATGCAGGTATTGGGGAGGACTGTCTGCTCTTCTCTTTTACCAAGTCTTACCAGGTACGGTACTTACTACACCTACCTACTACCAACTACCTAACCTACTGATGCCATGGTGATGGGTAAAATAGTGGCAAGAGGCTTTGGCTTTGCCGGCTCATTGCGGCTTTGCAGTCAGTACTAGTAATCTGGTGTGTGGGTGCATCTAGGCACAAGGAAGAACGCTGTTTAAAATTGGGTCGCCACGTCAAACTCCAAGATGGCCGCCGCCATGTATGTCTGAACCTTGTGAGTGGAATATCTTGAAAAATACACGAAGTACTAACTTCTAATCTGGTGTGTGGGTGTATCTACGCATAAGGGAGAACGCTATTGAAAATTGGGTCGCCACGTCAAAATCCAAGATGGCCGCCTTGCATCTTCCATTTTGTCAACTCGCATCACTTCACCGATGGGGGCCTAGGCGTAACGCTTGTAAATAAATAAATGGTCCATGAAAGTATATACTATATCATCCTGTACTCTTATCTTTCATATATTTAAAAAAGATATACTATTAGCTCACATAAGAGACTCAGGATTGGCTTTGTGTAATACTTATACTTTAAATTCAGAATTAATTTATTGCTCCATACTCATCAAATGTTGTCTTTTTGACATGTACTGTTGTTCATGTGAAATTTTACATGTGTTCGTCCTTTCAAAGCCGAGCAGAGAAAGTCATTACGGAAAAAAGTAAATTGCTCTGATTTTTGACAGAAACATTTAACAACCGATGTCTGCATCCATTTGTCATAGATGCCTCTGTGTGCGGAATTGTATGTCCTTAAAGTAACAACACACAATGTTACAGTAACGTAGGAGTGAAAAATAAACCAGCCAGTGGGAAAACTAATTACAGCTCTTTCGACAGTTTTAATGAGCAAGTTGGCTTGAAAAGTGAAAGAAAATTTTGATATATTTTTTTTATTCCTTTTCTTAGGTCAAGGCAAGTGTTAAGTATGAAAAGCACAAAGTGTCAAAGTTCATTCATTTTAAAAGGTAGTTTTAGGGGCATTTTACCATAAATATATCCTATATCGTGATGTAGAAATTTATTGGATGCTAAAAATGTTGAAAAGAAGCCACCTCTAAAAGAAAAAAAAGCACAACTAGAAAGCATCTCAAGATGCAAAACCCATCTGCAATGTTCACAAAGGTCCACATTTTTTAGAACCATTATTTTTAGTCATGTGGATTCGCAAGAAAACAACAAAGAAAAGAAAACCCTCTCTCATGTCTCTCTGCTCTCTCTCTCTCTCTCTCTCTCTCTCTCTCTCTCTCTCTTTCTCTCTCTCTCTCTCTCTCTCTCTCTCTCTCTCTCTCTCTCTCTCTCTCTCTCTCTCTCATGCACAGATTTATCCCATCTCGTCTTCAGTTGTCAAACCCTTCCTCCCGTCCATAGTACACGGAATCTTGTGGTGAGGCTGTTGCCCAGAAACAACTTGCCTTCGTCTCCTGGAAAGCAAATCCAACGGAAGGAAATCTCATTTCCTTTCACAAAGCCCGAAACAAGTGTGTGTCCACCCTCAGGAGAGCCAGGAAACAATATCTCTCCGTTCTCAAGGCCGAACTCTCTTATCTGTCTCCCTCTTCCAAATCCTGGTGGCGTCTGGTCAAATCCGTTTCTGGTGTTTGTTCCCCCTCCATCCCCTCCCTTACCTCAAACGGCTACACAGCTGACTCCGCACGTGAAAAAGCTGAATGCCTCAACTCTGTGTTTGCCTCTAAATCTTGTGTCCCAAACCCATCCCTCTCTGTGCCCACCATACCCAGTCGTACCCAGCTGCTCCTGGACTCCGTGTCCTTTCCTCCTGACAAGGTGGAAAAGTTTCTGTCAACCCTCGACTCTGATTCTGCAACTGGACCCGACGGCATCAGCCCACGGGTCCTAAAATCCTGCTCTGCCGCTCTATCTCACCCTCTCTCTGTTCTCTTCACCCTCTCATTTGCTCAAGGTCAACTGCCATCTGCTTGGAAATCAGCCAACATCACCGATTTGCACAAAAAAGGTGCAAAAACAGATCCTAGCAACTACAGACCAATCAGCCATCTCCCAATTATCAGCAAAGTCATGGAATCCATCATTGCTTCGGATATGAAATCTTTCCTCTTCTCCAATGGCTTGATCTCTGATCATCAATTTGGTTTCAGACCAGGTCACTCTACTCTGGACATGCTGCTTCTGCTGTCTCAACAATGGATGGAGGTCCTCAATGCCAAACAGGAAATTAGAGCTGTCTCCCTCAACATATCACGTGCGTTCGATACGGTCTGGCACCCCGCTCTGCTCACCAAACTCTCCTCCTTTGGTATCCATGGAAATCTCCATGCATGGCTGGCGGACTTCCTCTCTAGTCGTCGTCAACGTGTGGCCCTGAATGGGTTTCTCTCATCTCCTCTTCCTGTTCAGGCTGGAGTTCCCCAAGGCAGTGTTCTGGGCCCTGTGCTTTTTCTGGTCTTCATCAATGATCTCTCTGACTCTCTTGAAAATCCTCTCTATCTCTTTGGTGATGACTCCACTCTCTGCCGCTCCATTCCTCTTCCCTCAGAACGGCAGTCTGCAGCCTCCTCACTCTCTGAAGACTTGGACAAAATCACAGACTGGTCAAACAAGTGGAACATGTCTTTCAATCCTGACAAATCTCACACTCTTACTATGTCTCTCCGAAAAGATCGACTGGACAACCCTCCCATTTACTTTCTCAACAATGCTCTCCAAGAAGTTCTGTCGCTCAAGCTTTTGGGTCTCACTATCTGCCATGATCTTTCTTGGGAAAACCACATTTCCAAGCTGGCCTCCAAAGCCAGTCACCGACTGGGCATCCTCAGTCATGCGAAGTCCTTCCTCGGCACACCTGAGCTCCTCACCACATACAAGGCTTTCATCCGCAGCTCAATGGATTACTGTTCTCGCCTATGGGCCGGTGCTCCTGCCTCACACCTAGCTCGGCTTCACGCTGTTGAAACCAAAGCTTTCAGAATTATTGGAATCTCCCGCGATGAAGCTATCTCTGAGGGCCTTTCACTCACTCACCGCAGGCAGGTAGGTGGTCTTTATGTCTTCTACCGACTCCTCTCCGGCCTTGCACCCCCAGCTCTCTCTGTGCTCTGTCCCCCAAATATTCCTACAGGTCGCAGAAGATCTGCCAGCAACCCTCTGATGGTTAAACTGCCGAAATCTCGGCTCTCTGCTCACCTTCACTCTTTCATTCCTCTTTTCTCCCGCCTCTGGAACAAACTCCCTCACTCCCTTCAATCCCACTCCTCCCTCCAGGTCTTTAAAACAGCTGTTCACCACCATCTCTTATCTTCCCCCATCCAAAACCTTGATCTTTTCTACCTCCGCTAATTCATCCCAGATCCACCTTGTTTAAAATTCCAACTTCTTTCCTGGAAGTCCTGGCAGTGTCCATGTGTTATACCTCTCCCCCCCCCCCCTTCCCATGCCCCTCCCCAAAGCCCTCGCCCTCTCTCAGATCTCTCGATGTCTCCATGTCTCTCGGTCCCTGCTCTCAAATGTTGTGTTTGTGTCCTTCCCCCTCTCCCCCCCATCTTGTCTACCGCTCCCGATGTTATATGTTTTATGTGTCGGTTTGTCTTTCTGTGTGATTAATGTTCGCTCTTTCACGAGTCTCGATCTTGTATACAAAAAAACAACAAAAAAAAAACCCCAAATGTCAGCCTTCCTTTACCACATCTGATCTGAAACCTGCACAAACAACTGTATGTATCCTTGTTATAACTTTACCCTGTCTCCCTATTGGTTACTGTGTTTCACTGAATGCTTGCGTTAATGTGCCGTTAATGTAAAAGCCAATTCCATTCAAGTTTTTTTTTTTATGCTGGGGGCATTATTATTAGTCTAGACCCAAAGGTGATGCAAGACTATTGCAATGCCCCTGTCTGTCTCTGTCTGCCCGTCTGTCTGCGTGTCTGCAACTGCTTGTCCGATTGATGCGAAACTTTAAACATAGGAGGGACTGTGGAGAATGTTTTATTGCTCGCTCTGTCATAGGTCACATGGTATGACAGCCATATTGGATTGAAGAAAACAATTTGGACATCACTTTCTCTGAAACCGCTCTCCTGAAAAAATTGAAACTTGGCAAATGTCATCAACTCTCCATGGAGTATATATAGTGATAACAAAGATATCATCGGTGAAGTGGTATTCCAGCCATAATTGGTTGAATTGATATCCTTATTCAAAAATTTGAAACTTCATATGTCTGATCTATGATGATGTGAGTGAAGAATTAAATTTACGATGCTGTATATCACATGGTATGGCAGCCATATTGGATTAAAGGGAAAAAATTGACAGTATTTTCTCTGAAATTGCTCCAGTAAAAAAAACTTGAAACTTGGCAAGTCATCAAATCCCCATGGGGTATATAGGGTGATAACGATGAAATCATCGGTGAAGTGATATTCCAGCCATAATTGGTTGAATTGAAATATTTATCCGAAAAATCTGAAACTTCATATATCTGATCTCTGACCCAATGTGAGGGAAGAATTAAATTTACAATAATTATAACCCATACCAAGAAACGATGTGACGTTATAGGGTGCATGGATGATATGGGTATATGAGCCACAATAGGAGTTGGCCATAATAGCAGCGTGTTCAGTTAATGATGGTATTTTTGTTCAGAATGAATGCACGATACGAGACTATGCACTCTATGAGTGCTGCTCCAGTTTACACATTGTAAACTAGACACAATGGGTATGATAGTGTGGCGTGCATCTCATCCCACAACGGGCATGATAGTGTGGCGTGCATCTCATCCCACAACGGGCATGATAGTGTGGCGTGCATCTCATCCCACAACGGGCATGATAGTGTGGCGTGCATCTAATCCCACAACGGGCATGATAGTGTGGCGTGAAACTCATCCCACAACGGGCATGATAGTGTGGCGTGCATCCCATCCCCAAATGGGCATGATAGTGTGGCGTGCATCTCATCCCACAACGGGCATGATAGTGTGGCGTGCATCTCATCCCACAACGGGCATGATAGTGTGGCGTGCATCTCATCCCACAACGGGCATGATAGTGTGGCGTGCATCTCATCCCACAACGGGCATGATAGTGTGGCGTGAAACTCATCCCACAACGGGCATGATAGTGTGGCGTGCATCCCATCCCCAAATGGGCATGATAGTGTGGCGTGCATCTCATCCCACAACGGGCATGATAGTGTGGCGTGCATCTCATCCCACAACGGGCATGATAGTGTGGCGTGAAACTCATCCCACAACGGGCATGATAGTGTGGCGTGAAACTCATCCCACAACGGGCATGATAGTGTGGCGTGCATCCCATCCCAAAATGGGCATGATAGTGTGGCGTGAAACTCATCCCACAACGGGCATGATAGTGTGGCGTGCACCCCATCCCACAACGGGCATGATAGTGTGGCGTGCATCTCATCCCACAACGGGCATGATAGTGTGGCGTGCATCTCATCCCACAACGGGCATGATAGTGTGGCGTGCATCCCATCCCACAACGGGCATGATAGTGTGGCGTGAATCTCATCCCACAATGGGCATGATAGTGTGGCGTGCATTCCATCCCACAACAGGCATGATAGTGTGGCGTGCATCTCATCCCACAACGGGCATGATAGTGTGGCGTGAAACTCATCCCACAACGGGCATGATAGTGTGGCGTGCATCCCATCCCCAAATGGGCATGATAGTGTGGCGTGCATCTCATCCCACAACGGGCATGATAGTGTGGCGTGCATCTCATCCCACAACGGGCATGATAGTGTGGCGTGAAACTCATCCCACAACGGGCATGATAGTGTGGCGTGCATCCCATCCCCAAATGGGCATGATAGTGTGGCGTGCATCCCATCCCACAACGGGCATGATAGTGTGGCGTGAATCTCATCCCACAACGGGCATGATAGTGTGGCGTGCATCTCATCCCACAACGGGCATGATAGTGTGGCGTGCATCTCATCCCACAACGGGCATGATAGTGTGGCGTGCATCCCATCCCCAAATGGGCATGATAGTGTGGCGTGCATCCCATCCCACAACGGGCATGATAGTGTGGCGTGCATCCCATCCCACAACGGGCATGATAGTGTGGCGTGCATCCCATCCCACAACGGGCATGATAGTGTGGCGTGCATCTCATCCCACAACGGGCATGATAGTGTGGCGTGCATCCCATCCCACAACGGGCATGATAGTGTGGCGTGCATCTCATCCCACAACGGGCATGATAGTGTGGCGTGCATCTCATCCCACAACGGGCATGATAGTGTGGCGTGCATCCCATCCCACAACGGGCATGATAGTGTGGCGTGCATCTCATCCCACAATGGGCATGATAGTGTGGCGTGCAACCCATCCCCAAATGGGCATGATAGTGTGGCGTGCATCCCATCCCACAACGGGCATGATAGTGTGGCGTGCATCTCATCCCACAACGGGCATGATGGTGTGGCGTGCATCCCATCCCACAACGGGCATGATAGTGTGGCGTGCATCCCATCCCACAACGGGCATGATAGTGTGGCGTGCATCTCATCCCACAACGGGCATGATAGTGTGGCGTGCATCTCATCCCACAACGGGCATGATAGTGTGGCGTGCATCTCATCCCACAACGGGCATGATAGTGTGGCGTGCATCCCATCCCACAACGGGCATGATAGTGTGGCGTGCATCTCATTCCACAACGGGCATGATAGTGTGGCGTGCATCCCATCCCACAACGGGCATGATAGTGTGGCGTGCATCTCATCCCACAACGGGCATGATAGTGTGGCGTGCATCTCATCCCACAACGGGCATGATAGTGTGGCGTGCATCTCATCCCACAACGGGCATGATAGTGTGGCGTGCATCCCATCCCCAAATGGGCATGATAGTGTTGCGTGCATCCCATCCCACAACGGGCATGATAGTGTGGCGTGCACCCCATCCCACAACGGGCATGATAGTGTGGCGTGCACCCCATCCAACAACGGGCATCTTGGTGCAGCACTATGATGCCATCAGCGGTGCAATTTTGAAGCTATGCACCCCCTCCCCAACCCCCTTCCTCCCACCCCCGCTCCCGCTCTCCATTGAAAATCCTGTATACGGATATACACACACGCGCGCGCACACACACACACACACACACACACACACACACACACACACACGTATACACAAACACACACACACACGCACGTATACACAAACACACACACACACACACACACACACACACAGGTATACACACACAGGTATACACACACACAGGTATATACACACACAGGTATATACACACACACACAGGTATACACACACACACACACACACACACACACACACACACACACACACACTTGGCCATTTTGGGTTGAAGAGGGTCATCCAAAAAGGCATGCCAGATGGGCCAATCACTATTGCTTAACGAAAGGGATATACCTTGTGTTGGCCTAATGGTTTGGGTGGTGGGCTTGGGATCCTGAGGTCCTGAGTTCGAATTCCGTTGAATTAATGCCAGGTGGGGTTGACTCAGACTGTCATCAGAAAAATGATGCAACCAGCAGCCGGGTGGCTGCACAAGAACCACCACCAATACACTTCTACTACTTTTAGCATTCCTAATTATTCCCACTTTCTTCTGTGTTCGCCAAGGGAACGTTTTTGCCTCAAGTCTCTTCCAAAATAGGTTGGTCAACGTTTAAATCAAGGTGACCGGAAATTGGAACCCAGGGTGCCGGTGATACCTTGCCTACCATTCCCCAAAAATGACAGGAATATCTAGCATCCATCAACGACCACTGCAAGCAGAAAGATCCTCTGTCTTAACGTCTCTCTGATGGATGGCACACATCAATGCATCACCCTGGATGAAAAACCAGGGAGAATGTTTATAGCTGGGTGAAGGTTCAAATCCAGGATAGAACAGCCCAAAAGGCTCTAAGTTTTACTGCCAGCTATAAAATCAAATTAATAATGCGTACCTTTAATAAAATGGACTTTTCACCAGTTAAAGGATATAATTTAAAGGATTCATCCTTGTTATCCAAATAGTCAGTAGTTTGATGGTTGGGCCTTGTTTGATGATTGATACCTGCTTCCAAAAAGCACCTTCTGACCATCACATTTACTCAATAGAATTGCTTTCATGATTCCAATACCGATAACGAGCTTAGTTAGTCCCAATTGCTTTGCATTTTAATTGTCAAATAATACTCAGACTAATTTGAAAAGAAAAGGGGAAAACATTTTCCAAATTAATTTTTGGGTTTTTAAAGAATTAATTTGAATTAACATTCCAACAGAATTAATCTTAGGATGCAATGCAGATGTCATTTCAGATTCACTACTTGAATATTATGAGGATAAGCAAAATATACATGTCTGCTGTTCTGCTATTTTTGATGGTGTATTGTTGGGGTTAAAATACCTGTCTCTCCGAAATGATGTCTCTCCGAAAAGACCGACTGGACAACCCTCCCATCTACTTTCTGAATAATCCTCTCCAAGAAGTTCTATCACTCAAGCTTTTGGGTCTCACTATCTGCCATGATCTTTCCTGGGAAAACCACATTTCAAATCTGGCCTCCAAAGCCAGTCGCCGACTGGGCATCCTCCGTCGTGCGAAGTCCTTCCTTGGCACACCTGAGCTCCTCACCACATACAAAGCTTTCATCCGCAGCTCAATGGAATACTGCTCTCCCCTCTGGGCTGGTGCTCCTGCCTCACACCTAGCTCGTCTTCACGCTGTTGAAACCAAAGCGTTCAGAATCATTGGAATCTCCCGTGATGAAGCTACTTCCGAGGGCCTTTCACTTACTCACCGCAGGCAGGTTGGTGGTCTTTCTGTCTTCTACTGACTCCTCTCCAGCCTTGCTCCTCCAGCTCTCTCTGGGCTCTGTCCCCCAAATATTCCTACAGGTCGCACAAGATCTGCCTGCAACCCTCTTATGGTTAAATTGCCAAAATCAAGACTCTCTGCTCACCTTCACTCCTTCATTCCTCTTTACTCCCACCTCTGGAACAAACCCCCCTCACTCTCTTCAATCCGACTCCTCTTTCACGAGCCTCGATTATGTATACAAAAAAAATAAAAAAAATCTTAATGTCAGAGCTTGTTTTCAGGCTAAATATATATTTATTTGTTTGGGCATGGAAAATGGGGTTACAAGACATTTGCACAATGTTTTGCATAAACTAATTTATAAAATGTCTTATTTGGATATTTTTGGGGTAGATATTACAAATCAAGTGGAAATTCATTTATCAAATACTAACAGGAGTACCCTGCGTTGCCTGGTGATGTTCTAATCCTGTTGGCATTTTTTTTTGTAGGTGTCTAAGAACATTCCCCTACCTACACACCCAATCAGGAAAATTTCTCTTGAATATGATAATGTTAGTTTGGACCAAAAGGAGGGGCTGGCCTGTGATTTGGAACCGTAGCCTAAAAACTCATAATAGCTCAACTCGCTTCGCTCGTTTCACTATCATTCATTTTTAGTCTCTGATACCAAATCACAGTCCAGTCCCTCCTTTTGGTCCCCACTCCACTGCGTGGGGCTGGCTTCGCCCTTTCGAGTAGATAAAAAAAAAAATTTCTATTTATATAGTATTAAAGTCAGGTTTATTGGATTTAAGAAAATCATTCATAGATCCAATAAATATCTGATCATTTTTTATCTCTGGTAAGATCCATCATTTTAGCACAGGAATCACGATCTAAAATATTGACAAATATTACATTAGAATTTAATTCTTGGTTTAGATATCGCTGTTGAGCTAATATGAAATGATAAGCCTCTCTTAATGACCTAGTCTGACCTCCTCCTATGCCACATATAAATTTGGGATTGTAGTGAATTATTTTCCCATTAAGGTATTGACAATAATCGAAATCTTCAGTCCATTTTAAAATGTTAAAATTTCTAGAAACAGAAGATAACTCATTTGTTTCAACATTTATTCTTTTATTTGTTTATTTACTTTTACCCTGTTGTTTCTTCATTAAGACTTATTTGATATTTTTCACATTAATGATGTTTACCATTAATATACCAATCTGAACTATTCCTCCATTCTTTAGTTTGATTCGTTTATATAGATTTAAACCCGTATGGAAGTGCATTTATTTTATCATCTTTTGTTTCCCTTTTATCATCAAATGAAGAAAGAGCATTCTTATTAACAGTCTCTGTAAAAATCTCATGACCATAACTTCTAATAAGGTTCATCTCTCTAAAGATTGCATCATCTTTATGTATACAATCATAATAATGATCAAAGTTAATTGTTTCCTTCAATATTCCCTTTTTAAAACCCTTTAGTTTTTAATCAGTCTTGTATTTATCTCCATCCAAATATTTATGAGCATATGCTTTTGATCTAACCCCAACAAATTCACATAGAATATTACCTCCGACTTCATCTTTAAATTTACCAATTACCTTCTTATTCTTTGATGAGTATAAATCATTATTAGGATTATCATAAGAATCTATATCTTCTTTTAGATCATTATAAATATCATCAGTTTTTATCTCTAACTAGCTGAAAGCACCCGGCGTTGCCCGGGTTATTTTTGAATGAATTTACTACTATAATTCAGCTTTTACTCACGGCCGTAGAAGATCGACTCTTATAATTCAGCTCAGCTTTTAATTGCGAAATGGGCCCAGCCCGGCCGAAGCGGCCTCGACCGGCCTCGCCACCTAGCCTATAACCTTCCCGGGGGCCGGCCCAACATTTTTTGTATTAGAGGTTTCCTCCTATCTTTCACTGTTCAGGAGATTAGCACGTGCAGACAAACAAACAAAAACTTTCTTTTATAATATATAGAGATATTAAACGATCAGTATCCATATACAATAAACATGCTTTATCATCATACCTTCTCTTTATATTATTATACAGATAATCATACATAAGATATTTAGATAAATCCAACACCGTTGTTCCAACATAAATTGGTTTATCCATTGGTATACACTCTTTAACTCGATGAACTGCACAAAAGTTTTCAGTGAATATCTCAACTCTTTTAAAACAAGGTTTGTTTATCAATTTCTCTGCTTACACTCTTGTTGTAGCTAATCTTACATCTTGTATATTTCTTAGATTCTCCATAGTTTTCCCAAATACAGCATTATTCATCAACTTGTAAAAATCCTTTTCAAAATCATTATTTGCCTTTGTTCTCATCTTTGTATTATAATAAATATACTTACCTAACCAATTACTTTGATTAAACTTTAGTATCCGATGTACTTTCTTCACTACTAGTCCAGAATCCACCATTTGAACAAGATTTCTTTGATGAACAACATAATTATTTTTATCATATAATGTAGTCATAAGTTTTGATGTTGGAATATATTTAGATGTTTCAAAGAATGACTTTTGATAATCACTAAACAAATCTGAATTTGGAGTTTCACCACTAGGACCAAATGGAAGATCCTTATGTTTATTATGAATTATCTTGGGATATTTAAAATCCACTTCAAAGTAATAACCAAACTTTCTTTTATCTAAATTTTTATCAGTATGCCTTAGAACATCTCTCAACACCTCATCATGCTTATTCTCATTAACCCATTTAAAACCACCATATGGTAATGCTTCTGACATTGCCCATCCAAAAAGATATTAGCATCAGAATACATAAGATATGATGAATCTTTTCCTTATCGTAATCTGGAAGTTATTTATTATTTGCTTTAGCATACAACTTACTACATACTTGTGATATACCACCCCCTTTACTTTCTCAATCATCAATAACATATCAACATCACTTCACAAATCCAACGGCTGTTTAGTCATCTTCAACATAGCAGACCAAGCTAAACCAGGTGCTGTGAAATAATTTACAGGATCGAGACCATATGATTCTTTGTTATGGCAAACATCTCTAAATGCCTCGAATACATCAGCTAATAGTAATACATCAGTTTTAAAATAAAGATAATGATATTCACCCATATTATGTATGTTGAATTTATCCCATACTTCCTGTGTTCTTTTATACTCTTCATCAGTTATATTTGACTTGTTAAGTTCATTATATAAATTTTCTTTTGATGGAAGTTTTGTATCATTAAACTTTTCAAATGAACTCATATAATCAAAAGGATAAATACCCTTCTTAGTTAACAAGTTGATATCTTCAAAATGACTTGAAAGAATAGGAAATTACTTTATGTTTGACACTGCAGCGGTTACCGGAAGCATGACACAATTACCGTGCACAGGCCGATGACGCAACCGGCGAGCGGTCATGTGTCCGGACTCGCCCGGGCGTGTCCAGACTTGCCCTTCTCGGGCGAACACTTGCCTTGCATACCACGCCCCATCGGGAGGTGTGACTTACCTATTTTGCATACCACGCCCCACCTGAGAGGTGTGGCTTTTGTGTGTTCAGTTTGCGATATAAATTGCTGCCCGTTCGAGGGGCTGATTCAGTGTGCTTTTGAGTTCTTTGGTTTTGAGCTAAATAAATAGCTCGGTGAAACTTCGTTCCTGTGTCGTCCATTTTGTCTGGCTTTATCGTGCGAGCACAGCTCCCACAATTGGTGACCCCTTTCTAAGAACACGGCGATGGAGTCAGCTGCAGCTTTGAAGCTCCCGGGCTTCTGGGAGTCGCACGCGGCCGTTTGGTTTGCTCAAGCGGATTCTCAATTCGCCCTGCGAAAGATTATGAAGGACACGATGCGCTACCACCATGTGGTCTCTGCGCTCACCGCCTCCTCCGCTGCGCGGGTCCTGAGCTTCCTCCAGCACCCGCCGAACGCCGACAAATACGGCGCGCTCAAAGGCCTACTCCTCGGTGCGTTTGGACTCACGGAGACCGAATGCGCACGACACCTACTACACCTCCCGGAGCTGGGCGAGGCCCGTCCATCCGAAAGCATGGACCACATGCTTGCTCTTCTTGGTGACCACAGCCCGGACTTCCTCTTCCGCGAGCTGTTCCTCCAGCGTCTACCCGGGCAGGTACGGTTAGCTTTGGCTAATTCGCCCATCACGGACCCTCGCACCCTGGCCAAGGAGGCCGATAAATTTTTCTCACCCGGGCGACATGTCGGAGCAGCTGCCTGGGACCCTGGGCCGACTGAGGCAATGCCTGCGCCACGACCGGCGCCTCCACCGGCCGAGTCTGCGCCACTGACGGCAGCGGCCGCCGCGACGCCCCGTCGACCTAACCTGACGCAACTGCCGGAGCCTCCACCAGAGCGGACCATGTGCTACTACCATGCCAGGTTTGGGCAGAAGGCCAGAACGTGCCCCCACTGTGCACTTTCGGCAGGTTGGGAAACGAACAGGCCGGTGCCCGCTGCCTGCCATGAGTGTCGGCCTTTCAGGCAGCCTTCTGTTTATCACGGACACAGAGTCCGGGCGGCGCTTTTGTGTGACACTGGCACTCAGCTGAGCGTGATACCCGCCTCGGTGCAGGACAAACAGGCCGCGCTATGCGGCCCTGCCTTGGTTGCCGCAAACGGTTCCTCCATCCGCACCTTCGGTTCACGCAGCGTTGCATTCTGCTTCGGGGGCCAGCGCTTCAGGTGGGACTTCATCACGGTGAACGTGCCCATGGCCTTGCTGGGTGCAGATTTTCTTTGTGCGCATGGGCTTTTGGTCGACGTCAAATGGTGTCGGCTCATCAACGCGGAGACCTTCAGCTCGCTCGCTTGCTCATTGAGAGGCTCAGCTCCGACCAAGCTAGCCTGCGCGCTCCCGGCCGTGGACGATTTCACCCGCCTACTCACTGAGTTTCCCGCCCTCACGCAGCCGACGTTTTCGGCCGTCGCCATCAAGCACGGCGTCGAACACCACATCCCAACCACAGGTCCACCGGTCTACGCCAGGGCTCGCCACCTCGACCCGGCCAAACTCGCCGTGGCGAAGGCGGAATTCGACACGCTGGAGCGATTGGGCATTGTGCGGCGCTCAAATAGCGCGTGGGCCTCGCCCCTGCACATCGTGCCCAAACCGGGTGGCGGATGGCGACCATGCTGTGATTACCACCGCCTCAACGATGCCACCACCCCCCGACCGGTACCCGATACCACACATACAGGACTTTTCCGCCCGTTTGGTGGGGCGGGTGATCTTCTCCAAGGTCGACCTTATTCGGGGCTACCACCAGGTACCTGTCCGGCCAGCCGATGTTCCGAAGACGGCTGTAATTACACCTTTTGGCCTCTTCGAGTTCCTCCGAATGCCGTTCGGCCTTAAGAACGTGGCCCAGGCCTTCCAGCGGCTGATGGACAGTGTGCTGCGCGATCTCACCTTTTTGTTCGTCTACCTGGATGAAATTCTCATCGCCAGCACTTCCCGGGCGGAGCACCTCGTCCACCTGCGCACGCTTTTCGAGCGCCTCGGCCAGCATGGCCTCATCATCAACGCGGCGAAATCCCAGTTTGGCGTAACGGCCGTCGACTTCCTGGGGCACCGCATCACGAAGCACGGGGACGTCCCGCTGCCTACCAAGGTGGAGGCAGTCACAAGTTTCCCGCGCCCCCGCTCCATCAAGGCCCTGCAGGAATTTTTGGGGATGGTAAATTTCTACCACCGGTTCGTGCCTCGCGCCGCCCAACTCATGCGCCCCCTGTACGAAGCCCTCCGGGGCAAGCTGGCCAAGCACGACGTCGCCTGGACCAGAGAGATGGATGCGGCGTTCACGGGCGCTAAGCTGGCCCTCGCCAACGCGACCATGCTGGCGCACCCGGCGCTCAACGCACCCATCACCCTCACCACGGACGCTTCCGACTACGCAATGGGCGCCGTGCATGAACAGTGGGTGAATGGGGCTTGGCAACCGCTGGCCTTCTTCAGCCGGCAGCTTCGCCCTAACGAGCGCAAGTATAGCGCTTTCGACCGCGAGCTCCTCGGCCTTTACCTGGCTGTTCGCCATTTCGCCATCTTTTGGAGGGCCGCCCGTTCACGGCGTTTGTGGACCACAAACACCTGGTCTCCGCTATGGCCAAGGTTACGGAGCCGTGGTCAGCCCGCCAGCAGCGCCACCTCTCCGCCGTGTCCGAATTTACGACGGACATCCGGCATGTCACGGGCAAGGACAACGCTGTGGCCGATTGCCTCTCTCGGTCCGGCGCGAACGCCATCCATATCTGGGTGTGGACTTCGCCCGCATGGCGGCCGACCAGACCACCGACCCCGCGGTGCAAGCCCTCCAGACAGCGGACACAGGCCTGTGGTTGGCCGACGTCCCCTTCGAGGACACAGGCACAGTTCTCCTCTGTGACATTTCCCTGGGCCAACCTTGCCCCATCGTGCCCACTGGATGGCAGCGGCACATTTTTGACGCCCTGCACGGCCTTTCCCACCCGGGCCGGAAAGCATCACAGAAGCTCGTGGCAGCAAAGTTCGTCTGGCACGGGCTCCGTAAGGACGTCCGCGACTGGGCCAACGCCTGTGTCGTCTGCCAGCGTGCGAAGGTCCACCGGCACACCCAGGCCCCGTTGGCACCATTCGACGTGCCCGCGCGGCGCTTCTACCACGTCAATGTGGACCTGGTGGGACCCCTTCCCTCCTCGCGGGGCTTCACCCACCTCCTCACGATGGTGGACAGGACCACCAGGTGGCCCGAGGACGTCCCGCTGGCATCAACAACATCCACCGACGTGGCGCAGGCCTTCATTGGCACTTGGATTGCCCGTTTGGGCACGCCCTCGGACATCTCCTCCGACAGAGGCCCGCAATTCACCTCCGAGCTTTGGGGCGCGGTCGACCAGGCCTTGGGGGTCAAGCTTCACCGCACCTCAGCCTACCACCCCCAAGCCAACGGCTTGTGCAAGTGGTTCTACTGCTCAATGAAGGCCGCTCTCAGAGCCAGCCTCCAGGATGACGGTTGGGCCGACAGGCTCCCGTGGGTCCTATTGGGCCTCCGAACGGCCCCTAAAGAGGACCTCCAGGCTTCCACCGCCGAGCTGGTCTATGGCCAGCCACTGCGCGTGCCGGGCAAATTCATCCCTGATGCCACCGGCCCCTGGTCCACGGCTCGCCAACGCTCGGACCTCCAGGAGGCCGCCAGGAGATTTGCCCCCGTGCCCACGTCCCACCACGGCTGCCCCCAACCCCACATCCCCCCAGCACTTCGCACTGCGGAGTACGTTTTTATCCGGCACGACGCACACCGGGGACCACTCCAGCTGCCATACGATGGACCTTTCCGGGTCCTGCAGAGGGATGACAAGTCATTCATCGTCGACATCGGCGGCAAGCCGGACTGTATCTCCGTGGACCGCCTCAAGCCGGCCCATTTGGACCTCGACCAACCTCCACGGTTGGCCCTTCCTCCACGATGGGGCCGTCCCCCGTCAACCAAGCCCCCCGCCCGACCATCCACCGCCACGCCGCCTACCACCCCCACACGAATCACCAGGGGTCGTTTCGGCCGGGTCATCAAGACCCCCCTCAAACTGACTCTCCCGGTGCAGGTTAATTCTGGGGGGGGGGGGGGGGGGGGGCGCATGTCGCGGTTACCGGAAGCATGACACAATTACCGTGCACCGGCCGATGACGCAACCGGCGAGTGGTCACGTGTCCGTACTCGCCCGGGCGTGTCCAGACTTGCCCTTTTCGGGCGAGCACTTGCCTTGCATACCACGCCCCGTCGGGAGGCGTGACTTACCTATTTTGCATACCACACCCCACCTGACAGGCATGGCTTTTGTGTGTTCAGTTTGCGATATAAATTGCCGCCCGTTCGAGGGGCTGATTCAGTGTGCTTTTGAGTTATTTGGTTTTGAGCTAAATAAATAGCTCGGTGAAACTTCGTTCCTGTGTCGTCCATTTTGTCTGGCTTTATCCTGCAAGCACAGCTCCCACAATACTAAAGAAGCTAGAGGACTTGCTATGAATTTATATGAATCAAGAAATCTAATATTTGTTCTGGGATTTGTATTTATATTTTTTGTAAATGAAATGTTGTTTTGATCTGTATTTGGAATAGCTGAAATATCACCGGGTGTTTTGCTGAGTTGTTTGATGAATAAATGGGTGTCATAATGTGAGTTGTTATGAAGGAGTACGGGTATAAATGATGGTGTTTTATAATTTCGATTACAAGACTCATGAGCTACTCCTCTAAACTTTCCTGATATGTGGCAATGAACTCTAACCTTTTTATCTTCAATATTCTCTGAACATATATGACAAGTATTACTATTTTTATGATCTTCTTCTTCTTCATTAGTTAACGACATTTCTTTATTTGTTTTATACATTATATTAACAAGTCTTTACACAATCATCCTCAAGTCTCTTAACAAATTCCTCAGCTGCATCTTCTCCTCTGTAAAGATCGAACATGTTATACTCGTCACCAACTGATGATTTAATATAATAACAAAATCCACAAGGAACATATATTTCTGATACTTTTTGATATCTTCAACTGATTCCAATATACTTTCAAAATCTGCATATATAACGAATGGATGTTTAACACATTTATTAATTTCTTTAAATACAACCTTCTCTCCACTTTTAGGCATGTTCACCGCAATATGGTTGTTCACAACTTGTTCACACTTGTTGTTCACAAGTTCACAACTGTTGCCTTATGTTCACCACTAATTGTTATGTTTATCTAAACTCTCTTGTGATCTAAATGTATGAATACATCTCCTACAAACAAGTGCCTTATGACCAGATTTATAAACTTGATCACTTAGTAATCTCGAAAGACTTTATATAAGCATAATGATAATTATCCTCATTACTAAAATATAGAAGATCAATATGTTTATCTGTATTATAATCTCCGTAGGTGATCGTCTGTCTGTCTGTCTGTCTGGGGGAGTGTCTGGGAGGGGCTTCAAAAACAAATATCCACCATTTTGTTTTCTCACATAGCTTTGAGGCCTCTTTTGTTAGGCCTGTGGTGTCTTGCTCTCTCTCTCTCTCTCTCTCTCTCTCTCTCTCTCTCTCTCTCTCTCTCTCTCTCTCTCTCTCTCTCTCGCGCCCCCTGCTGGCCGTTTGTGGTGGGTGTGGCGTCATGGCGGCTGTGAGCAACTGCTCTGTGTTGTAGTGAGTTCTTTGTGAGTTTTCCTCCTCTCCTGCCCTCCCCTGCCCCCCCCCTCCCTCTCCTTTCCATCCTGTGTACTTTGGCATTTTGTTTTCATCCTTCCTATACCTTTGTCTTCAAGAGAGAGAGGTTTGAGAGCGGATCCATTTTGGGTGCGGCCTACCGGCTTCGACGACGCTTTGTAAGCCTTTTTGTGCTTATACTGCACGTTTATTATTTATTCTAGTTTGATTTATTTCGTTTTGGTACCTACTTGTCCGGTTCGGACAAGTGGGGGGGGGTGTTAATTCGCTGGGATGGCGAATGCACGCTCTCGGTTTGAGGCGTTCGACAACTTAACAAGGAAGCATGCATTTGTGTGTGTTCCACCCGAAGGAACTTCCACTGAGGACATTGTTTTGTCGGTGGGGAAAATAATCGGTTGTGAAAATGTACGAGCAGCGTCGAGAATGAATCAAAAAGTTGTTGTATTTGTGTCCGATGAAAAATTCGTTCACGATATTGTAAGTGCGGGTTTAACCACAGAGACAGGTCTCTTTGTCTTGGCGTCGCCTATGGACACTCCGTCGATGAGGGTCGTCATATCTAACGTACCCCCATTTATAACCTGCAACCAGCTGATGTCCGTTTTGTCCCGATACGGAACAGCTGTGTCAAAAATCACAATGATTCCGCTCCGGTCTCAGGATGAACGTGTTAAACACGTGATGAGCTTCAGACGGCAGGTGTATATGGTGCTTCCGGATCGAGGCGATGACACGGGGTTAAACATCACGTTCAAGGTAAAGGTGAACAACCATGAGTACCAGATGTATGCGTCATCGGCCTCATTAACATGTTTTCAGTGCGGAGCTTTTGGCCATGTGAAAAGGTTTTGTCCGAAGGTATCGTGTGTAAGGTGTGGTGAAGCAGGTCATAGTGACGCTGATTGTAAAAGAGATAACACCCCGGTCTCTAACGTGCGAAACAACGTAAACCGAAATACCCGAACGGTTCCTACCGACGCTCCCTCGCACTCGAGGAGTAGGGATAATACTCCTGTTCGTCTTAGTGTAAACGACAACACCGCTGATTCGGTAAATAATGAAATAACCCCAGATAACCCACCTGTGGTGGCAGATGCTACGTGCAGTGAGGAGATGGAAGAAAATCCCATTGTGGTGACAAAGAAACGAAGAGCACCTGGTGCTTGTAACTCCAACATTACTTTGAAAAAGGTAGTGTTGGATAAAGACAGTGTGGGTGCAGACGCCCTGGAACGTCTTTCTCAGGTGTCCACAAGCTGTGTTGACACCAGGGAGAAGGAACATGAATTAATTAATTCTGAAACATTATCGGGCAGCACCGAAAACCTGGGAGAAAAAGTAGATGGTGAGACTAAAGATGATGGTGAGCCCATTAGTGAGCCGCCACCTTCACTACCTGCTGAGACCGAGCGGATTGGGAATGTCTCAGCCCCAAGCTCCTCTTTACCCCTGCAAGATCTAAATCATGACACTGGTTCGTCAACTGAGCCAGTGAACATCTCCCTGCAGGAGGGTGAAGCCGAGATTTCAGCTCCTGCTGAATGTCCCGGGTACCAGAGTGAGGATGACTCTACCATAGAACATTCCAGCAAATCTTCGGACTTGGCTGGAATCAAAATGGTGACTGTGCAGACTGATATATGTGACCCGGGTGGAGCTGTTTCTGATTTGTCAGATTCAGAGGATGAAGTTGAGATGACTGAGTTGTCTCAATCTTCATCAGATCAGTCATCCATAGCCCCTCAACTCGTTATTTCTTTTCTGAATGACACCTACCGACACCGAAATGTGATTGTAAAAGATCATTTTCCTGATTTAATTTCATTCATCCAGGCTGCAAAGGACATAATTAGGAGGCCGGATGAATTTCATTTAACAAGGTCGCTGTTTCATCGGCTTAGAAAGGCTGTTACAAAAGCAGGGAGCGAGATTTCCCAGCAACCGCTCACGCCTTTTGATAATCCATGAAAAAAATCACCTTTGGAACCTTAAATATGAATGGCGGAGGTGCAAGCCAAAACCGCCAGGTTCAGGTGAAAAGTTTATTTGAGCGCAAGAAAATTGATGTGCTCTTACTCCAGGAAACCCATATAATTCAAAATGGGGAGTACGACTGGTGTCGCCTCTTTAAAGGACAATGCTTTTTTAGTAACATGTCTTCTTCTTCTGCTGGTGTAGCCTTTTTACTCAGACCAGGCCTGGTACCTGAGTCATGCCTCTTCCAGGAGGTGATTAAAGGCCGGTTTATTTCATTGGAACTGGTCATTAATAATTTTCGGTTTACACTATTCAACGTTTATGCACCAAGTGAGAGTGTGGAACGAAGAGCTTTCTTTTCATCTTTAATTCGACACATGCAGTCGATAGATCTCAATAATTGTATTTGCATGGGGGGTGACTTTAATTGCACCTTTAAACCCAGTATAGACCGAAATACAGCAGAACCTCATCCCGAAGGTAGTACTGATTTGTTAAATTATTTTTCGGCAGTGGGTGTGCTAGATGCATGGAGACTGCATTACCCCAACAAATCTGAGTATACTTGGGGACGATGTGCCAATGGGAGAATGACCTTCGCTAGACTTGACCGTTGGTACATAAACTCACAGTTCAGGAATGCGGTTATCTCTCCAAATCATTTTCCATCTTTGTTTTCTGATCATCATTTAGTTACCATGGGCCTCTTTTTCCCTCAACCCTTACGCAAAAGTGCATACTGGAAATTCAATACCAGTCTTCTCGAAGATGCTTTGTTTAAAGACGCCTTCCGTGCTTTTTGGGTCATCCAACTTTCAAGAAAGCCCTCTTTCTCTTCTTTAGCATTATGGTGGGATAATACAAAAGCTCAGATTAGAGTGTTTTGTCAGCAGTTTGTTTCAAATGGAACTGACATAAAAAATATAACAATGGCTTGTTTAGAAGCTGATATTATACGGTTAGAGTGTAAACTGGCTAAAGATAATATCAGAAGAGACCACAGGTTATTGGTTGAAAAGAAGGCTCAACTGAGAGAGCTGATTCAGGAGAAAGCAGCAGGCCTGTTAATTAGATTAAGAATAAACAATTTAAAGGTATCAGACACCCCGAGTAAATCTTTTTTCCAAATGGATTTTGTCAATAAGTCACCCAAAACCCTTTTCTCTGTACAAGACTTTAGGGGAAACATGGTTGCCAACCCTGGAGATGTAAGGTTGTGCATTAGAGAGTTTTTTTCAAAAGTCTATGCAAAACAAAATGTTTGTGAGCAAACCATGGAATTTTTAACTTCTCACCTTTCATCCCTAACTGAGCCTCAGTGCCTGGGCCTGGATTCAACAATTACTTTGCCTGAGCTAACGCAGGCCCTAAGTGAAATGGACTCGGGGAAAGCTCCTGGGATTGACGGCCTACCGGCAGAATTTTTCTTGGCTTTTTGGGACCTTTTGGGCCCTGAATTATTGAATGTCCTGGAATCATCCTTGGTGCTTGGAGAACTCCCACTAAGCTTCAGAAGAGCAGTGGTGTCGCTGATTCCAAAGACTGGGGATCTACGACAGATAAAGAATTGGCGGCCGGTCTCGTTATTATGTACGGACTATAAAATATTGTCAAAAGTGTTGGCCAGTCGGTTGAAGACGGTAATCGGTGATCTAGTCCACCATGATCAGAGTTACTGCATCCCAAACAGATCTATTTATGATAATATTTTTTTGATTAGAGACTTAATGGAATGTGATTGCTTGGAAAAAGATTTTGGGATAATATTCCTGGATTTGGAAAGGGCTTTTGACAGTGTGGATCATGTTTTTTTGTATCGGGTGCTAGAAGCATGTGGCTTTGGTGTCAATTTTAGGGCCTACGTGACTTTGTTGTACAACAATATATTTAGTTTATTTAAAATAAATAACGAACTCAGCTCTCCTGTACAGGTTCAAAGAGGGGTGAGACAAGGATGCCCGGTTTCTGGGTTATTATTTTCCTTGGTAATGGAATCACTCCTAATTTTATTTAGGAAAAATATTTCAGGAGTGACTGTATCCCCTGGGAGTCCTTCAGTAGTTGTATCGGCTTATGCAGATGATGTCTGTGTGGTTGTTAAGAAGGAGAGTGATATCCCAGCACTTGTTGAATGTTTAAATCTTTTTTGCCTCGCTTCTTCTTTGAAGTGTAACTGGGACAAGAGTAAGGCCTTATGGATTCCCTGTCTCAAGAACATTCCACCTGGAAGAGTGCTGGTACCACCTGTGCATCTACCAACAAAGTTAAAATGGGTGGAAGACAGAGTCAAATACCTTGGGGTTTTCCTGGGATCTCCACATTACGTCCTCAAAAATTGGGACGGGATTGTTGAGCATGTCAAAAAAAGACTGGGACTGTGGAAACGAGCTCTGCCCCACCTTTCCTACAAAGGCAGGGTTCTAGTGGTGAATAATTTGGTGGCTTCTTCCCTGTGGCATAGGTTTATCTGCCTTCAGCCGCCAGAGGCACTACTAAAGGCAGTGCAGAGGCTACTCGTGGATTTTTTTTGGAGTGGTCACCATTGGTTACTACCAAATGTCATATGTAGCCCCTTGTCTGAAGGTGGCCAGGGACTGATCGACATAAAAAGTCGTATCATGGCTTTTCGGCTGTGTACCATACAGCAGTTGCTGTACAAGGAACGACTGCCAAGCCGACTTCTGGCCTATCACGTGCTGCGAAAAGCAAGCGGGCTCGGATATGGCCTTGAACTTTTCTTAGTCCAACTCCAACATGTCGACACATCTCATCTACCATCATTCTATCAGAGCCTTCTGAATGCCTGGCAAAGCCTTTCGACTAGTCGCCAGCAAGAAACCTATGCGACAAGCATGTTTGTGGAAGAACCCCTTTTTTACAACCTACTGTTTCCTGCAATTCCAAGAAGCCGAGACTTTTATCAACACTTTATTACAGCGGGCATAATCAAAGTGTTGGACCTCCGCCATGATTCTGGTTGGGGGTGGAAGTCGGTGCAAGAGATAGCCGATATGACTGGAATATGGTCAAACAGAATAATCGGAAGAATACTAAAGGGAATAGTAAAGAAAAGCTTCCAACTTGGACTAAGATGGACCCAGGAAGTTTTGGTGACATCCAATGACTGGCATTTTCCTGGTTTATTGGTACAGCCTAGTCACGGAGACTTGCCCCCAATTAGTGAGGGACAAAACATTTTTCAGAAATGCAGTAGTAAAGACCTGTATCGGTTATGCACTGCAGTTCTGCTTGGGAACTCACCGTTAAATGGAGTGGCCAGGTGGAAAGGGCTAATGCCGGAAGGACTCCCATCTGAGCCTGCATGGGAATCAGTATACAGTAAGCTGGTAAGCAAAAGGACAGGTGATCTCCAGTGGCGAATGATACACTGGATCATTCCATCTAATAAATTAGTGAGTCATTTCGCGCCCATATCTACGTGTTGCCCGTTCTGTGTTTACACAGAGGATGTGTTCCATGCATACGTTGATTGTGCAAGGCTTGTGCCTTTATTTCAATGGCTGAACTACATGGCTGGAAAAATGAAGATCACTTTTTCTCTGCGATCATTTATTTTTGGTTTCAATGATATGAAAGAACATGTACATATGTTGTTTTTGTTTTTAGTGGCCACGGCGAAAATGGCAATTTATTTATCGAGGAAGGAAAAACTGAAAGGAAAGCCGATTGGGCAATGTGATGTCTTGTTCTTTTTTAATGCCTTGATATCTGCAAGACTCAAACTTGAATTTTGTGATTCTGGAAGAAAGAAATGTATTGATGAGTTTATGAACATCTGGTGTTTTGATGGGATCTGCATGGTGCAGGAGAATGAATTATTGATATATTTGTAGGTTTGTTGGGATTGAATCAGTGTGTGGTCAGTTTTTCTGTTGTTGTTTTTCTTTTCTAGTTCATTGGACTGTTTTGATTTCCTGTCATTATCTCTTTTTCTTTTCTGTATTTTTGATTATTGTGCCTGTATTGAATAGTATCTTCACCGACTGGCTTGTATTTTTATATTTTTGTAATAAAAAGTCTAAAAAGTCAAAAGTCTCTCTCTCTCACAGTTTTATTTCAACTCTAATTCGATATCTCATTTCACTTTTCTCAGTTGCTAACATGGTTTTAGACTCAGTTGAAAAAAACGGGAATAAAATTCGATGAAAGTTTCCTTTTATAGAACGAAATGCATTTTCAAAGGCCTATAACATAAAGACCATTGACACTGTCTCACGCCATTATCTCCACTCTAACGCACCATCTGATTTCATTTTTATCGATGGTTTTAGACTCGGTTTCAGCAACAATTGAGAAAATTCATGCACACACGGGAAAATGCTGAGATATATTTTAAAAATTGCGGCACGATATATCATAAACCGCCCAAATAACACAGACGGGAAATTGCCGAGATATATTAAAAATTCACGGCATGATGTATCATACACCACCCAAATAACTCAGATGGGAAAATGGCAAAATATATTTAAAATTTGCGGCAGACTTTTCCATTTGATGACAGTCATCACAAAAAGTCAACAATGTGGAGAGAGGGGCAAAGCTTCATTCGCATATCATCACAGATGCGAAATTGAAAGGAAAAAAAAGGAACCGCCTTTCAAGGCCATTTTTCCCCAGAGCGTGGATTGGCCTTTTTTTTGGGCACCGCGATCCCCTTTTTGAAGCAATGTTTTTTGGCCGGATGCCCTTCCTGCCGCCAAACCTGTTAGTCGCCTCTTGCAACACACAGGGAACTACCAGTGAACTGGTACTCCATTTACTGACCACGGAAGGATGACAGGCTGAGTCAACCCCCTGGGGTTAATTCAGCGATCGACCGGGATTAAAACCCAGGATCCTATGATCCCAAGCCGGCACCCTAACCTCTAAGCGAAACACCAGGCTATCGCGAAATTGCCGACAGATATTTCTTCGTTCTTATTTCATTCATCATTATTATCTGGAAGTAAAGGTAATCCTGTTGAAACACACCATTCATTTCATCGATCTTAGTTATTTTGATTTCCCACTAGTTTTCAACATCGTGTTCACATCCAGAATTAATAAATAAACTCCATTTCACGTGTGCATGGAGGTGTAATTCACATATGTAAAATAAATAAATAAACTCAGATGGGAAATTGCTGAGAGATATTTTTTCGTTCTTATTTTATAAGCTATGTGCATGTACACTTTAAAGAGGTTTATTTGAAATCCTTAATTTTAAAAATGTCATTTTGTATGGTGTAACGAAAAGAGTAACTGGTTTTCATGGGGCAGAAAGGCGCAATATAATGTTCTTATACACCGCCCAAAAGACTTTTTTCCAAGTGACTTTTCCATTTGAGCTGTATTCTTTATATCGTCGGAATGTTTCATTCTTTCGACGTAGTCACAATAAAAAGTTGCAATTAGGTACTCTGTCTGCACTTGGGGAGAGGGGCGGAGCATCGTTTACGTGTCGCCACTCACATTTGTAAATGCTCTCTCCAAAATGAATGAAATAATGAGGGAACAGAACGAGACCGCCAATGAACGTTAACACAAACGGATGCTGAGCAACAAAGATATTTGAAGGTAATGTGTGCTCAGCAAACATATACCAGAGCAGCTGGAATGAATCCGGATGAAGTATTGGAAAATATTGTGGAAAATCATCATTTCGGTCCAACTCCGATGACGTCACCATGCGTGTACTGTTCTGCAAAGCATTTCACTAATGAATGAACAGGACAAGGGGGCGGATTTACACTGTGTTGCTCCAAGAGAAAAGTTAAATTACCTCTAATATTTGCTGTACCTGCTCTATTGGAACAAATGTCACAGTGGGGGGGGGGGGGGGGGGGGAGAGGAGACTGAGGGAGAGGGAGAGGAGACTGAGGGAGGTGGAGAGGACACAGGGGGAGGGGCAGAGGAGTGAGGAGGAGTTGGAAAGGAATGAGGAGGAGTAAAGCGACCGCCACTCTCCCCATGTGCGACCTACTCTCCACCGTGTGTGTGACCCACTCTCCCCCCGTGTGTGTGACCCACTCTCCCCCGTGTGTGTGACCCACTCTCCCCCACGTGTGTGACCCACTCTCCCCCACGTGTGTGACCCACTCTCCCCCGCGTGTGTGACCCACTCTCCCCCGCATGTGTGACCCACTCTCCCCGCGTGTGTGACCCACTCTCCCCCGTGTGTGTGACCCACTCTCCCCCGCGTGTGTGACCCACTCTCCCCCGCGTGTGTGACCCACTCTCCCCCGTGTGTGTGACCCACTCTCCCCCGCGTGTGTTACCCACTCCCCCCCGCGTGTGTGACCCACTCTCCCCCGCGTGTGTGACCCACTCTCCCCCGCGTGTGTGACCCACTCTCCCCCGCGTGTGTGACCCACTCTCCCCCACGTGTGTGACCCACTCTCCCCGCGTGTGTGACCCACTCTCCCCCGCGTGTGTGACCCACTCTCCTCCGCATGTGTGACCCACTCTCCTCCGCATGTGTGACCCACTCTCCCCCGCGTGTGTGACCCACTCTCCCCCACGTGTGTGACCCACTCTCCCCTCGCGTGTGTGACCCACTCTCCCCCGTGTGTGTGACCCACTCTCCCCGGCACGTGTGTGTGACCGACTCTCCCGTTTGTGTGTGACCCACTCCCCGGTGCAGTGTGCGTGATGTGGGAGGGATGGGATTGGGGAGGGAGAGGATTTGAGCTCTTGAAGTCACATTTTACATGAGATGTAATTACACATTTCAAACTGTACTTCCCATGTGCATGCACATGCATTCACATGCTATCAGAAGTAAATTGTGTAGATTACATAATTTGTGGATCTGATAAATTTCCAATAACCATTTTGTAAAACTGAATGTGCAGCATCGAAATGAAGATGTCCAAATGTCACACACGTCCATGCTTGTGGGATTCCCACGGGTGACCCCACTAGTCCTTAATAAATGATGAGCTTACACTTACCGGTTTTAAAGTTGATAAAATACAAAGCTCTTTTAGAAATTCAGAATAAATTTTTATTGGTTTCCTGTTGTAAAAAAAAAAAATTGGATACAGGAATATCAAGAAATCCAGATGAATATATGTTTGATATTCTATGGGGAGCTGGTTCAAGGGTAGTAAGGGATGAGGAAGGAGTTGAAGAAGAAAATGAGGCAAGTTTGATGGAAGAGAGGGAGGAAAGGCAGAAAAAAAGAGAGGGAGAAAAGGAAGAAAAGAGAGGGAGGAGAGGGAGGAAAGGGAGAAAAGAGAGATGGAGGAAAAAATATAAAAATACGGAAACCAGTGAGATTAATAAAAGATTGGAGGTATTACAGAAAATAAATCAAGCTCGAAGCACTGAGGAGGAAAATAAAGAAATTAAAAGTTGAATGAAAATATTAGCTTTACGAGTGCTTGACATAACTTCAATTTCAGGGAGGAGATTTAAATGAGAAAATGGGGATAAGGAAGAAGGAAAATATTATGTAGTTGATGTTATTGACTTAAGTTAAAGATTAACATGTTTATTTTTTTCACTAAATAAATGGAGGAGAGAGTGAAGGCATTCCTAAGGATTCTTTATGTTTTAAAAATCAAGATAGAAATGTAGATGTTGGAAAACAAAAAGGTTTTCACACTCCATATGAATTTTTCTCATAAATAAATGAGTTATTGTGTGAAGTGTAAAAAGAAAACTAATACTAAAAATATATCGTACGTTAAAAGTAAAAATAATAGAGTTTTTCAAAAGGGGATATGTTTAGTGCGTGGCTCTAAAAAGTGTCAATTCACTTCTAAGCGTAAAAGTGGGGGAGATATACAAAAGTTTTTGTCGGGGAGTAAATTTACAACAACTGGAATACCAGGGGAATTACACCTCCTGGCATATTCTTTCTGTGGTCCAGGAACAAACTTGGATAAAAGATTTGATGAGGCTGACAATCCCAAACCTTGGTCTGAACCTCTAAACATGGTTGATGAAGTGTTTATGAAGCATGATATTGATTATGGGAATAGCACTACGTTGGATGAAAAACATGAAGCCGACAGAAAAATGTTGTATAATTTGTCTTTGATACGAAATCCAACGTTGAGAGAGAAAGTTGATAGGTTTATCGTCCAAAAATTGATAAATGCTAAATTGAGACTTGGGCTTGGTAATAAAAAAAAACTATTAAGCTCTAATCATGTCATCAAGACTGAGGAACAAATAGTTTTAGCTGATGAATTACATAAACCTATAATCACAGAGTTTAAAAGAAGAAAGGTTTATTCCAAAAGTGTCGATTACATCTGGTCCGCTGATTTAATTGAACTAAATAATGATAAGGGGTATAAGTATGCTTTAACCGTTATTGATTTGAGGAGTAGATTTGCATCGGTTGTTCCTTTGAAAAACAAAAGGGGTAATACTCTTATGTTAGCTTCCAGTGGAATATTTAGGAAAAGCAAAAGGAAACCAAAGAAGTTATGGACTGATGAGGGAACAGAGTTCCAAAACAAAATATGGATGAAATTTCTTAAAGATAATGGTCTCACATTATACAGCACCTTTAACAAAGGAAAGGCAGTTGTTATTGAGCATTTTAATCGTACTTTGAAAGAGAAACTACATTAAAAAAATTCACACAACTCGGTTCTCAACAATGGGTATCTTTAATTCAGGACATTGTAGATCATTACAATAATACAGTTCATTCATCAACGAAATCAAAACCATCGGAAATATTTACAAAATTAGAATATGAAAAGGAGATTCATTTGAGAAAGCCCAAGTTCAAAGTTGGTGATATTGTAAGAATATACAGATGGAAAAGCCATTTTGAGACAGGTTATGCAAAGAGATGGACTAATGAACTTTTAAAAATCATTGATGTAATGGATACAGTTCCTTGGACTTACAAATTATACAATTTAAATGGAGAAGAAATCTTGGGATCATTTTATTCACAGGAACTACAAAAGACACAAGTAAGCAGATAATACCCTTGAAAGCAATGGGTTGGCGGTTCACAATCTTCTACAATACACCGCTATAGACACTCGAGGACCAAGTCCGGGGTGTATAGTAGGGATCATCTGCTTTTTCTCACCCTAAACCAAGACCAAAGCAAATTATACCCTTGAAAGCAATAGGTTCGCACTTCACAATCCTCAACTATACACCGCTATGGACACTTGACGGCCAAGACCGAGGTGTATAGTAGGTGGTGTATGCTTTGGTTTTGGTTTAGGGTGAGAAAACTCAACCCTAACCCCCACATTAAAACAACAAATTTGTAAGTCTAAACAACTGTATCCATTACATCAACGATTTTAAAAAGTTCTTAACACCATCTCTTTGTATAACCCTCCAATTCTGTTCATCCTTTTCCTTTTTTAAACAATTCAATGACAATCTATCATCTATCTTCTATCTATCTATCTTCTATCTAAATAAAATAAAGTTTTTGTTTGTTTGTCTGCATGCGCTAATCTCCTGAACGGTGAAAGATAGGAGGAAACCTCTGAAACAAAAAATGTCGGGATGGGCCCCGGGCAGGTTATAGGCTAGGTGGCGAGGCTGGTCGAGGTCGCTTCGGCCAGGCTGGGCCCATTTCACAATTAAAAGCTGAGCTGAATTATAGTAGTCAATCTTCTACGGCCGCGAGTAAAAGCTGAATTATAGTCGTAAGACCTATGTACAGAAGATTAAATTCATTCAAAAATAACCCGGGCAACGCCGCAACAACCCAACTGCAACCCAGCCCTAACCCTAACCATCACATTCAAAATCCCAACCCTAACCCAACCCAACCCTAACCGAACCCCAACCCAACCATAACCCAACCCAACCCAACATAATAAGAAAATTTAAACTGAAGGCATTTTTTTTCCAATAATTTATATATATACATATATATATATATATATATATATATATATATATATATATATATATACATATATATATATATATATATATATATATATATATATATATATATATATATATATTCCTCTTCCTCCAATTCTGTCTTTCAAGGCTTTCAAGTTTGAAGAAGTAGAAATGGGGAGGAAGAATTTTCCAGCATTTTCTTCCTTGAACTTTCTTGATATTGTTGAAATATATATGTAAAATAAATATATTACTTATCTAATATTGAATTAAATAACATATATATATATATACTGTGTATATATATATATATATATATATATATATATATATATACTGTGTATATATATATATATATATATATATATATATATATATTGTTGTGGTTTTTAGAACCTTCACTTTGTCAATTTAGTTGTAAACTTCCTTATTAATAACCCCTGTGTACATTTCCCCTTAACTGGCTGGTAAATGAAATAATTGCACCTTAGTTAGTCCACATTGCAACACGTAGCAAATCATAGGCCCTTTCGTAGTTATTTCATTATTATGTGTTTCAGGTAAGGCCATGTTTCCAATAGATGAATCTCCATTGCATCAAATCAAATAAGATAGGACCCTTTCGTTCTTTTCAAAAAGGTTGCGAGTGGTTTTCCATTCCTGCAAGCCGCCATTGCCATGTGTTCATCTCGGAGAAGAAGGGGGGCGTGGCACCTCATCATCATCAGAGGTGGAGTCAGCCAGCCCTAACGGCTGGTCAGCGCCGCGGTGAGCAACCCGGTGGGCGTGCCCTCGTAGCCCGCGGCTTGATTTCGGGGAGGGCAATAAAAGGAGGAGGGAGGGAGCACGAACCAAGCTGTTTTGTGGAGGGAGGTGCTTGAGTGTTGACCAAGTTCTGAGTTCTGTGGAGTGAGGTACGAGAGAGAGACGCTGCTTCAAACAGCCCCCCTGCCGCGTGAAGCTTTAACACGCTGCCAGGGGCAACCCCGCCGTGTGGACCAGAGTGCGGGGAGTCGGCGGCCGCTCACCTCCAGCCCTGTCATTCTGCACGGACCTGAACCTCATCCTTCCAGCCCTCTGGTCCCACCTTCTCATCCCTCCATTCATTCCTGCCTGCAATCCCCCAGTCGTGTACGTGAGTTTGGCTTGTTTTGTCTTGTCCCTGGGTATAAGTTAAGCTTGTTTAAGGATTGCACTGTGTCTTCTGTAAATTACTTCGTTCTTCTTCTTCTTTGGTTTTGTACATTAAAAATACATATCTGTTCCTCCTTATTCTTTGGTTTTCATTCTCGTCCGATCGCTTTCGTGATTTCTTGATTGAGTACCAGTGGCACGATTTTGGCCGAACCGCTTTGCAATCGGGTTTAGTCATTGCTAACGGCTCGCGCCGCAGTTCGCTTCACTCGGCGCATTCCATTAATTACGCTGCGGCACGGGTGGGAGTATTTCCTCGCTGACGGCCGGTGGTAATACTTAGGTACTGAGATTAATTGGGCTTACGACCCTACGTACCATCGGCCATCAGTGACGTCATACTTCCAGGACCGGCGGAGACGGCCATCTTAACAGGACAAGGGGATTAACCCCCCCTTGCTAACGGGAGTGCCGTCCCCCGGAATCCGTAACAATATATATATATATATATATATATATATATATATATAATTTATTTCAAATCAACTGAACTTACCTTTCATCAAGCACCATCAAGCAAAGAACAATGTTCTTTGGTTTAGGATCCAAAGAGTGTTATTTGCGTAATCTATAAGCAGAGTCTCCAAGATGGGAAGTGTCTCCAAGATAGACCCCACAGGCAGTCTCCAAAATGAAACCAATTTTCAAAGTATCCAAGGTAAAACTCTTTTCTTGATTTTATTAAATTTAGTGAGTCTCCAAGGTAGGCTCCACAGTTAGAACCATCTAGGCAGAACTCATAATATGTTTTTCCCAAATTTAGTGAGTCTCCAAGGTAGGCTCCACAGTTAGAACCATCTCGGCAGAACTCATAATATGTTTTTCCCAAATTTAGTGAGTCTCCAAGGTAGGTATTGAAACCATCTAGGCAGAACTTATAATATGTTTCACCCAAATTTAGTGAGTCTCCAAGGTAGGCTCCACAGTTAGAACCATCTAGGCAGAACTCATATGTTTTTCCCAAATTTAGTGAGTCTCCAAGGTAGGCTCCACAGTTAGAACCATCGAGGCAGAACTCATAATATGTTTTTCCCAAATTTAGTGAGTCTCCAAGATAGGCTCCACAGTTATAACCATCTAGGCAGAACTCATAATATGTTTTTCCCAAATTTAGTGAGTCTCCAAGGTAGGTATTGAAACCATCTAGGCAGAACTCATATGTTTCACCCAAATTTAATGAGTCTCCAAGGTAGGTATTGAAACCATCTAGGCAGAACTCATATGTTTCACCCAAATTTAATGAGTCTCCAAGGTAGGTATTGAAACCATCTCGGCAGAACTCATAATATGTTTTTCCCAAATTTAGTGAGTCTCCAAGGTAGGTATTGAAACCATCTAGGCAGAACTTATAATATGTTTCACCCAAATTTAATGAGTCTCCAAGGTAGGTATTGAAACCATCTAGGCAGAACTCATATGTTTCACCCAAATTTAATGAGTATCCAAGGTAGGTATTGAAACCATCTAGGCAGAACTCAAAATTTGTTTTTCCCAAATTTAGTGAGTATCCAAGGTAGGTATTGAAACCATCTTGGCAGAACTCATAATACGTTTCATCCAAATTTAGTGAGTCTCCAAGGTAGATATTGAAACCATCTAGGCAGAACTCATATGTTTCACCCAAATTTAGTGAGTCTCCAAGGTAGGTATTGAAACCATCTTGGCAGAACTCATAATACGTTTCACCCAAATTTAGTGAGTCTCCAAGGTAGGTATTGAAACCATCTTGGCAGAACTCATAATATGTTTTTCCCAAATTTAATGAGTCTGCAAGGTATAACTTTTTGGCTGGATTATCAAGGTAGAACTTGTTCTGTGGGTCATGGTTGTACAAAAGGACTTCAAACAAATCAATAATTTCACCCCTAGTTGTGGTAAAAGCAGTATTTTCATTTTGCATCTCAGATACAATTCTTTGTGAGAGAAAATAACAATGTATTAATTTAATACAAGATTATTATATGTATAAATCAAACTCTGTGAATATTAACAGAAACTCTTACCTCCATTGATAAGAGGTTTGAATCCAGTTAATCAATTTGAAGGTTTAGTTCCACACAGGTAGTAGGACTCCAAGGAAGTCCAAAATCATCCCACTCAAGCTCAGCACAGTCGTCCATTCTCAAGAGAAGCAGGAAGTTGTTTAAATTTAGCCTATGCTTCTTTTTCTTTTTTCTTCTTTTTTTTGGATACAAGATCGAGGCTCCTGTAAGAGCTAACATTAATGACAAAAAAAAAAAAAACGGACACATAAGATGAAATAAAGGGAGCTGGAGACAAGATGGAGAGAGAGGGGGAAGCTCACAAGTACAACATTTGAGAGCAGGGACATCAGGGGATCTGTGGGAGGTATCGGGCTTGGGGGAATGAGGCATGGGTAGGAGGGTAGTGGTGGAAGAGGTAAAAAAAACAAAATAAAACACATGGACACTGCTAGGACTTCCAGGAAAGAAGTCGGTATTTCAGAAAAGTGGATCTGGGGTGAATTAACAGGGGTAGAAAAGATCAAGGTTTTGGATGGGGGAAGATAAGAGATGGTGGTGAACAGCTGTTTAAAGACCTGGAGGGATGAGTGGGATTGAAGAGAGTGAGGGAGTTTGTTCTAGAGGTGGGAGAAAAGAGGAATGAAAGAGTGAAGGTGAGCAGAGAAGCTTGATTTTGGCAGTTTCACAAGAAGAGGGTTGCAGGCAGATCTTGTGCGACCTGTTGGAGTACTTAGGGGACAGATCACAGACAGGGCTATTAGGCCAGAGAGGAGTCGGTAGAAGACAGAAATACCACCAACCTGCCTGCGGTGAGTGAGTGAAAGGCAAAGGCCCTCACAACCGGCTTCATCGCGGGAGATTCCAATGATTCTGAAAGCTTTGGTTTCAACAGCATGAAGCCGAGCGAGGTGTGAGGCAGGAGCACCAGCCCAGGGGGGACAGCAGTATTCCATTGAGCTGCGGATGAAAGCCTTGTGTGTGGTGAGGAGCTCAGATGTGCCAAGGAAGGACTTTGCATAATGGAGAATACCCAGTCGGCGACTGGCTTTTGAGGCCAGCTTGGAAATGTGTTTATCCCAGGAAAGATCATGGCCGATTGTGAGACCCAAGAGATTGAGTGGCAGAACTTATTGGAGAGAATTGTTGAGAAAGTAGATGGGAGGGTTGGTACCCCTAGTTGGGATCGAGGAGGTCAGAGCAGACAGTCCAGACAGTCTTTTTGAAGAGACAGTGAGAGTGTGAGATTTGTCAGGATTGAAAGACATGTTCCACTTGTTTGACCAGTCTGTGATTTTGTCCAGGTCTGCAGAGAGTGAGGAGGCTGCAGACTGCCGATCTGAGGGATGAGGTATGGAGTGGCAGAGAGTGGAGTCATCAGCAAAGAGACAGTGAGGATTTTCCAGAGAGTCGGAGAGATCATTGATGAAGACCAGAAAAAGCACAACCCTGCCTTGGGGATCTCCAGCCTGAACAGGAAGGGGAGAAGTGAGAAATCCATTCAGGACCACAGAGGAAGTCCGCAAGCCATGCGTTGAGATTTCAATGGATACCATAGGAGGAGAGTTTGGTGAGCAGAGCGGGGTGCCAGACCATATCGAAGGCATGCGATATATCAAGGGAGACAGCTCCAATTTCCTGTTGCACATTGAGGAGCTCCATCCATTGTTGAGACAGCAGAAGCAGCATGTCCAGAGTAGAGTGACCTGGTCTGAATCCAAATTGATGATCAGAGATCAAGCCATTGGAGAAGACGAAGGATTTGATATCCGAAGCAATGATGGATTCCATGACTTTGCTGATGATTGGGAGCAGGCTGATTGGTCTGTAGTTGCAAGGATCTGTTTTTGTACCTTTTTGTGTACACTGTACAGTGGTAATGTTGGCTGATTTCCAAGCTGAAGGCAGATGACCGTGAACAAAAGAGAGGGTGAAGAGAACAGAGAGAGGATGTGAAAGAGCGGCAGATCAGGATTTTAGGACCCGTGGGCTGATACCGTCTGGTCCAGTTGCAGAATCAGAGTCGAGGATTGACAGAAACTTCTCCACCTTGTCAGGAGAAAAGGACACAGCCCAGGAGCAGTTGGGTTCGACTGGGTAAGGTGGGTACAGAGAGGGATGGGTCTGGGACTCCAGATTTTGAGGCAAACACAGAGTTGGGGCATTCAGCTTTTTCACTTGGGGAGTCAGCTGTGTAGCCATTTGAGGTAAGGGAGGGGATGGAGGGGGAACAAACACCAGAAACAGATTTGACAAGACGCCACCAGGATTTGTAAAAGGGAGACAGGTTTGAGAGTTCCCTCTTGAGAGTAGAGATATATTGTATACTCGCTCTCCTGAGGGTAGACACACACTTGGTCCAGGCTTTGGAAAAGGAAATGAGATTGCCTTCCATTGGATTTGCCTTCCAGGAGGCGAAAGCAAGTTGTTTCAGGGCAACTGCCTCACCACAAGATTCCATGTACCATGGACGGGAAGAAGGGTAGGACAACTGAAGACGGGATGGGATAAATCTGTGCATGAGAGAGAGCAGTTTACTTTGGAAGAATTCCAAGGATGAGTTGATGTCAGAGGCAGTCGAGATGGGAGACCAGTCCAGATGATGTATGGCTGCTTGAAGACCGTGCGAGTTGGCCTGAGTGAAACGTCAGACCCGTCGATGCTGAGGAGGCTCTCTGAGAATGGCCCGAGAGATGTCTACTTTAACAAGCTTATGGTCAGATGAACCAACTGGAGCAGAAGAAGAGCAGCAGACATTTGCAGGGAAGTTTGTCATAACCAAGTCTAGAAGAGAAGATGCTCCGTTGACTGAGATCCGGGTCGGGAAATTGACAGATTGTGTCAGTCCCAGTGAGTCGCAGAAATCCTTTGCTGAGGTGCCATGGTTGGTGAGAGAGGGTACCCACACCCAGCCAGCTGGCATGATGACAGTTGAAATCACCACATATGAGGAAGAGAGAGTTGGGATGAGTTGATAGAAGTTGGTCCATGTTGTCAGACAGCGAGATGTAAATGGAGTCATCACTGTTTGGTGGACGGTGCAGAACACATATGAACAAAAGGTGGGAGCGAAGGGGAAGCCGTAGCCAGAGGTATTCCTGGGGGTGGGGCGGAGAGAGGGCAGTGCAGGGAGAGTGAGGAAGAGAGTTTTTGATAAAGATAGCAACCCCACCTCCAGGACGAGACTCAGGTCTATCATACCGGAGGAGGGAGTAACCAGGAAGAGATATTAAGGAATCAGCGACATCTTCAAGGAGGAAAGTTTCTGTTAAGAAGATTACTTCTGTTTTGTCAGAAGCAACCTGTATGGAGAGATCAATCAGGTTTGAGCGAAGGCCCCGGATGTTAGAGGTCCATACCGTTCAGGAAGAGGAATGGGGAGCATCGGATACAGGACAGGGGGGGAGGGGTAGGGCAAGATGAGGAAGAGGAGGAGGAGGTAGGGAGAGCTGTTGATAGTGTGTCGGAGATTTCAGGAGAGCTCGGAGAAAGGGAAGGATGAGAAGGACAAAAGGTTTGATGGTGATTCGGTGAGGCACAGTAAGGTGTTGTTTGAGGGGGGGCAGAGCGAGGAAGAAGGTTGGAGGAGATGGAGGTAAGAGTTGGAAGGGAGAGGAAACGGGGAGGACACTTTGAGGAGGAGGGGTGAGAGGGGAGAGTTGGAGAAAAAAGGAGGGTGGGGAGATTTTTTAATGGGGAGGGGGTAGGAGGAGTTTTGAAATGGAGGTGTGAGGGGGGTATTTAGGAGGGGAGGAGTGAGGGGGGAGTTTAGGAGGGGAAGGGCGAGGGGGGAGTTTATGAGGGGAGGGGCAAGGGGGAAGATTTGTAAGGGATGGATTAGGGGAGAATTTAGGAGGGGAAGGATGAGTTTGGATTTTAGAAGTTGTTGGACGATTAATGGAAAACGAACATTTGTTGCAAAATGAGTTTCTTGTGATTTTCAAGTCAGAGATCCATTTGAAAACGTTGGAGGAGGGGTGGAATGCAGGTGAGTTTAGGGAATGTAGGAAGGAAGAGTTGTAAGAGATGGAATTTTTATTTGAAATGAACAGATTTGGTGAGCAACTCAAAAACAACCTTTTAAAGAAGAAGAAGAAAAAAGTGTTATAATATACAACAGAATAAAACACTTCAGGGGAAAGTTTAAACATTTTAAAACTAAGCTGTGAAAACTATCTGGGGAAATTCCCTAAATGAGGGCATGAAGGACTCCTAATGGGGGGGGGGGGGGGGTGGGGGGGGGGAGGATTAAGGATTCCAGCACAGGTTCAGAAGCAGGAACAGAAGGATAGGAGATTGACAGAAAGGAGAGCAGAGAACCAAGGAACAGGGAGGTGTATAAGCAATATGTTAGTACGGGAGAGGCCTACTTTTTAAATTCTTCGTTAATAAGTTTTTTTGAAGGGTAGGTGAAAGTGGATCAGAGGAAGAAGGATAAAGTTGAAGATCTATGGTGAGAACTGAATTGGAAAGGTGTCTTTTGGCTGGAGAGGATTGAGTTATGAAGGAAGGAGAGGAAAAAAACAGAAAAAAACGGGTGGGGCGACACACGTGGTCGAAGAACGAATGAACACAGGAAAGAGAAGGAAATTAGATTTTTATTATTATTATTATTATTATTTTATATATATATATATATATTTTGTATTAAGACAAAACAGAGGGTAGGATGTTCGGGGAAGTATGGGGTGAAACAAAACTGGAAAAATGGACCACAAACGAAAGCAAATGGACCACAAACGACCGCCGAGAGGAAACAACAAAGCCTCAAGGCCTGGAAAACAGGCCTGAAAATGCGGGAAGAACCAACAGATGATTAAACACAGGTAAGCACGATTTACACCAAGATCTAACTCGGAACACACAGTGGGCACTCACACCATAAAATACAAATACAGTTTTGATAAAAAATACAAATGTAAAAATTCTTAACTTTGGTGGCGTGGAGAGCTGGCAAAAACACACGACCTCACCGGCAAAACCGGAGGCGGAAGTGAATGTAGGAGGAAGGGGAAGGGGTTTTCCACCCTTTATATTAGAATGGTGGGTGTGGTTTCCTTTGGAAATTCCCTGAGTAAATCTCTGGGCAAGCCTGGGCAAGGCTTAACTGGAAATGATGTAATAGTGGGTGGGGTTTATAAAATTGGGTGGGCCTTAGTAAAAAGTGGGCGGGGCTTAAGAAGAAGTGAACAGGCTTATGAAAAATGGGGGTGGGGGGGGGGGGCTTTGGAAAAGTGGGTGGAGCTTATCAAACCGTGGGTGGAGCTTATGAAAAGTGGGCAGGGCTTCGGAAAAGTGGGCGGGGCTTTGGAGGAGGTCAGACTAGGTTATTAAGAGAGGTTTATCATTTCATATTAGCTCAACAGCGATGCCTAAACCAAGAGTTAAATTTTAATGTAATATTTGTCAATATTTTAGATGGTGATTCCTGTGCTAAAAGGATGGATCTTATCAGAGAGATAAAAAATGATCAGATATTTATTGGATCGATGAATTATTTTCTTAAATTCAATAAACTTGACTTTAATATATACATATATATATATATATATATATATATATATATATATATATATATATATATATAATATATATAATATATATTATATATATATATATATATATATATATATATATATATATATATATATATACATACATACATACATACATACATACATATATATATATATATATATATATATATATATATATATATATATATATATATATAAATATATATATATATAAAACACAGTTTGTGTGTGTGTGTAATGTTACCGATAGACTCCTAAACGGAGAGGCTCACGTGCTTGATATTTGGCATAGACATGGCCATTGAGCCTGGGAATAACATGGCCGACCTAAAAAAAAAAATTTAATAATATTTTTTTACCATATTTTTACCTCGGCGCATTTCAGGGAGGAATATTATGCACGGAATCTGAGGCGGTGGCACAGCAGCGCGCTGATTCGCTCAGAGCGATCACGTTATGTTCCTTGCCGCCATAAACTCAGTTACGCGTTCGCACGTATTTCAGAGCGAAAAGCGATTGCGTTTTTTCACATTTCAGCGAGGAACATTGCTATTCACACCACGTATGCTTTTTTTTCTTTCATCTTTACGAGATCCATATTTTTTATTCATATTTATCTCAGCGCATTTCAGCGAGGAATATTATACACGGAATCTGAGCAGGTGGCAGAGCAGCGCGCTGATTCGCTCAGAGCGATCACGTAATGTTCCTTGCCGCCATAAACTCACAGTTACGCGTTCGCACGTAATTCACATGTTCAAAACAAACGAGATCCGTGAAGCGAGTTGGTCGAGTCGTGCTAACCAAGATGGCGACACGGCGGCTTCACTTTTCATGGAGTATGAGCGTTCTATATATTTTCAATTCAGTGCGCCCGACTCGCTCACGTATTTGATTTGTGGCATAGACATGGCCATTGGGCCTTCACGGTGTAATTTGTGGGAGGCTTTTGTCCGAGTGAGCTTGAGTCGAGAGGGCGAATGTACGGGTTGGGAATGTACGGGTCTCCCTTCCCCCGTCCGGCAACGACGGTACTGGAGGGCGTCACAGGATCGGTGAGTCTCCAAAACCCGCTTCGTGCTGTTGCGAAGATGCAGGACGATGTCGCGATTGTTGTGCTGCTCTCCGACCATGAGAACTGCAACGTCATTGTTGACTGGCCCTCCCCTTCCCTCCCCCTTCCCCCTCCCCCTCAGTCCTCCCTTCTCCCTCCCATCACTCCCCCTCCCCCCTCTCCTCCCCTCCCCCTCCCCCCCTCTCCTCCCCTCCCCCCCGTTCCCCTCCCCCACCCCTACCCCTCCCCCTCCCACCCCTCTCCCTCCCACCCCTCTCCCCCTCGTACGTACATTTTAATATATATTTTAACGTGCTTTTTATTGTATTTTAAATTGTTTTTTTTATTGTTAATTTATGTACTATTTTATTTATTTTAAATATATTTTTAAGGAAAACATTTTTTTTTCACGTCCGGAGGAGTGACGTAAAGTCGCACATAATGACGTTCGCTGAACTGAAATTTACTCTAGAAGAGTGGCGTAAAGTCGGATTTGACGTAGGTCGAAATGGCGTAAAACGGGGTATGACTGTATAGGATGATATTTCAAAGAGTTGTGGATGGATTATGACAAACCCTGGGGGATGAGTTGGGTAGGTGACAAGAACAAGCTGATTTGATTTTAGTTCAGGTCCAGATCTAGGTCCGGCCTATTAGTGGGATGCAAAATGTAAACTGTTCAGCCTGGCGGAGGTGTGCGCTCGTCCGAGTGCCATTCTCGTTGGGTCATCCTATCTCTAAACTCGAGGCGATGATGGGCCATAATGTCCAAGTGCCCACCCATCCGTAAGTCTGTCCAGTTGTCTGTTAACATTTTTCCATTTTTGCTACTCCTCCATTATCACCCGGCTGATTGTTCTGAAAGTTGACACACGAATACTAGAGACCAGCCCACACAATCGCTCAGGTTTCGATTTTTCGATTTTGTATCTGGGGCTCACAGAGGGGTGGGGTTACTTCCTGAAACTTTGGATCACTACTCGTCCCTTATTTAGCAATTGATTTCTCTGAAACCCAATACAGCCCTTATACTCGATGGTCCGCAGGATCGCTCGGTCTTAGATTTTTATCTTGCCAAAACGAAGTTTTTGCTAGATGTATCAGTCAGCTTGTATGTTTGTTTGTTTGTTTGTTTTTTATCTTGCCAAAACGAAGTTTTTGCTAGATGTATCAGTCAGCTTGTATGTTTGTTTGTTTGTTTGTTTTTTTGTTTGTGGTTAATCATTTTTTTTTCACGTTTAGATCACTCTGTAGACCACAGTTATTATTGGAAACTCCTGTAACTTCGCATATCAGAGTCCTATAGAGATACCCTTCAGCACACAAAATTTTGAAGGTCAAGGTCAAAGGTCAAGGTCACTTTGCGGTCAATCATGGAGGTCAACGAAACCCTTATTTTTTGAGTAACTTTGATCGGATCGTCTCCAAACTTCATGGGAATCTAGTATATGGTCCGGCGCTCAGCTGATTAGTTTTTGGTGGCGATCGGCCTTGACCTTCAAGGTCATTTTGAAGGTCATTCAATTGGGTCAATCATGGAGGTCAACGAAACCCTTATTTTTTGAGTAACTTTGATCTTATGATCTCCAAACTTGGTGGGTATATAGGGTGTGGTATGGCGCTCAGCTGATTAGTTTTTGGTGTCGATCGGCCTTGACCTTCAAGGTCATTTTGAAGGTCATTCAATTTTGACCAAAAGGTAAAATTTTCAAGTTTCAGTTACCATATCGAGTAGTACCTCAAATTGAAGCCCTTGTTGAGTGCTTTCCAAACATATAACTAGTTTGACAATGTGACGTCATTTGACGGCGTTATGACGAAAAAACTGCACTTTTCATGTATATTGTATTGCTTTAGTTCACATTGTTTAGGTCACTCTGTAGAGCACAGTTCCCTTTGGAAACTCTTGTAAGTTCGCATATCAGAGTCTTTTAGAGATACCCTTTAGCACACAAAATTATGAAGGTCAAGGTCAAAGGTCAAGGTCACTTGGCAAGATACGGTTCACCCTGTGGGTGACATATGTTTATTTTGTTTTTTTGTTTTTTTGTTTTTTTGTTTGTGGTTAATCATTTTTTTTCCACGTTTAGATCACTCTGTAGACCACAGTTATTATTGGAAACTCCTGTAACTTCGCATATCAGAGTCCTATAGAGATACCCTTCAGCACACAAAATTTTGAAGGTCAAGGTCAAAGGTCAAGGTCACTTTGTGGTCAATCATGGAGGTCGACGAAACCCTTATTTTTTGAGTAACTTTGATCGGATCGTCTCCAAACTTCATGGGAATCTAGTATATGGTCCGGCGCTCAGCTGATTAGTTTTTGGTGGCGATCGGCCTTGACCTTCATGGTTAGCGCTGGAGGTCGAAAATTATTGACCCCAAGGTCAAATGTTGAAACCCTTATTTTTTGAGTAACTTTGATCGGATCGTCTCCAAACTTCATGGGAATCTAGTATATGGTCCGGCGCTCAGCTGATTAGTTTTTGGTGGCGATCGGCCTTGACCTTCATGGTTAGCGCTGGAGGTCGAAAATTATTGACCCCAAGGTCAAATGTTGAAATCGTAGGTACCATATCTTCGCATATCTTCGCATGTAACTTCGCATATCAGAGTCCTATAGAGATACCCTTCAGCACACAAAATTTTGAAGGTCAAGGTCAAAGGTCAAGGTCACTTTGTGGTCAATCATGGAGGTCGACGAAACCCTTATTTTTTGAGTAACTTTGATCGGATCGTCTCCAAACTTCATGGGAATCTAGTATATGGTCCGGCGCTCAGCTGATTAGTTTTTGGTGGCGATCGGCCTTGACCTTCATGGTTAGCGCTGGAGGTCGAAAATTATTGACCCCAAGGTCAAATGTTGAAATCCTTATTTTTTGAGTAACTTTGATCGGATCGTCTCCAAACTTCATGGGAATCTAGTATATGGTCCGGCGCTCCGCTGATTAGTTTTTGGTGGCGATCGGCCTTGACCTTCATGGTTAGCGCTGGAGGTCGAAAATTATTGACCCCAAGGTCAAATTTTGAAATCGTAGGTACCATATCGAGTAATACCTCATATGAATGCCCTTGATGAGTGCTTCCCAGATCTGTAAACAGTTTGACGCTATGACGTCATTTGATTACGTCATGACGAAAAAACGGAATTTTCATGAAAAAATTATTTCCTCAGTTCTCATCAAAATCTTTCAATATTTCATGTGCGTTGGTCATGAAGACATACTATTCACCATACGAAATTATTAAGGTCAAGGTCAAAGGTCAAGGTCACTTGGCAAGATACGGTTCACCCTGTGGGTGACATATGTTTATTTGTTTGTGGTTAATCATTTTTTTTTCACGTTTAGATCACTCTGTAGACCACAGTTATTATTGGAAACTCCTGTAACTTCGCATATCAGAGTCCTATAGAGATACCCTTCAGCACACAAAATTTTGAAGGTCAAGGTCAAAGGTCAAGGTCACTTTGCGGTCAATCATGGAGGTCAACGAAACCCTTATTTTTTGAGTAACTTTGATCGGATCGTCTCCAAACTTCATGGGAATCTAGTATATGGTCCGGCGCTCAGCTGATTAGTTTTTGGTGGCGATCGGCCTTGACCTTCAAGGTCATTTTGAAGGTCATTCAATTGGGTCAATCATGGAGGTCAACGAAACCCTTATTTTTTGAGTAACTTTGATCTTATGATCTCCAAACTTGGTGGGTATATAGGGTGTGGTATGGCGCTCAGCTGATTAGTTTTTGGTGTCGATCGGCCTTGACCTTCAAGGTCATTTTGAAGGTCATTCAATTTTGACCAAAAGGTAAAATTTTCAAGTTTCAGTTACCATATTTACCACAGTTATTATTGGAAACTCCTGTAACTTCGCATATCAGAGTCCGATAGAGATACCCTTCAGCACACAAAATTTTGAAGGTCAAGGTCAAAGGTCAAGGTCACTTTGCGGTCAATCATGGAGGTCAACGAAACCCTTATTTTTTGAGTAACTTTGATCTTATGATCTCCAAACGTGGTGGGTATATAGGGTGTGGTATGGCGCTCAGCTGATTAGTTTTTGGTGTCGATCGGCCTTGACCTTCAAGGTCATTTTGAAGGTCATTCAATTGGGTCAATCATGGAGGTCAACGAAACCCTTATTTTTTGAGTAACTTTGATCTTATGATCTCCAAACTTGGTGGGTATATAGGGTGTGGTATGGCGCTCAGCTGATTAGTTTTTGGTGTCGATCGGCCTTGACCTTCAAGGTCATTTTGAAGGTCATTCAATTTTGACCAAAAGGTAAAATTTTCAAGTTTCAGTTCCCATATCGAGTAGTACCTCAAATTGAAGCCCTTGTTGAGTGCTTTCCAAACATATAACTAGTTTGACAATGTGACGTCATTTGACGGCGTTATGACGAAAAAACTGCACTTTTCATGTATATTGTATTGCTTTAGTTCGCATTGTTTAGGTCACTCTGTAGAGCACAGTTCCCTTTGGAAACTCTTGTAAGTTCGCATATCAGAGTCTTTTAGAGATACCCTTTAGCACACAAAATTATGAAGGTCAAGGTCAAAGGTCAAGGTCACTTGGCAAGATACGGTTCACCCTGTGGGTGACATATGTTTATTTTGTTTGTTTTTTTGTTTTTTTGTTTTTTTGTTTTTTTGTTTGTGGTTAATCATTTTTTTTCCACGTTTAGATCACTCTGTAGACCACAGTTATTATTGGAAACTCCTGTAACTTCGCATATCAGAGTCCTATAGAGATACCCTTCAGCACACAAAATTTTGAAGGTCAAGGTCAAAGGTCAAGGTCACTTTGTGGTCAATCATGGAGGTCGACGAAACCCTTATTTTTTGAGTAACTTTGATCGGATCGTCTCCAAACTTCATGGGAATCTAGTATATGGTCCGGCGCTCAGCTGATTAGTTTTTGGTGGCGATCGGCCTTGACCTTCATGGTTAGCGCTGGAGGTCGAAAATTATTGACCCCAAGGTCAAATGTTGAAACCCTTATTTTTTGAGTAACTTTGATCGGATCGTCTCCAAACTTCATGGGAATCTAGTATATGGTCCGGCGCTCAGCTGATTAGTTTTTGGTGGCGATCGGCCTTGACCTTCATGGTTAGCGCTGGAGGTCGAAAATTATTGACCCCAAGGTCAAATGTTGAAATCGTAGGTACCATATCTTCGCATATCTTCGCATGTAACTTCGCATATCAGAGTCCTATAGAGATACCCTTCAGCACACAAAATTTTGAAGGTCAAGGTCAAAGGTCAAGGTCACTTTGTGGTCAATCATGGAGGTCGACGAAACCCTTATTTTTTGAGTAACTTTGATCGGATCGTCTCCAAACTTCATGGGAATCTAGTATATGGTCCGGCGCTCAGCTGATTAGTTTTTGGTGGCGATCGGCCTTGACCTTCATGGTTAGCGCTGGAGGTCGAAAATTATTGACCCCAAGGTCAAATGTTGAAATCCTTATTTTTTGAGTAACTTTGATCGGATCGTCTCCAAACTTCATGGGAATCTAGTATATGGTCCGGCGCTCCGCTGATTAGTTTTTGGTGGCGATCGGCCTTGACCTTCATGGTTAGCGCTGGAGGTCGAAAATTATTGACCCCAAGGTCAAATTTTGAAATCGTAGGTACCATATCGAGTAATACCTCATATGAATGCCCTTGATGAGTGCTTCCCAGATCTGTAAACAGTTTGACGCTATGACGTCATTTGATGACGTCATGACGAAAAAACGGAATTTTCATGAAAAAATTATTTCCTCAGTTCTCATCAAAATCTTTCAATATTTCATGTGCGTTGGTCATGAAGACATACTATTCACCATACGAAATTATTAAGGTCAAGGTCAAAGGTCAAGGTCACTTGGCAAGATACGGTTCACCCTGTGGGTGACATATGTTTATTTGTTTTCTCGATCATCCCAAGAGATCAACGGGCTTCCCAGAGAGCAACCCCCCAAATCAACAGAGGTCTGAACCACAACCTCAAGAGATGACTATCAGCCAACTCCGGGCTATTTATTTTCATCTTGCTTTGATCCATTCATTCCTCATATCTCACTTTTTTTCTCGATCCCACTCATTCTTTCAGTTGCAGTTTGGCATGGTCCTTCGTGATTCAAGTGTGCACCATCCCCATTATGTCCACTGAAAAATTTGCAATTCATTCGTTCAGAAATGTGCAAATGTATGCTTTCTTGTAGGAGCTTAGCTGTCTTTTGGCGACAAAGGTTAGCAAGCACATTTCATTTCCATTGCAATTAGAGAAGCCAATACAATGAAAGCCTCCCTGTGGAAATAAAACATTCCCTGCTGAAATAGTGCACACATCTGTACACCATGATATACAATAAAACCGTACTTGCAGTCGTATAACAACTTAAAAACCGCAGCATTCTGATTAGTCATTAAACCTTACGACGAGCTTCATATTGAATATGTACAGTGCTGTGTTGTGCATTTGGTCTGGACCATAGTGATGGGAATAAGTCATTTAGTGCAAATGATGAAAACTGCTTTCTTCAGATTTGATTAGAGCCAGATTCCTTTTCTCTTATGCTTCAACCTAGAGCTAAATTCTGTTTGAATTACATGTGTTTAGTCATTGCAAAATGGTGGGAAAGATTACATCTAGCAACTAGATGGTATTCATAGAATACTTACCCTGCGCAGTCAACTTGTTGTGAGCCAACTCTTCTGTTTATGAACATTTTCTTCCTTTGATCCAATATGGCTGCCAGACCACGTGAGCGATTACATCATAAATTTATATTCTCTAATATAATTGTTGCATAGATCACGCTCAATACATTTCAAACTGATCAGACTAAGCGTTGTCCCTGTCGAATTATGACGTCATAATTATGGCACCAATGACGTCATCGTTAACAACACCTATTCCCCATATGGAGTTCTTTACAATGAGCCATGTTTCAATTTTTTCCAAGCAGCGGTTTTGGAGATATAGAGGTGCAACATTTTTCGGGTTTTCCAAGATAGCGTCTGTACCACATGACCTATGACGTCACGATTATCATGAGAATATTCTAAAGGAGGAGGCGTTCTATGGTGGAAATTTCGTGCCCATCAGACCAACAGTTGCTGAAAAAAAAATCATAATGATTGGATGGATAAGTGTTGTATTTGTCGAATTATGACGTCATAACGAAGGCACCAATGTCATCATCATTAACATATCTTATTCCCCATGGGGAATAGTTGACAATGAGCCAGGTCTCAATTTTTTCCATGAAGTTGCTTCAGAGATATAGAGTTGCAAAGTTTTTCCAAGATGGCGCCTGTATCACATGACCTATGACGTCATGATTATCATTAAAATATTCTACATGAGGATGCGCTCCTACGGTGCAAAATTTCGTGCCCATCAGACCAACAGTTGCTGAGAAAAAAATTCACAATGATCGGATACGTGTTGTACTTGTCGAATTATGACGTCATAACGAAGGCACAGATGACATCATCATTAATATATGTTATTCCCCAAGGAGAGTGTCGTGAAAATCAACCACAGACACGACTTGTACCTTGGGTAGGTTTAATATCATTTAGATCTGTGGTAACATCCTGTAAAATACATTCATGCAATAGACATCAGAATCGGAGTATTACATGGGAAATGACCGATATCAATAGGCAAAGCAAGCAAGTCCAGCATATAGGTGCGTACATAGCATTCAAACTACAGGACTATATGTCACAGTAAGTGTCGCTGGAGTGTCCTTGTGCCGCGGTTGTCCCAGGTCTTATAGACGCCCCTTTAGTGGGATAAGCGAGCACTCCCGGGTTCACCTTCAGTATAATTTCACTACATTCTCCCCGCCGTTAAAACTATACTGCCGCTAGGCAGGTCGCAAGCAAGCGTCAGCAATAATCGAATGGGGTACGTCAATCCACGTCAGTCGGTCCACCCGTAGCGGTTGGGGCGGCGAACTACCCTGCCAGTTCGTGTCCGGAGACTACCGGGTACGGCGTCCCCAAGCCCGGAGTCCCCCGCGTCGGAATAGCTGCCGGAGGTGGGTGTCGGAGGGGGCACCCCAGAGCCATCAGGCAAGGGGGTGGGCGACGACGGTAGTGACGGCAGTAGTTCCATAGAGGAAGCTTCGGTAGAGTCCATAGACTCATAGATTGGTTCGTCGATATCCCTGTCGTCGACCCCACAAGGGGCGAGATGGCGTACAGAGACAGTAGACTCGCGTCCGTCTGCCGTTATCACACGAGCATGCTCGGGATTAGCCTGGAGTACCCGCACCTTATCAACAAGGGGGTCGTACTTGCTAGCGTGAACCGCTCGTTTGAGATAGGCCGGCCCCGGCTCAGCGAGCCAGCTGGGTAAAGATTGGATACTTCCCGAGTGTCTAGGGTGGTGGAACAGTCTTTCGTGAGGAGTCTGGTTGGTGGCTGTACATAGGAGAGCCCGGATCGAGTTTAGAGCTGCAGGTAGCGACCACGCCCATTTATCGAGGCCCCGGCCGAGGGTCCTGAGGCTTAGCATGACGGCCCTCCATATAATCCCATTAAAGCGTTCGATCTGCCCATTCGCGTGGGGCCGGTACGGGGTGGTGTAGCTCGAAGCGACATTATTTTGGAGCAAGTAGCCCCTCACCTCCTGAGACAGGAACACCGCACCCCGATCGGTATGCACGTAGGCCGGATACCCAAACATAGAAAACAAATTCTGCAGGCACCGTATAACCGTGGCAGTCGACATATCCCCGCACGTATAAGCAAAGGGGAATCACGAATACTCATCAACGATAGTGAGCAGATAACGAGAGTTACTCGACACCGGCAACGGCCCTTTGAAGTCCATCGCCAATCACTCCCACGGTCTAGTAGCCCTAACCAGCGTCCCCATAGGAGGGTTGTAAAAACGCGGTTTGAGCTCCGCACAGATAGTGCAATCACGGCAGATCTGGCGGATGTCCTCAATCGAGTACGGCAGATTACCACTGCGCACAAAATGTGCGAAACGCGCCACCCCGGGATGACACATAGTGCCGTGCAAAGCGCGCAGTCCCTCCAAAGTTACAACCCCCGCGCAAGTGGCCGGCCTCGATAAGGCGTCGGCGACCAGGTTATCCTTCCCCGGGCGGTATTTGATGGTGTAGCAGAAGTCGGCGAGTTCGATACGCCAGCGAGTGATTTTCTCATTCTTAATGCGTTGAGCATGTAAGGTGTCGTACATGAATGCAACGCTTTGTTGATCCGTGACGATTTGGAAACACCGCCCGAGCAAGTACGGCCGCCATCGCCGAATTGATTCGACGATCACGTATGCTTCCTTTTCGACAGACGAATGCCTCCGCTCAGCGGAGGTGAGAGTCCGCGAAAAGAAAGCCACTGGGCGCCCCCCTTGGGAGAGAGTCGCCGCTATCGCATGATCCGAGGCATCACTTTCCAAGACGAAAGATACACTCTCGTCAATCGTCGCTACAGCGGCGCCAGCGATGTCGGCTTTAAGGCCCCCGAAGGCCGCCATGGTGGACGGGCCCATGGGGAACGTGTCGCAGGCCACGAGGGGGCGGAGCTTCGTGGAGAAATTTTGCACCCACTTTGAATAGTGGGCGAACAGTCCAAGAGCGCGTTTCAGCGAAGCCGGATCGCTAGGCGGAGCCATATCGAGCAAAGGTCGCAGACGCTCCTTATCCGGAGAGACAGAGTCATGGGTCACGGTGTACCCCAGAAGATCTACCGTGCCTAGAGAGTAACGACACTTAGCCTCATTCATGGTTAGGCGATATTTCTGCGCGACCTCGAGGAAGCGCTTCAGATTAGCGTCGTGATGCCCCTGGTCATACCCACAAACCGTAAGATTGTCCAGATAGACAAAGACATCGGTCAAGTTCTCCTTCGTAACGAGGTCATCCATAGCCCTCTGAAAACATGTGACCTCGTTAGTTACCCCAAAAGGGAGTCGAGTGAACAGGTACAACCGTTGACCCGATTCAAAGGCTGTATAGACGCGATCTGCCCTAGAGATGGGGACCTGATGATACGCACTACGCAGATCGAGAGTGCTATAAACGGAGTACAGGGCCACCTGGCGTACCAGTGCATCCATCCCCGGTAAGGGGTAGGCATCCAGCTGTGTAAAACGATTAATCGTCTGTGAGTAGTCGATTACCATGCGCCGGCGATGGGCCTCACTTCGCACCACTAAGACCTAGGCCCGCCACGGCGACCGACTGGGTTCTATAATACCGTCCTTTAAGAGCTGGGCCGTTTCTTCCGCAATGAATTGTGCGTCTGCGCGAGAGTAGCGCCGCGATTTTACGGCTACAGGGGCACAATCAGTGGTCAGGTTAGGGAACAGCGAGAGAGGCTCCACGTCCATCTGAGCGAGGGCGCACACAGCAAGCGTGTCCGGCCCACCGAAGTCCATTTCCAAATGTCCATGTCGCTTTAGGAAATCGTGTCCTCACAGAACGTCGGCACATAACGCAGGTAATACCATGAGATACACATCTGGGAACATGCGTGCGTCCCTTTATCACAAGTTTCAATCAACATGCCCCTTTTGTGCTCAGCCGAAGTCCTTGGGAGGCCATGAAGATCCGTCGTGTAGTCCCGAGAACCGGCCACCCATGTTGATGCACTAGTCGTTGATCGATAAAACTATCCGTAGACCCCGTGTCGATTAAGGCCTGCACAAAAACGCCCTCGACCCTGAGCGGAATGATGGCCTGCGCAAGGCCGGAAGACCCGGCAGGTATTGTGCCGTCCGGGCGAGAAGATCGCGCCTCGCGAGTGGATCCCACACCAGCTGCAGTTTTCCGGTCGTCCGGGCAGCCCGTGGAGGACCCCCGTAACAAGGGCATAGTTGGCCGCGCTGGAGCAGGAGCATGTAAATCGTAAAAGCCACTGTCAGAGGACGTTCCCACGCCGGCTGCAGTTTGCCGGTCGTTCGGGCAGCCCGTGGAGGACCCTCATGACAAGCGCATAGTTGGCTGTGCTGGAGCAAGTGCGTGTAATTCGTAAGAGCCGCCGTCAGAGGGCGCTCGAGTCACGCATAGAGGATCACTGCCATCCACCGTTCCATGAGCTGGTGCGGTAGCGTGTAATTCGCAAAAGCCGCCGTCAGATGGCGCTCGAGTCCCGTGCAGCGTTCACTGCGAATCCAGAGGAGTTGGCAAAGCAGTACCTCGTTGCTTGTTTGAGGTGGGCGTCCGGACGCCAGCCAAGGCCGATCGCTTCGCGGCCGGTCGTGGTCGCGCCAGTTGTTTAGGCGGCCCGATGTCCCCCACCAAGGTCGAGAGTGCAGCCAGGGGCCCACGAGGAGGGGAGACGCTCATCAAGGCCGGGCGGGGCGCTCCGCTCGGTGCGCAGTCCGTTGGCTCAGCGATAAGCCCATTCAAGGCCGCGTGGGCTCGCGTACCTCGCGCGGACTTTTTGCAGACCTTCGCGAAATGGCCCTTGGTGGAGCACAGATGGCAAATTGCCTCCCGAGCCGGGCATTCTAATCTGGAGTGCTGCCGATTGCCACAAAAATAACACTTCGCGTACCGTTCAGGCCGTGGCCGGGCAGCGGTAGCAGCAGTCAGGCCGGACGCTGAGTCCGCTTCAGGAGCACCCAGAGACTCGGCCGTGGTCGAGTCCTCCCCCATATCCTCGGCGGTAACCCTCTCTGGTCACGCGAATTGAGAAGTCCCTGCCACGACTCGTGGGTGGTCATAAGCGGTAGATTGTTCATGGGCATCTGTAAAGACGTGAGCCAACCGTAGTGCCTCCGTAAATGTCAGCTCCGCGGTCTCCAAGAGTCGGAGCCTCAAGACTCCACAGCTGATTCCAGAGACGAAAGAATCTCGGAGAAGGTCATCCTGAACTTGCTCGTGTGTCCGTACCTCCTGAGCGCTGTCCGCAAGGAGGTGTCGCAGCTCCTGTGCGTAGCGATCGTCGATTCCGATGGTTGTTGTCGCCGCTGAGAGAGCTGATGCCGGCCGTGCACGGCGCTCCGTTTCTTTATGTATAGTCACTTTAGCTCGGCCAGAGCAGTGGCATACGTCTCAAATCGAGCAATGCACCGGTAAACGCGGTGATGGACCTTCGACTAACACGGACAGCTTCACCGCGGCGGTGGGCTCTGTTTCATGCGCTGCGAAGTAATTCTCCAGCGTTTTGAGCCAGTGGGTGAACTCCGACCCTGACTCCTCGGCTTGTGCGTCGGCATCAAGGATCGGTACCATGATCATCTTGGGTTCAGCCATTTCGTAGATTTAAATGATATTAAATGTCGTGAAAATCAACCACAGACACGACTTGTACCTTGGGTAGGTTTAATATCATTTAGATCTGTGGTAACATCCTGTAAAATACATTCATGCAATAGACATCAGAATCGGAGTATTACATGGGAAATGACCGATATCAATAGGCAAAGCAAGCAAGTCCAGCATGTAGGTGCGTACATACCATTCAAACTACAGGACTATATGTCACAGTAAGTGTCGCTGGAGTGTCCTTGTGCCGCGGTTGTCCCGGGTCTTATAGACGCCCCTTTAGTGGGATAAGCGAGCACTCCCGGGTTCACATTCAGTATAATTTCACTACAGAGAGTGCTTGACAATGAGCCATGTTTTAATATTTTTCCATGGAGTGGTTTTGGAGATATAGAGGTGCAACTTTTTTCGATTTTTTCCAAGATGGCGTCTGTAACACGTGACCTATGACGTTATAATTATCATTTAAAAATTCGACAGGAGGAGCCGCACATATTCTGAAAATTTAGTGTCCATCGGACAAACAGTTGCAGAGGAATTTTTGTTTTATTCATACTGATCAGATCAAGCGTTGTACTTGTCGAATTATGACGTCATAATTAAGGCACCGATGACATCACCATCAACATATCTTTTTTCCCATGGTAAGTACTTGCCAATGAGATATGTTTCAATTTTTTCCATTGAGTGGTTTCGGAGATTTCGATGTGTAACTTTTTTCCAAGATGGCGTCCGTACCACATGACCTATGACGTCATAGTTATGAATAAAAAAATTATGCAGGCGGAGGCGCTTCGGTTAAATTTTGTATCAATCGGACCAACGGTTGCCGAGAAAATGAATTTATAAAATGCAGACACGTACGGCAGACGGCACACGTACGCAAGTGAATGCTTAACCCTGATTTTTGCTTCATGAGCGCAGGGTAATTAGTGGTAGTGAAGCAATAGTTGCACGTCGAGGCTATGTCACGGTAGTCACATCGTTAATCTAGTGCTACCTTTTCCCACCTTCTTGTTGCGTCGGCTGGGGAAACATTCTTGGCCGTCATTTACAAAACGTCAGGGTCGGTCTGACATTCTGCTGAAGGTGGCAGCAACTTGCAGTTTGCGTATGGTCATGCTAGGGATAACTCGCGTACATTCTCCTCGAGAGACACCACGAGATCTTCAACGTCCACTGGGTAATTCTCGCAGAGGGGACTCTCATGTAGCTTAGCGTCAGTCCGAGGAATGGCGCACTTTGTGAATGGTGCAATCTGAGTTCATAGTGGGGCTGAGAATCAAACCGAGACGAGACCACTCCAAAGTAAGTGTGCTTCATCTGTACAATCTGTCACAATCATCCTGGTGTTATAATGTGGCACATCATTCGCTCGTCTATTCTTGTCACATTATTTACTGTTTTCGTGTTAGTGAGTTGCGTTCCAAAATCAGTGGACTGTGTTCTTTTCTTCAGCAATAAGTTGCACGACAAAGTTAATTAATAATAACAATGGCCATTCTAAAGAATTAAAGAGGGGAGGTTGGGAGTACAGTATAACTAACTTTGGTCAACTTTTCTGCGAACGTGGTTAAACTCATAACCATCCTTCCCAACTTTTTGTTCCTCATCTACAGTGACTTAAACTGCTATTATGACAGCTGTCTGGGAGTTAGCTCTGCAACAAATAACCATGGAATTGCATGTGAGGCTTTCTGTGACTCTATAGATCTGTGGATCTCACAATATCTTTAAACTTCCCAACCTGGATTTCAGAAACTGGAATGTTCTCCATCTTGAGTCTTGACTAACTTTCCATCCAACAGCTCTTATTCCTCCTCTGCCACTCTTGGCTCTTCTTCTTTTGAATGCGCACAAGGCTGCGGGTAGCACCATTTGCTGATGGTGCAGCTGTACTCATGATGCAGTATGCCACTCGTACTTGTATGTTGGAGCAGGAATTTTGGAGTTGACCAGGGTGCCGGTGACGGCTCGTCTACTTTTCACAAATGGCACAGTGGGATCTTTAACGTCCAGCATCTAATGCTGGCAGATGGGCTGCCCCACTTAACAACTGCACGAGGGATGGCACACACATTGATGAATCGCCCTGCCTGTGAAACACCAAATGGACAGTTTGATTCCAACCCAGGCTAAACATCCCACAGGCATCCCACAGGCATTCCTATCCTGCCATTCCTTTGCTACTCTGAACACTTTCTTCTCAAAGCTCATATCTCTCTGGTCATTTTTAGAGAGAGACATCCATGCCAGTTTGCATTAGCCAACTGGCAGAGACTGCAATCTGCCATCTCACAAAGGGACTGGCCTGCATTCTGTACATTATCTGATATTGGTTCCACCAGGGAGTACTAATACACAGATCATCTCTTTCTCATGCACCTGTTCATGCCAATCCTGCCAGCAGTTCGTTTATCCATCTTTTACTCCCTGGTACACTGAATCCTGCAGAGAAGCAGTTTTGATCAAGCAGCGTCCTTTTTCAGCATGAAAAGCTAATCCAACTGATTGCAACTTTAATTCATTTATTCAGTTTGACAACAACTGTGTCCATCCTGAGGCATGCCATAAAACACCATCTTTCAAATCTCAAGGCTATACTTTCCAACTAGTCTCCTTCCTCCAAGTTATGGTGAAGCATGGTTGAGTACGTCACTGGTGTATGCTCCTCCTCCATCCCAGACCTCACCTCAAATGGCAGTAGGTACTGCTGACACTGGCGAAAGAGGGAGATAGAATGGCAGAGCAGGATTTGAGAACATCAGCCCTGATGCCATCAGGGCCCTTTGCCTGAAGCATGGTCAAGACTGGTGAGAACTTCCTCTACCTTCTCTAGTGAGAAGGTAATAATGTCCAGTAGACAGTGAATATGAGGGTTGGGTACACGAGATCTGGAGACAAAGAGTGTTGAGGCATTCTGCCTTATCTGCCTTATAAGGCAGAATGCCTCAACACTCTTTGTCTCCAGATCTCGTGTACCCAACCCTCATATTCACTGTCTACTGGACATTATTACCTTCTCACTAGAGAAGGTAGAGGAAGTTCTCACCAGTCTTGACCATGCTTCAGGCAAAGGGCCCTGATGGCATCAGGGCTGATGTTCTCAAATCCTGCTCTGCCATTCTATCTCCCTCTTTCGCTGCCCCATCCTGTATATCCTTCTCCTTTGGCCACATTCCATCAGCCTGGATGTCAGAAAACATCACTCCTGTTTGAAACTCAGCTCAGCTATAAACGGTCATACTGGTGTTTCACAATAAGGACGATTCACCGATGTCTGTGCTGTACACCCGATGGACAATAGACTGGGAGTCCCATCTGCCAGAATTAGTTGGTGCATGCTAAAAACTCATGGTATCTCAAAGATCCCAGCCACTTTATCCAACACCAGGCTTTCCTCTCCGAATGAAGGCTTGAGTTCCCCAAGGTATTGTCTTGGGCCCGGTCTTGTCTCTCATCTATAAAAACAACCTGTCCGATGCTCTGGAAAACCCTCTCTTCATTTTTTAAGACAATTCCACATTATTTCTTGCAGTACCCCCATCCTACTGTCACACAGACAGCAGCGGCGTCACACTCTGCTGATCTGTAATTGATTAGATGCTGGTCTGATAAATTGAACATGTCCTTCCATCCTGGAAAATTTAACTGTCTCACCCTATTGTTCTGGAAGGATCATCAAACTACCTATGTATTCCATGGAGAGCCACTGGGAGGGATTCAGTCTCTTGAACCTCTTGGCCTTAACATCAGCCATGACCTTTTCGGGGTCAACTACATGGCAAAGCTGGCCTTCAAAGCCAGCCCCATAGTAGGCATCTTCCATCGATCCAAGTCTTTACGTGGACAAACAGAGCTAGTCACAGTCTACAAGGCCTTTGTCCATAGCTCAATGGACTACAGCTCTGTGCTATGGGCTGACACTCCAACATCACATCACTCTCTCCTAGATTCTGAGGAATATTAAGCTCACAATATTATTGGAATCTCCCACCATCAGGCCAAAATACAAGGTCTGTGTTTTCACATTTTCTTGCTGGTTGTACTCAATTGTTGCCCCACTACACCACATCATTTCAACTTTGCTCTTCCACAACCCTCAGTCTTCTAGAAAAATGAACGAACCAGTTACACTTTGAGAAGAAGCATGTCATAATAACTGTGATTGGCTGTTCAACATGACTGTGTTGTTCATTGGCCATACACAATCAATGAAAGAAAATGGCAGCAAATCCTCAAACAAATCTCCTGTAGAATTGAATCATCAAATTACTGACCTTACACCATAATTACATTATTTTGCCATCACACACTGATGCATAATTTGTTGGACTATTATGACTTAAATGGCCCCAATTAATCCCACCTTGTGGGGTCAGCCATACAAACATGAGTTTTCCTTCTTTGCACCACTCTATCTTAAGCATATTCTCTCTGCACTCTACATCTGTCATGTCCATCTCTACCATCTTAAGTTTAGTCCACCTATTTTTGGCTTAGCAACTGCATCACTATCAAAGGTCTGCCTGAGCACATGCCCCAATTAACAATGATCTGTTGCAATTACAATGCACTCCAGTTATAACAGCAATAAGGTTTTGTTTTGAATTAGGCTGAAAGGAGTATCTGTATGCCCAAAAGCATAATTCTCCGGTCTAATAAACACGACCAATTTTCTTCAATAACTCCTCATAGGACATGACTTCATGAATCAAGCAGAAGTGCACAAGCTAAGTCAGCAATGTGTTGTGGGATTAATTACTGTTAATAAGATCTCTCCTTCCTTGCTCATTCATTTAGAATAGCCTGGAGCACTGCAGTGAATCCGATTACTATGCTATTTAATACATGCAGTCTACACATTACACATTATTGCTATTTTGTTTCTTAATCACATGGACAATTGGCAAACCCTTGACATATTTTTGTAATCAATTATTAAAATACTTTGAAACTTTTTATGTATTTTGACGATGCAGCATTCTTCAGCTGTGGATCTTAGCACCTTTTAAAATTTGCACAGCCTCATCATTGTTTTTTTTATAAATTAAATATTTTTACCTCTGCCACCAAAGGTAGATGGAGGTTATGTTTTCACCCCTGTCTGTCTGTTTCTTTGTTTGTCTGTTTGTGAACAAGATATCTAAAAAGGTTGTGGATGGATTCGCACGAAATTTGGCAGAGATGTAGCGTATTGTCGCGTTTCTGTCGATTAAAATCTTTACCAGGAAACAGATTAGCTGAGCAAGCTTTAACTCTGAGACAACGATCAAATGCGGATTTTATACACGCGGGGGAAGAAAGGGAGAAGGGGAAACTGAAGAGCTTACATGTGGTCCTCTGGCAGTTCCCGAACCTGTAGAAAATAACTCAAACAAAAACGGATTTAGAAATGTACAAAAATAACAAAAGGGTTTATTAAAAGAAATGATGGTAAACTAAATTCCTAAACGGGACGTCCCCCCACACCAGACTTAAAACACAGACAAAGGATGAAAATAAACTGGAAAATAAAATTGTGTGGTTTATCGTGCACTTAGCTCTGATCAGCTCGGGGGGGGGGGGGGGGGGGGAGGGGGGTGGTCTCGCCAGGAATTGCCAAGGCCCCGGAGGTCCGTGCATGGGAACACGCCCAGTAGGCCTCGATGCGCCCTTGTTCTCTAGGCCTCGATGCACCCTTGTTCACGAGGCCTCGTCACGCAAGACACGCTCGTCCGCACGGAGAACTGCAGTTCCCGGGCTGCGGCTCTTCCTGCTGCCTATGCACGTCTCCCGATGGCGTCTCTGAACACGGTCGGTCCAATCACTTCCTGGAGCCCGTCATCCACGCACAATCGTTTGCGAGGTCCAGAACGTGAGCAGGCACAAGAGCGAGAAGGAGAAGAAGCCAAGAGAGAGAGAGAGAGGCATGAGCGCAAGACAGAAAGGGGGAAAATGCCGGTTAGAGACTTCTTTTAACGTCACGCTCTGACGTCATCGGCCCTTTTCTTCCAATCTCTGCAGGCCAACACCACAGGCCCAGCTCCCCACCAATCAGCGCGCAGTCCGCCTGCTGACATCATCAGTCGTGCCTTGCCAATCAGCGTGATGCTTCCTACTCGCCCTTCCCTCTACCAATCAGGGAGTTGCTTCTTACCCCAGCCTTCCTGTTGGTCAACTCCCACCCAATCACTGCCCTTCAGGGCATGGCTCTCGGCCTGCTTGAGTTATGTGTGTCTGTCAGGCGGAATTGTCAGCCCTAATGCTTGATGCCTAGCTTCCGGTTGGTTTTTACTGTTATTTAGTGTAGTTTAATGACAATTCTAACTCATGTCTATGGTGCAGTGCCAAAAGGGACAAAGGATAAATCACCAAGGGAACGACGTACAAGAGATAATTTACTCTTATTCCCTTAGCTAGTTAACATGTCCCGCCCCCTCACGACGGGGACAAATATACACTTAATCCGACATCCGGGCTAACAAGTACTTATTACATGGTGGTTTCTACATGACAATCAGAGCAGGCTACCTATACAAATCTACCTGGTCTAAAGTCATCACTACCCCACTGACATACAGTATGTAACAAGGATGAAACCATTAGATTTTGGTGAAGACCCGGATTCGGATCAGGAGACTAGAAATTTTTAAGTGATTCTTCACCATTGCGAGTTAGGGCCAAAAACTATACATAGCACGATATCTCAAAAAGTTGTGGATGGATTTGGACGAAACTTCTTACATCTTAGCTCTTACATGAGCCTCGATATTGTACACACACACACAAAAAAAATCTTGGTGGGCCGGTTGTGTGTCTAACAAGGACGATTCGATTCAATTTTGGTGAAGATCTGAATATGGTTTCGGATATGAGAATTATATAATTTTTCAAGTGATTCTTCACCATTCGGAGATAGGGCTAAAAACGATACATAGCAGGATATCTCAAAAAGTTATGGATGGATTTGGACGAAACTTGTTGGACAGGTTGTTTGTGTGACGAGGAAGAATAGATTCAATTTTGGTGAAGATCTGGATCCGGATTCAGCTAGTAGAATTTTTAAAGTGATTCTTCACCATTGAGTGATACGACCAAAAACGAGGTGTAGATCTGGGTGTGAAAGACTGGACCTATGTTTATTCCTGTGGTGGATGTGGTGGACCTATGGTGATTGTGATTTTCTGGTCTACTCTGAGATACAAAACGTAAACTGTTCACCAGGCCGAGGTATGCTGTCTTCTGAGTACCGTTCTAGTTACCATTGTTTTTTTTTTCTTCATATTCACTTTTCTTACCTCTTTCCTCTTTGTGAAGGGTATTGATATTTTAGTTCTTATTGAAAAGTGCTATATAAGAAAGGGATTGATTGTTTATTTGGACTGAAATAGATATTCAAACAATCCCTGCCAATTTACAGGATATAATAATTTTATAATTGTTATCAGTGTGTGGGACTGCACAAGTATCAAATATTCAAGCATCCCTGCAATTATATCTCAAATCTTCAAGCATCCCTACAATTATATCTGCAATCTTCAAGCATCCCTGCAATTATATATCAAATATTCAAGCATCCCTGCAATTATATCTCAAATCTTCAAGCATCCCTGCAATTATATCTCAAATCTTCAAGCATCCCTGCAATTATCTCAAATCTTCAAGCATCCCTGCAATTATATCTCAAATCTTCAAGCATCCCTGCAATTATATCTCAAATCTTCAAGCATCCCTGCAATTATATCTCAAATCTTCAAGCATCCCTGCAATTATATCTCAAATCTTCAAGCATCCCTGCAATTATATCTCAAATCTTCAAGCATCCCTGCAATTATATCTCAAATCTTCAAGCATCCCTGCAATTATATCTCAAATCTTCAAGCATCCCTTCAATTATATATCAAATCTTCAAGCATCCCTTCAATTATATATCAAATATTCAAGCATCCCTTCAATTATATCTCAAATCTTCAAGCATCCCTTCAATTATATCTCAAATCTTAAAGCATCCCTTCAATTATATATCAAATCTTCAAGCATCCCTGCAATTATATCTCAAATCTTCAAGCATCCCTGCAATTATATCTCAAATCTTCAAGCATCCCTGCAATTATATCTCAAATCTTCAAGCATCCCTGCAATTATATCTCAAATCTTCAAGCATCCCTGCAATTATATATCAAATATTCAAGCATCCCTGCAATTATATCTCAAATCTTCAAGCATCCCTTCAATTATATCTCAAATCTTCAAGCATCCCTGCAATTATATCTCAAATCTTCAAGCATCCCTGCAATTATATCTCAAATCTTCAAGCATCCCTGCAATTATATCTCAAATCTTCAAGCATCCCTGCAATTATATCTCAAATCTTCAAGCATCCCTGCAATTATATCTCAAATCTTCAAGCATCCCTTCAATTATATCTCAAATCTTCAAGCATCCCTGCAATTATATCTCAAATCTTCAAGCATCCCTGCAATTATATCTCAAATCTTCAAGCATCCCTTCAATTATATCTCAAATCTTCAAGCATCCCTGAAATTATATCTCAAATCTTCAAGCATCCCTGCAATTATATCTCAAATCTTCAAGCATCCCTGCAATTATATCTCAAATCTTCAAGCATCCCTGCAATTATATCTCAAATCTTCAAGCATCCCTGCAATTATATCTCAAATCTTCAAGCATCCCTGCAATTATATCTCAAATCTTCAAGCATCCCTTCAATTATATATCAAATCTTCAAGCATCCCTTCAATTATATATCAAATATTCAAGCATCCCTTCAATTATATCTCAAATCTTCAAGCATCCCTTCAATTATATCTCAAATCTTAAAGCATCCCTTCAATTATATATCAAATCTTCAAGCATCCCTGCAATTATATCTCAAATCTTCAAGCATCCCTGCAATTATATCTCAAATCTTCAAGCATCCCTGCAATTATATCTCAAATCTTCAAGCATCCCTGCAATTATATCTCAAATCTTCAAGCATCCCTGCAATTATATATCAAATATTCAAGCATCCCTTCAATTATATCTCAAATCTTCAAGCATCCCTTCAATTATATCTCAAATCTTAAAGCATCCCTTCAATTATATCTCAAATCTTCAAGCATCCCTGCAATTATATCTCAAATCTTCAAGCATCCCTTCAATTATATATCAAATCTTCAAGCATCCCTTCAATTATATATCAAATATTCAAGCATCCCTTCAATTATATCTCAAATCTTCAAGCATCCCTTCAATTATATCTCAAATCTTAAAGCATCCCTTCAATTATATATCAAATCTTCAAGCATCCCTGCAATTATATCTCAAATCTTCAAGCATCCCTGCAATTATATCTCAAACCTTCAAGCATCCCTGCAATTATATCTCAAATCTTCAAGCATCCCTGCAATTATATCTCAAATCTTCAAGCATCCCTGCAATTATATATCAAATATTCAAGCATCCCTGCAATTATATCTCAAATCTTCAAGCATCCCTGCAATTATATCTCAAATCTTCAAGCATCCCTGCAATTATATCTCAAATCTTCAAGCATCCCTTCAATTATATATCAAATCTTCAAGCATCCCTTCAATTATATCTCAAATCTTCAAGCATCCCTGCAATTAGATCTCAAATCTTCAAGCATCCCTGCAATTATATCTCAAATCTTCAAGCATCCCTGCAATTATATATCAAATATTCAAGCATCCCTGCAATTATATCTCAAATCTTCAAGCATCCTTGCAATTATATCTCAAATCTTCAAGCATCCCTGCAATTATATCTCAAATCTTCAAGCATCCCTGCAATTATATATCAAATATTCAATCATCCCTGCAATTATATCTCAAATCTTCAAGCATCCCTGCAATTATATCTCAAATCTTCAAGCATCCCTGCAATTATATCTCAAATCTTCAAGCATCCCTGCAATTATATCTCAAATCTTCAAGCATCCCTTCAATTATATCTCAAATCTTCAAGCATCCCTGCAATTATATCTCAAATCTTCAAGCATCCCTGCAATTATATCTCAAATCTTCAAGCATCCCTTCAATTATATCTCAAATCTTCAAGCATCCCTGCAATTATATCTCAAATCTTCAAGCATCCCTTCAATTATATATCAAATCTTCAAGCATCCCTTCAATTATATATCAAATATTCAAGCATCCCTTCAATTATATCTCAAATCTTCAAGCATCCCTTCAATTATATCTCAAATCTTAAAGCATCCCTTCAATTATATATCAAATCTTCAAGCATCCCTGCAATTATATCTCAAATCTTCAAGCATCCCTGCAATTATATCTCAAATCTTCAAGCATCCCTGCAATTATATCTCAAATCTTCAAGCATCCCTGCAATTATATCTCAAATCTTCAAGCATCCCTGCAATTATATATCAAATATTCAAGCATCCCTGCAATTATATCTCAAATCTTCAAGCATCCCTGCAATTATATCTCAAATCTCCAAGCATCCCTTCAATTATATATCAAATCTTCAAGCATCCCTTCAATTATATCTCAAATCTTCAAGCATCCCTTCAATTAGATCTCAAATCTTCAAGCATCCCTGCAATTATATCTCAAATCTTCAAGCATCCCTGCAATTATATATCAAATATTCAAGCATCCCTGCAATTATATCTCAAATCTTCAAGCATCCTTGCAATTATATCTCAAATCTTCAAGCATCCCTGCAATTATATCTCAAATCTTCAAGCATCCCTGCAATTATATATCAAATATTCAATCATCCCTGCAATTATATCTCAAATCTTCAATCATCCCTGCAATTATATCTCAAATCTTCAAGCATCCCTGCAATTATATCTCAAATCTTCAAGCATCCCTGCAATTATATCTCAAATAGTCAAGCATCCCTGCAATTATATCTCAAATCTTCAAGCATCCCTTCAATTATATCTCAAATCTTCAAGCATCCCTGCAATTATATCTCAAATCTTCAAGCATCCCTGCAATTATATCTCAAATCTTCAAGCATCCCTGCAATTATATCTCAAATCTTCAAGCATCCCTGCAATTATATATCAAATATTCAAGCATCCCTGCTATTATATCTCAAATCTTCAAGCATCCCTGCAATTATATCTCAAATCTTCAAGCATCCCTGCAATTATATCTCAAATCTTCAAGCATCCCTGCAATTATATCTCAAATCTTCAAGCATCCCTGCAATTATATCTCAAATCTTCAAGCATCCCTGCAATTATATCTCAAATCTTCAAGCATCCCTGCAATTATATATCAAATATTCAAGCATCCCTGCAATTATATCTCAAATCTTCAAGCATCCCTTCAATTATATCTCAAATCTTCAAGCATCCCTGCAATTATATCTCAAATCTTCAAGCATCCCTGCAATTATATCTCAAATCTTCAAGCATCCCTGCAATTATATCTCAAATCTTCAAGCATCCCTGCAATTATATCTCAAATCTTCAAGCATCCCTGCAATTATATCTCAAATCTTCAAGCATCCCTTCAATTATATCTCAAATCTTCAAGCATCCCTGCAATTATATCTCAAACCTTCAAGCATCCCTGCAATTATATCTCAAATCTTCAAGCATCCCTTCAATTATATCTCAAATCTTCAAGCATCCCTGCAATTATATCTCAAATCTTCAAGCATCCCTGCAATTATATCTCAAATCTTCAAGCATCCCTGCAATTATATCTCAAATCTTCAAGCATCCCTGCAATTATATCTCAAATCTTCAAGCATCCCTGCAATTATATCTCAAATCTTCAAGCATCCCTGCAATTATATCTCAAATCTTCAATCATCCCTTCAATTATATATCAAATCTTCAAGCATCCCTTCAATTATATATCAAATATTCAAGCATCCCTTCAATTATATCTCAAATCTTCAAGCATCCCTTCAATTATAACTCAAATCTTAAAGCATCCCTTCAATTATATATCAAATCTTCAAGCATCCCTGCAATTATATCTCAAATCTTCAAGCATCCCTGCAATTATATCTCAAATCTTCAAGCATCCCTGCAATTATATCTCAAATCTTCAAGCATCCCTGCAATTATATCTCAAATCTTCAAGCATCCCTGCAATTATATATCAAATATTCAAGCATCCCTTCAATTATATCTCAAATCTTCAAGCATCCCTTCAATTATATCTCAAATCTTAAAGCATCCCTTCAATTATATCTCAAATCTTCAAGCATCCCTGCAATTATATCTCAAATCTTCAAGCATCCCTTCAATTATATATCAAATCTTCAAGCATCCCTTCAATTATATATCAAATATTCAAGCATCCCTTCAATTATATCTCAAATCTTCAAGCATCCCTTCAATTATATCTCAAATCTTAAAGCATCCCTTCAATTATATATCAAATCTTCAAGCATCCCTGCAATTATATCTCAAATCTTCAAGCATCCCTGCAATTATATCTCAAACCTTCAAGCATCCCTGCAATTATATCTCAAATCTTCAAGCATCCCTGCAATTATATCTCAAATCTTCAAGCATCCCTGCAATTATATATCAAATATTCAAGCATCCCTGCAATTATATCTCAAATCTTCAAGCATCCCTGCAATTATATCTCAAATCTTCAAGCATCCCTGCAATTATATCTCAAATCTTCAAGCATCCCTTCAATTATATATCAAATCTTCAAGCATCCCTTCAATTATATCTCAAATCTTCAAGCATCCCTGCAATTAGATCTCAAATCTTCAAGCATCCCTGCAATTATATCTCAAATCTTCAAGCATCCCTGCAATTATATATCAAATATTCAAGCATCCCTGCAATTATATCTCAAATCTTCAAGCATCCTTGCAATTATATCTCAAATCTTCAAGCATCCCTGCAATTATATCTCAAATCTTCAAGCATCCCTGCAATTATATATCAAATATTCAATCATCCCTGCAATTATATCTCAAATCTTCAAGCATCCCTGCAATTATATCTCAAATCTTCAAGCATCCCTGCAATTATATCTCAAATCTTCAAGCATCCCTGCAATTATATCTCAAATCTTCAAGCATCCCTTCAATTATATCTCAAATCTTCAAGCATCCCTGCAATTATATCTCAAATCTTCAAGCATCCCTGCAATTATATCTCAAATCTTCAAGCATCCCTTCAATTATATCTCAAATCTTCAAGCATCCCTGCAATTATATCTCAAATCTTCAAGCATCCCTTCAATTATATATCAAATCTTCAAGCATCCCTTCAATTATATATCAAATATTCAAGCATCCCTTCAATTATATCTCAAATCTTCAAGCATCCCTTCAATTATATCTCAAATCTTAAAGCATCCCTTCAATTATATATCAAATCTTCAAGCATCCCTGCAATTATATCTCAAATCTTCAAGCATCCCTGCAATTATATCTCAAATCTTCAAGCATCCCTGCAATTATATCTCAAATCTTCAAGCATCCCTGCAATTATATCTCAAATCTTCAAGCATCCCTGCAATTATATATCAAATATTCAAGCATCCCTGCAATTATATCTCAAATCTTCAAGCATCCCTGCAATTATATCTCAAATCTTCAAGCATCCCTTCAATTATTATATATCAAATCTTCAAGCATCCCTTCAATTATATCTCAAATCTTCAAGCATCCCTGCAATTATATCTCAAATCTTCAAGCATCCCTGCAATTATATCTCAAATCTTCAAGCATCCCTGCAATTATATCTCAAATCTTCAAGCATCCCTGCAATTATATATCAAATATTCAAGCATCCCTGCTATTATATCTCAAATCTTCAAGCATCCCTGCAATTATATCTCAAATCTTCAAGCATCCCTGCAATTATATCTCAAATCTTCAAGCATCCCTTCAATTATATATCAAATCTTCAAGCATCCCTTCAATTATATCTCAAATCTTCAAGCATCCCTGCAATTATATCTCAAATCTTCAAGCATCCCTGCAATTATATCTCAAATCTTCAAGCATCCCTGCAATTATATCTCAAATCTTCAAGCATCCCTGCAATTATATCTCAAATCTTCAAGCATCCCTGCAATTATATCTCAAATCTTCAAGCATCCCTTCAATTATATATCAAATCTTCAAGCATCCCTTCAATTATATATCAAATATTCAAGCATCCCTTCAATTATATCTCAAATCTTCAAGCATCCCTTCAATTATAACTCAAATCTTAAAGCATCCCTTCAATTATATATCAAATCTTCAAGCATCCCTGCAATTATATCTCAAATCTTCAAGCATCCCTGCAATTATATCTCAAATCTTCAAGCATCCCTGCAATTATATCTCAAATCTTCAAGCATCCCTGCAATTATATCTCAAATCTTCAAGCATCCCTGCAATTATATATCAAATATTCAAGCATCCCTTCAATTATATCTCAAATCTTCAAGCATCCCTTCAATTATATCTCAAATCTTAAAGCATCCCTTCAATTATATCTCAAATCTTCAAGCATCCCTTCAATTATATATCAAATATTCAAGCATCCCTTCAATTATATATCAAATCTTCAAGCATCCCTTCAATTATATATCAAATATTCAAGCATCCCTTCAATTATATCTCAAATCTTCAAGCATCCCTGCAATTATATCTCAAACCTTCAAGCATCCCTGCAATTATATCTCAAATCTTCAAGCATCCCTGCAATTATATCTCAAATCTTCAAGCATCCCTGCAATTATATATCAAATATTCAAGCATCCCTGCAATTATATCTCAAATCTTCAAGCATCCCTGCAATTATATCTCAAATCTTCAAGCATCCCTGCAATTATATCTCAAATCTTCAAGCATCCCTTCAATTATATATCAAATCTTCAAGCATCCCTTCAATTATATCTCAAATCTTCAAGCATCCCTGCAATTAGATCTCAAATCTTCAAGCATCCCTGCAATTATATCTCAAATCTTCAAGCATCCCTGCAATTATATATCAAATATTCAAGCATCCCTGCAATTATATCTCAAATCTTCAAGCATCCTTGCAATTATATCTCAAATCTTCAAGCATCCCTGCAATTATATCTCAAATCTTCAAGCATCCCTGCAATTATATATCAAATATTCAATCATCCCTGCAATTATATCTCAAATCTTCAAGCATCCCTGCAATTATATCTCAAATCTTCAAGCATCCCTGCAATTATATCTCAAATCTTCAAGCATCCCTGCAATTATATCTCAAATCTTCAAGCATCCCTTCAATTATATCTCAAATCTTCAAGCATCCCTGCAATTATATCTCAAATCTTCAAGCATCCCTGCAATTATATCTCAAATCTTCAAGCATCCCTTCAATTATATCTCAAATCTTCAAGCATCCCTGCAATTATATCTCAAATCTTCAAGCATCCCTTCAATTATATATCAAATCTTCAAGCATCCCTTCAATTATATATCAAATATTCAAGCATCCCTTCAATTATATCTCAAATCAAGCATCCCTTCAATTATATCAATTATCATCATCTGGACTTCAATTATCATATCTTCAATTATCATCTGGACTGGTCTCCCATCTCTACCGCCTCTGACATCAACTCATCCTGGGAATTCTTTCAAAGTAAATTGCTCTCTCTCATGCACAGATTTATACCATCTCGTCTTCAGTTGTCATACCCTTCCTCCCGTCCATGGTACACGGAATCTTGTGGTGAGGCTGTTGCCCTGAAACAACTTGCTTTTGTCTCCTGGAAAGCAAATCCAACGGAAGGAAATCTCATTTCCTTTCACAAAGCCCGAAACAAGTGTGTGTCCACCCTCAGGAGAGCCAGGAAACAATATCTCACCATTCTCAAGACCGAACTTTCTTATCTGTCTCCCTCTTCCAAATCCTGGTGGCGTCTGGTCAAATCTGTTTCTGGTGTTTGTTCCCCCTCCATCCCCTCCCTCACCTCAAACGGCTTAACGGCTGACTCCGCACGTGAAAAAGCTGAATGCCTCAACTCTGTGTTTGCCTCTAAATCTTGTGTCCCAAACCCATCCCTCTCTGTACCCACCGTACCCAGTCGTACCCAGCTGCTCCTGGACTCTGTGTCCTTTCCTCCTGACAAGGTGGAAAAGTTTCTGTCAACCCTCGACTCTGATTCTGCAACTGGTCCTGACGGCATCAGCCCACGGGTCCTAAAATCATGTTCTTCTGCTCTTTCACTCCCTCTTTCTGTTCTCTTCACCCTCTCTTTTGCTCAAGGTCATCTGCCATCTGCTTGGAAATCAGCCAACATCACCGCTTTGCACAAAAAAGGTGCAAAAACAGATCCCAGCAACTACAGACCAATCAGCCTTCTCCCAATTATCAGCAAAGTCATGGAATCCATCATTGCTTCAGATATTAAATCTTTCCTCTTCTCCAATGGCTTGATCTCTGATCATCAATTTGGTTTCAGACCTGGTCACTCTACTCTGGACATGCTGCTTCTGCTTTCTCAACAATGGATGGAGGTCCTCAACGCCAAACAGGAAATTAGAGCTGTCTCCCTTGACATTTCACGTGCCTTCGATACGGTCTGGCACCCTGCTCTGCTCTCCAAACTCTCCTCCTTTGGTATCCATGGAAATCTCCATGCATGGCTGGCGGACTTCCTCTCTGGTCGTAGTCAACGTGTGGCCCTGAATGGGTTTCTCTCATCTCCTCTTCCTGTTCAGGCTGGAGTTCCCCAAGGTAGTGTTCTGGGCCCTGTGCTTTTTCTGGTCTTCATCAATGATCTCTCTGACTCTCTTGAAAATCCTCTCTATCTCTTTGCTGACGACTCTACTCTCTGTCGCTCCATTCCTCATCCCTCAGATCGGCAGTCTGCAGCTTCCTCACTCTCTGCAGACCTGGACAAAATCACAGACTGGTCAAACAAGTGGAACATGTCTTTCAATCCTGACAAATCTCACATTCTTACAATGTCTCTCCGAAAGGACCGACTGGACAACCCTCCCATCTACTTTCTCAACAATCCTCTCCAAGAAGTTCTGTCGCTCAAGCTTTTGGGTCTCACTATCTGCCATGATCTTTCTTGGGAAAACCACATTTCCAAGCTGGCCTCCAAAGCCAGTCGCCGACTGGGCATCCTCCGTCGTGCGAAGTCCTTCCTTGGCACACCTGAGCTCCTCACCACATACAAGGCTTTCATCCGCAGCTCAATGGAATACTGTTCCCCCCTCTGGGCTGGTGCTCCTGCCTCACACCTGGCTCGGCTTCACGCTGTTGAATCCAAAGCTTTCAGAATCATTGGAATCTCCCGCGATGAAGCTATCTCTGAGGGCCTTTCACTCACTCACCGCAGGCAGGTAGGTGGTCTTTCTGTCTTCTACCGACTCCTCTCCGGCCTTGCTCCCCCAGCTCTCTCTGTGCTCTGTCCCCCCAATATTCCTTCAGGTCGCACAAGATCTGCCTGCAACCCTCTTATGGTTAAACTGCCAAAGTCTAGGCTCTCTGCTCACCTTCACTCTTTCATTCCCCTTTTCTCCCGCCTCTGGAACAAACTCCCCCACTCCCTTCAATCCCACTCCTCCCTCCAGGTCTTTAAAACAGCTGTTCACCACCATCTCTTATCTTCCCCCATCGAAAACCTTGATCTTTTCTACCCCCGGTAATTCACCCCAGAGTCCTTGCAGTGTTCATATGTTTTAATCCTCTCCCACCTCCCCCCAAGTCCTCCCGATGTCCCTGCTCTCAAATGTTGTGTTTGTGTCCTTCCCCTTCTTCCCCCTCTCTTTTGTGTCCTCCCCCCTCTCTCCCCATCTTGTCTGCCGCTCCCCTTGTTTTTTGTGTTTTGTGTGTCGGTTTGTCTTTTTGTGTGATTAATGTTTGCTCTTTCACGAGCCTCGATCTTGTATACAAAAAAAAAAAAAAAAAAAAAAAAAAAAAAAAAAAAAAAAAAAAAAAAAAAAAAAAATCTTCAAGCATCCCTTCAATTATATCTCAAATCTTAAAGCATCCCTTCAATTTATATATCAAATCTTCAAGCATCCCTGCAATTATATCTCAAATCTTCAAGCATCCCTGCAATTATATCTCAAATCTTCAAGCATCCCTGCAATTATATCTCAAATCTTCAAGCATCCCTGCAATTATATCTCAAATCTTCAAGCATCCCTGCAATTATATATCAAATATTCAAGCATCCCTGCAATTATATCTCAAATCTTCAAGCATCCCTGCAATTATATCTCAAATCTTCAAGCATCCCTTCAATTATATATCAAATCTTCAAGCATCCCTTCAATTATATCTCAAATCTTCAAGCATCCCTTCAATTAGATCTCAAATCTTCAAGCATCCCTGCAATTATATCTCAAATCTTCAAGCATCCCTGCAATTATATATCAAATATTCAAGCATCCCTGCAATTATATCTCAAATCTTCAAGCATCCTTGCAATTATATCTCAAATCTTCAAGCATCCCTGCAATTATATCTCAAATCTTCAAGCATCCCTGCAATTATATATCAAATATTCAATCATCCCTGCAATTATATCTCAAATCTTCAAGCATCCCTGCAATTATATCTCAAACCTTCAAGCATCCCTGCAATTATATCTCAAATCTTCAAGCATCCCTGCAATTATATCTCAAATAGTCAAGCATTCCTGCAATTATATCTCAAATCTTCAAGCATCCCTTCAATTATATCTCAAATCTTCAAGCATCCCTGCAATTATATCTCAAATCTTCAAGCATCCCTGCAATTATATCTCAAATCTTCAAGCATCCCTGCAATTATATCTCAAATCTTCAAGCATCCCTGCAATTATATATCAAATATTCAAGCATCCCTGCAATTATATCTCAAATCTTCAAGCATCCCTGCAATTATATCTCAAATCTTCAAGCATCCCTGCAATTATATCTCAAATCTTCAAGCATCCCTTCAATTATATATCAAATCTTCAAGCATCCCTTCAATTATATCTCAAATCTTCAAGCATCCCTGCAATTATATCTCAAATCTTCAAGCATCCCTGTAATTATATCTCAAATCTTCAAGCATCCCTGCAATTATATCTCAAATCTTCAAGCATCCCTTCAATTATATATCAAATCTTCAAGCATCCCTTCAATTATATATCAAATCTTCAAGCATCCCTTCAATTATATCTCAAATATTCAAGCATCCCTTCAATTATATCTCAAATTTTCAAGCATCCCTTCAATTACATCTCAAATCTTCAAGCATCCCTGCAATTATATCTCAAATCTTCAAGCATCCCTGCAATTATATCTCAAATCTTCAAGCATCCCTTCAATTATACCTCAAATATTCAAGCATCCCTTCAATTAATATATCAAATCTTCAAGCATCCCTTCAATTACATCTCAAATCTTCAAGCATCCCTTCAATTATTTATCAAATCTTCAAGCATCCCTTCAATTATATATCAAATCTTCAAGCATCCCTTCAATTTATATATCAAATCTTCAAGCATCCCTTCAATTATATATCAAACCTTCAAGCATCCCTGCAATTATATCTCAAATCTTCAAGTATCCCTTCAATTATATATCAAATCTTCAAGCATCCCTTCAATTATATATCAAATCTTCAAGCATCCCTGCAATTATATATCAAATATTCAAGCATCCCTGCAATTATATCTCAAATCTTCAAGCATCCCTGCAATTATATCTCAAATCTTCAAGCATCCCTGCAATTATATCTCAAATCTTCAAGCATCCCTGCAATTATATATCAAATATTCAAGCATCCCTTCAATTATATCTCAAATCTTCAAGCATCCCTTCAATTATATCTCAAATCTTAAAGCATCCCTTCAATTATATCTCAAATCTTCAAGCATCCCTGCAATTATATCTCAAGTCTTCAAGCATCCCTTCAATTATATATCAAATCTTCAAGCATCCCTTCAATTATATATCAAATATTCAAGCATCCCTTCAATTATATCTCAAATCTTCAAGCATCCCTGCAATTATATCTCAAACCTTCAAGCATCCCTGCAATTATATCTCAAATCTTCAAGCATCCCTGCAATTATATCTCAAATCTTCAAGCATCCCTGCAATTATATATCAAATATTCAAGCATCCCTGCAATTATATCTCAAATCTTCAAGCATCCCTGCAATTATATCTCAAATCTTCAAGCATCCCTGCAATTATATCTCAAATCTTCAAGCATCCCTTCAATTATATATCAAATCTTCAAGCATCCCTTCAATTATATCTCAAATCTTCAAGCATCCCTGCAATTATATCTCAAATCTTCAAGCATCCCTGCAATTATATCTCAAATCTTCAAGCATCCCTGTAATTATATCTCAAATCTTCAAGCATCCCTGCAATTATATCTCAAATCTTCAAGCATCCCTTCAATTATATATCAAATCTTCAAGCATCCCTTCAATTATATATCAAATCTTCAAGCATCCCTTCAATTATATCTCAAATATTCAAGCATCCCTTCAATTATATCTCAAATTTTCAAGCATCCCTTCAATTACATCTCAAATCTTCAAGCATCCCTGCAATTATATCTCAAATCTTCAAGCATCCCTGCAATTATATCTCAAATCTTCAAGCATCCCTTCAATTATACCTCAAATATTCAAGCATCCCTTCAATTAATATATCAAATCTTCAAGCATCCCTTCAATTACATCTCAAATCTTCAAGCATCCCTTCAATTATTTATCAAATCTTCAAGCATCCCTTCAATTATATATCAAATCTTCAAGCATCCCTTCAATTTATATATCAAATCTTCAAGCATCCCTTCAATTATATATCAAACCTTCAAGCATCCCTGCAATTATATCTCAAATCTTCAAGTATCCCTTCAATTATATATCAAATCTTCAAGCATCCCTTCAATTATATATCAAATCTTCAAGCATCCCTGCAATTATATATCAAATATTCAAGCATCCCTGCAATTATATCTCAAATCTTCAAGCATCCCTGCAATTATATCTCAAATCTTCAAGCATCCCTGCAATTATATCTCAAATCTTCAAGCATCCCTGCAATTATATATCAAATATTCAAGCATCCCTTCAATTATATCTCAAATCTTCAAGCATCCCTTCAATTATATCTCAAATCTTAAAGCATCCCTTCAATTATATCTCAAATCTTCAAGCATCCCTGCAATTATATCTCAAGTCTTCAAGCATCCCTTCAATTATATATCAAATCTTCAAGCATCCCTTCAATTATATATCAAATATTCAAGCATCCCTTCAATTATATCTCAAATCTTCAAGCATCCCTGCAATTATATCTCAAACCTTCAAGCATCCCTGCAATTATATCTCAAATCTTCAAGCATCCCTGCAATTATATCTCAAATCTTCAAGCATCCCTGCAATTATATATCAAATATTCAAGCATCCCTGCAATTATATCTCAAATCTTCAAGCATCCCTGCAATTATATCTCAAATCTTCAAGCATCCCTGCAATTATATCTCAAATCTTCAAGCATCCCTTCAATTATATATCAAATCTTCAAGCATCCCTTCAATTATATCTCAAATCTTCAAGCATCCCTGCAATTAGATCTCAAATCTTCAAGCATCCCTGCAATTATATCTCAAATCTTCAAGCATCCCTGCAATTATATATCAAATATTCAAGCATCCCTGCAATTATATCTCAAATCTTCAAGCATCCTTGCAATTATATCTCAAATCTTCAAGCATCCCTGCAATTATATCTCAAATCTTCAAGCATCCCTGCAATTATATATCAAATATTCAATCATCCCTGCAATTATATCTCAAATCTTCAAGCATCCCTGCAATTATATCTCAAATCTTCAAGCATCCCTGCAATTATATCTCAAATCTTCAAGCATCCCTGCAATTATATCTCAAATCTTCAAGCATCCCTTCAATTATATCTCAAATCTTCAAGCATCCCTGCAATTATATCTCAAATCTTCAAGCATCCCTGCAATTATATCTCAAATCTTCAAGCATCCCTTCAATTATATCTCAAATCTTCAAGCATCCCTGCAATTATATCTCAAATCTTCAAGCATCCCTTCAATTATATATCAAATCTTCAAGCATCCCTTCAATTATATATCAAATATTCAAGCATCCCTTCAATTATATCTCAAATCTTCAAGCATCCCTTCAATTATATCTCAAATCTTAAAGCATCCCTTCAATTTATATATCAAATCTTCAAGCATCCCTGCAATTATATCTCAAATCTTCAAGCATCCCTGCAATTATATCTCAAATCTTCAAGCATCCCTGCAATTATATCTCAAATCTTCAAGCATCCCTGCAATTATATCTCAAATCTTCAAGCATCCCTGCAATTATATATCAAATATTCAAGCATCCCTGCAATTATATCTCAAATCTTCAAGCATCCCTGCAATTATATCTCAAATCTTCAAGCATCCCTTCAATTATATATCAAATCTTCAAGCATCCCTTCAATTATATCTCAAATCTTCAAGCATCCCTTCAATTAGATCTCAAATCTTCAAGCATCCGTGCAATTATATCTCAAATCTTCAAGCATCCCTGCAATTATATATCAAATATTCAAGCATCCCTGCAATTATATCTCAAATCTTCAAGCATCCTTGCAATTATATCTCAAATCTTCAAGCATCCCTGCAATTATATCTCAAATCTTCAAGCATCCCTGCAATTATATATCAAATATTCAATCATCCCTGCAATTATATCTCAAATCTTCAAGCATCCCTGCAATTATATCTCAAATCTTCAAGCATCCCTGCAATTATATCTCAAATCTTCAAGCATCCCTGCAATTATATCTCAAATAGTCAAGCATTCCTGCAATTATATCTCAAATCTTCAAGCATCCCTTCAATTATATCTCAAATCTTCAAGCATCCCTGCAATTATATCTCAAATCTTCAAGCATCCCTGCAATTATATCTCAAATCTTCAAGCATCCCTGCAATTATATCTCAAATCTTCAAGCATCCCTGCAATTATATATCAAATATTCAAGCATCCCTGCAATTATATCTCAAATCTTCAAGCATCCCTGCAATTATATCTCAAATCTTCAAGCATCCCTGCAATTATATCTCAAATCTTCAAGCATCCCTTCAATTATATATCAAATCTTCAAGCATCCCTTCAATTATATCTCAAATCTTCAAGCATCCCTGCAATTATATCTCAAATCTTCAAGCATCCCTGTAATTATATCTCAAATCTTCAAGCATCCCTGCAATTATATCTCAAATCTTCAAGCATCCCTTCAATTATATATCAAATCTTCAAGCATCCCTTCAATTATATATCAAATCTTCAAGCATCCCTTCAATTATATCTCAAATATTCAAGCATCCCTTCAATTATATCTCAAATTTTCAAGCATCCCTTCAATTACATCTCAAATCTTCAAGCATCCCTGCAATTATATCTCAAATCTTCAAGCATCCCTGCAATTATATCTCAAATCTTCAAGCATCCCTTCAATTATACCTCAAATATTCAAGCATCCCTTCAATTAATATATCAAATCTTCAAGCATCCCTTCAATTACATCTCAAATCTTCAAGCATCCCTTCAATTATTTATCAAATCTTCAAGCATCCCTTCAATTATATATCAAATCTTCAAGCATCCCTTCAATTTATATATCAAATCTTCAAGCATCCCTTCAATTATATATCAAACCTTCAAGCATCCCTGCAATTATATCTCAAATCTTCAAGTATCCCTTCAATTATATATCAAATCTTCAAGCATCCCTTCAATTATATATCAAATCTTCAAGCATCCCTGCAATTATATATCAAATATTCAAGCATCCCTGCAATTATATCTCAAATCTTCAAGCATCCCTGCAATTATATCTCAAATCTTCAAGCATCCCTTCAATTATATATCAAATCTTCAAGCATCCCTTCAATTATATCTCAAATCTTCAAGCATCCCTGCAATTAGATCTCAAATCTTCAAGCATCCATGCAATTATATCTCAAATCTTCAAGCATCCCTGCAATTATATATCAAATATTCAAGCATCCCTGCAATTATATCTCAAATCTTCAAGCATCCCTGCAATTATATCTCAAATCTTCAAGCATCCCTGCAATTATATCTCAAATCTTCAAGCATCCCTGCAATTATATATCAAATATTCAAGCATCCCTGCAATTATATCTCAAATCTTCAAGCATCCCTGCAATTATATCTCAAATCTTCAAGCATCCCTGCAATTATATCTCAAATCTTCAAGCATCCCTGCAATTATATCTCAAATCTTCAAGCATCCCTGCAATTATATATCAAATATTCAAGCATCCCTGCAATTATATATCAAATATTCAAGCATCCCTGCAATTATATCTCAAATCTTCAAGCATCCCTGCAATTATATCTCAAATCTTCAAGCATCCCTGCAATTATATCTCAAATCTTCAAGCATCCCTGCAATTATATCTCAAATCTTCAAGCATCCCTGCAATTATATCTCAAATCTTCAAGCATCCCTTCAATTATATATCAAATCTTCAAGCATCCCTGCAATTATATATCAAATCTTCAAGCATCCCTGCAATTATATCTCAAATCTTCAAGCATCCCTGCAATTATATCTCAAATCTTCAAGCATCCCTGCAATTATATCTCAAATCTTCAAGCATCCCTGCAATTATATCTCAAATCTTCAAGCATCCCTGCAATTATATCTCAAATCTTCAAGCATCCCTTCAATTATATATCAAATCTTCAAGCATCCCTTCAAATATATCTCAAATCTTCAAGCATGCCTGCAATTATATATCAAATCTTCAAGCATCCCTTCAATTATATATCAAATCTTCAAGCATCCCTTCAATTATATATCAAATCTTCAAGCATCCCTTCAATTATATATCAAACCTTCAAGCATCCCTTCAATATAATTATATATCAAATCTTCAAGCATCCCTTCAATTATATATCAAATCTTCAAGCATCCCTTCAATATAATTATATATCAAATCTTCAAGCATCCCTTCAATATAATTATATATCAAATCTTCAAGCATCCCTTCAATTATATATCAAATCTTCAAGCATCCCTTCAATATAATTATATATCAAATCTTCAAGAATCCCTTCAATTATATATCAAATCTTCAAGCATCAAAAAGACAACGAGTTCAAAATATTGGTCACAATTATCGTCGACAAAATGGTAAAATTATATTTGCATCACTTTCTCATCATCCAATTGAAATGTTAATCCAGCTCTTAAAATACTCACAAAATTCGACATGTAGATAAATATTTCACCATACTGAAAAGGCAGGGATTGTTTTTGGGAACCCAGAAAGATTAAAAAAAAACTCCATTAAGTTTCAATGGTTGTCACAAAATCATGAATATGAACACAAATTCGAAATTTTGAGAAATAACGCAAGTAAGATGTTTCTTTCTGGAACTTTTGATTGCAATCCGAGCAATAGTTTTGTTTGAAACATGTTTGTAGAAACATTCTGGATAATGTTCATAAATTAATTGCAGAAAACCTTTTACTTAAGTTTCGTCCAGAAAGAATATCACAATAATTTTGTTTTGCAAAAGAGCTTACTAACAGAACCATTGCTTTTTATGCCTCCGCCGACAAAGACGCCGGAGGCAATTCTGTTTTCGGTTTGGCCGAACGTCCGTCCGTCCTTCCGTCCGTCCGTCTGTACGAGCTAAACCTCGTTTTTCTCAGCAACCACATGTCCAATTGAGACAAAACTTTCAGGGTAGGAGTGACACCCATGCAGAATGTTTTTTTTGATAATTGTGACGATATAGGTCACGTGGTATGGCAGCCATCCTGGATTCAACGCAAATAATTAAAAAATTATTTCTCGGAAACCGCTGAATGGAAAAATTTGAAACTTGGCACATTGTCAAGTACTCCCAATGGGGAACAAAAGCATGGTAATGATGACATCAGAGGTGAAGTGGTATACGAGCCAAAAATGTTTCAATCAAATTCCTTATCCTAAAAATCTGAAATTGCATGCACATGATCTATGACCCATTTATATTGAAATATTCAATTTATGACATCATAGGTCACATGGTTTGGCAGCCACATTGGATTGAAGGAAAGTATTAAATAATTATATCTCTGAAACCACTCACCCTATTGACGCGAAATTTTACAAATATCATCTAACATCACTGATGCATATTGTTTGAAAATGATGATGTCATAGGTCACGTTGTTTGACAGCCATCTTGGATAGAAAAACGAACCTTGTCCGATCAATACGAACTTCACAAACGTGATCCCCTACCCATACATATGCAGAGTGATGGCATCTACCCATTGTGGGACTATGCGGAGGCATATTGGCGACACAGTCGCATAGTTATGGTTTTTTACTGGTTTTTATGGTTTTACCATGGTTTTACCATTATAGTTATGGTTTTACCATTGCTTCAGCTTGTAAATGTAGACCATTTCCCTAACCTTTGATCCATATTTGCATGTTCATCCTTGCCAGCATGTCCACCATGCTCCATGATTGTTATTGTCAGCCATTGTCAATATAAGACTTTTGGATTATTTTCAAACATGTGCTAAACTTTGAAAATCGACAGTTGTTTACAATGTGTAAACTAGAACAGCAATAATTGTAGAGCACATCGTCTCGTCTCGTGCATTCATTCTGAACAAAAATACCATCATTAACTGAACACGCTACTGTTATGGCCCACTGATATAGTGGCTCATATACCTGTATCATCCATGCACCCTTTTATGTCACGTAGTTTCTTGACATGGGTTACGAATGTCATAAATTTAATTCTTCCCTCAACTCGGGTCATAGATCAGATATATGAAGTTTCAGATTTTTTGAATAAATATTTAAATTCAACCAATTATGGCTGGAATACCACTTAACCAATGATGTCCTTGTTATCAGCCTATTTACCCCATGGTGAGTTGATGACACATGCCAAGTTTCAATTTTTTCATTGAGTGGTTTCAGAGAAAATGATGTCCGATATTTTTCCTTTTGATCCAATATGGCTGCCAGACCGTGTGACACATGACGTCATAAATTTCATTATTCACTCACATCAGGTCATAGATCAGATATATGAAGTTTCAGATTTTTGGATAAGGATTTCAATTCAACCAATTATGGCTGAAATAGCACTTCACTGATGATGTCATCGTTATCACCCTACGAGTATATAGCCCATGTGGAGTTGATGACATATGCCAAGTTTCAATTTTTTTCATTGAGTGGTTTTTGAGTGGAAAATGATGTCCAAATTTGTTTTTCCTTGAATCCAATGTGACTTAAGATGTCAGAATTAACAATAAAATATTATCCATGGGGAGTCCCCCCTAAGTTTCAAGTTTTGGTTCGATCGGACATGTGGTTGAAGAGAAAACCATTTTCAAAATGAAAATTTACAGATGCGGAAATGCGCACACGGACACACACACAAACACACGGGCATTGAATTAGCCTTGCATCCCCTTCAGGGCAAGACTAATAAAGAATCAATGGATTAATTGTAGCTGTCTCAGATCCATAAGCACAGCTTGAGATTTTGCTTCACTAGAACTTTCCAGATGGGTAACAAAGAGGATAGAGTAAACAAGGCTGTGGAAACACTGCCGTACATCTGACACACAGTCTCCAGATGAGGACTTTTTTAAAAATCTCAGATAATGGAATTTTGTCCCTGTGGACACTGAGCAGTCATTCCCTATAATTGAAGGGGGCAGGTCGAAGACTTCCTGTTGAATCTGCGAGGAGCATGCTGATAGGCGACCACGTGACCAATCGAATCAGGCCGAGCAAACCTTATGGGCATGTGGTGCGATCTTTTCTACCACCAATCGACCTTTAACCTACAACAGGATTTCATAAAAGTAAACCACCAGACGAAGCCACCATGACAAACAGAATCAACCCAAGAGAGCAAGTGAGGTTTATATGTGTATTGAAAGCACAGGGATTCGGGGAATTTAGAAAAGAAGCAACAAGACTTGAGCATGCTCCGGGTCGGAGGTGAATCGGTACTCATGCGCACATGGCGTTTGAAGCAGTGTTGTATTGATCGGATCAGAAGGGCTCTATTTTGGATTATTATTGCTACGTCCGACTGCAACCACACCTCCTGGGTGATGGGAGGGAGAGGCAATGTGCTCGTGTGGCAGACGGCCATTGCTGCTCACAGATCACGCGCAACTTCGGCTGTATGGGACGTGATTTGTGCCTCAGTACTCCATCGAGTTCGGAGGTCCATAATATTTCTGCCTATAAAATAAACATTAAAAACATGTTTTTATGCCTATGTTGCAAAAGTATAAAAGATTAACTGGAGAATGAAACCAGAAAGTTTTACTAGTGTAAAAGTAAAATATACTCACTCTTAATTGGCCTTAAAATTATTGTTTGATTTGCACTGCAATTGTACAATCAGTCCTGGAGAAACATACACGACATCCATTTATCCTAAAATCCTTTAAAATTCTTAAAATAATTCTTAAATTATTTTAATTCTTAAATTTTAATTTTTTTAAAAGAATTTTAAGAATTTAATTTTAAGAATTTTAAGAATTTAAATTTTAAATTTAATTTTTAAGAATTTAAGAATTTTAATTCTTAAATTAATATTTTAAAAATAAAATTCTTAAAATAATTACAAATATGCATAAATCATGAACAGCACAAAACCATCTCATAATTGGTATTCGATTATCAAAATGTACATATCCGATAGGATAAAGCAAAGGGGAAATGTCAATTCCCAGCCGATTCTAATGCCTGGCACTGCTTATGGAAGATATTAGATGCTCTTCTTTTCTTGTTTCATTTGTTTGTTCAAACAAGTCCTATTTTGCACATTTCTTCGCAGCAGCAAAAATGATCATGAAGTGAAGACCTGTCATAATGTAAAAATTTTCAACCACCTCCTGCTGCTACGTGGAAGCTGAATCAATACATTTTTATTTCTTCCTCATGAATATCATTGCTCCTAATTTGAAGTAATTACTTATGTCAAGGCATAGGATGAGCTTGTGAGAATTGCAATGAAACTGTCTGTTTTTGTTACTTGGCAATTTTATTTTTTTTGACAAGTATGTTGATCACCCCGGTTTGTGTGTTTGTGCGCTTGTCTGTCACTTATACTTGCCTACAGGTCACAATTTTAAACCAAGCTTCACTAAACTTCACCAAATGGTAGAGTTGGTGGTCCAACAGAATCCTATTTATTGTTGAGGTCAAAAGGACAACATAGGCCAAAGGTCAACCACTTTTTCCAAATTTCTAAAATCCTCAATTTTCATCCGATTGACTTGAAATTTGAATAGTATTTACATATCAGCTAACTGAATTCAACCACCAACTATTTTGAGGTCAACATAGGCCAAAAGGTCAACATAGGCCAAAGGTCAACCACTTTATGTCGAATTTCTAAACTCCTCAATTCTCAACCGATTCACTTGAAATTTGAATAGGATTTTCATATCAGCGAACTGAATTCAACCACCAACTATTTTTGAGATCAGCATAGGCCCGGTGTGTACCCTGGTTTAGAATAGGTACACCGTATCCCTGTGCATTGTAAGAGGCGACCAAGGGTTGGCGTCAGGAAGGGCATCCAGCCATAAAAAACATTGCCTCAAACAGGGAACCATGATTGTCATGGGGCCCGCAAGGCTAACCCTCGCTCTAGCGTGGAAAAATGGCCTTAAAACGATCATTCATTCATTCATAGGCCAAAAGGTCAACAAAGGCCAAAGATCAACAACCATTTCAAATTCCTAAAATCCTCAATTTTCATCTGATTGACTTGAAATTTAATCGGATTTTAATATCGGAGAACTGAATTTAACCACCATCTATTTTTGAGGTCAACATAGGTCACAAGGTAAACATATGCCAAAGGTCAACCACTGGTTTTAAAATTTCTAAAATCTTAAATTTTCATCCAATTGACTGAAATTTAAATAGGATTTTCATATCCCCTAAATGAATTCAATGACCAACTATTTTTGAGGTCATCGTAGGCCAAAAGATCAACATGGCCAAAGGTCAACAATCTTTTCAAATATCTAAAATCCTCAATTTTCATCTGATTGACTTGAAATTTGAATAGGAGTTTCAAGTCAGCGAACTGAATTCAACCATCAATTATATTTGAGGTCAACATAGCCCAAAAAGGTCAACATAGGCCAAATTTCTAAAACTGTAAATTTTCATCCAATTTACTTAAAATTTGAAGACGATTTGTATATCAGTTCACTAAATTCAACCACCAATTATTTTTGAGGTCAAAGGGATGCTTTACTGAGTGCCATTATACATTTTTGTCTTTTGCCAAGTGTCGCTCTATGAGTGATTTTTCATCTGTCTGTCTGTTTGTCTGTGGCCATCTTTCTCAGAGATGGCTGAGCAGATCTTCATTAAACTGTCAGAAGTTCATGAGTGAATGTCGCGAGTGTTTTAGGCAAAAAATATTCTTTTAATTTTGAAAACAAAATTATTATTTTGGGGATTAAAAAGAATCGCTTTATATAGTGCCTGTGTCTTTGTAGCTATATGGAAGGTACTATTAAATTATCCCCGATTCGTGTGTGTGTGTAATATCATATTAAATATTAATTTTCCTTATTGGGTGTAAGTCGGGAAGTGTTTTAGGCACCTAAAATAAAAAATAGAAAAAAACAAACGAATTTATTTCTTCAAAATGCCAACCTGATTAGAACATCACCGGGCAACGCCGGGTACTCCTGTCCGTCCTTTAATAAATAGTAAATTAATAGAAGACCATAGCCCATACTCTTTGCAGAGTTCCAGGGCATACTATGACAAGTTGAGAAACTGCTGCTGGAAACAATCTTGGACTGGTCACCGCTCACACGCAGGGTACTCAACTGAAAGGGTAGGAATTTCGAATTTGTTAAGGGTGATTTAAATCCTTCAAGGGTGATTTGTCAAAATTGTCGATAACTCACCTCTTTCCAAAAGACGCCGATAAATCTTTCATATCCACCAACTCCAGTGCTAGCAGACAGTTCGTCCGCTTTAAGGCCCATCTGATGGATGGTGCACATTGTGATGCAATGCCCTGCCTGCCTGCGAAACACCAATCTGACAGTTTATAGTGAGGTCGGGAATCAAACCCACACTAAAGGATGCTCAAAGGTAAGTAAGCCACCTCTACATCATCCTGTCACACATAAAGGTAAGGTATTACATTGATGTATTGCTCTGCATGGGAAATGCCAGAATGACAATTTATAGCTGGGTCAAGATTTGAACCCGGGCAAGACAGTTCAGAGGCGATTGAGCGTACTTAGAGGCTTTCCTGCCAGCCCTTTGCCTTATTTTTATTGTTTGGGGGATTAGGAAGCCATTTTATGTCCGGAAAATGAGTTAAAACACTGTCCTTAAGTCCAATAAACTCAAAATTCATATGGAGGGAAGAAAAATAAGAATTATTTCTAACAATGTACTTTTTCAGATCATTCCACAAAGCCCACAACAAGTGTGTGTCCACTCTCAGGAGAGCCAGAACCCAATATTTGTCCAACTTCAAGTCTGAAATTTCAAACTTGTCTTCCTCCTCTAAAACCTAGTGGTACCTTGTTAAGTTTGTCTCTGGTGTGTGCTCCCCTTTCATCCCTTCCCTCACACCAACTGGCACCACAGTCAACTCCACACGTGCGAAGGCGAAATGCCTCAATTCTGTGCTTGCTTTGAAATATTGTGCCTGATTCAACCCCTGTCTCACTTTACCGACAGGGGCTCAAACTCATGACCCTAAGATGGCCAGCCACCTGAACTGTTAAGCCAACCAGGCTTTGAGCCCCTGTCGTGGTACTTTTGTGGTACCCGGAAAAGTACCCTTTCAATAATGTCGACCGAGCTTTGGCTCTGAGTGAAACCAACAATACAACACAATAAACTGTTTTAAAGTCCATGAAATAATTTCAATTGATAGATTAACTTACACTTTTCCCATCACTGGGGACGGATAATTGCTTGAATAATAAACGAATTAAATAAACAAAATACATAAATCATTAAACTAAATAAATAAACTAAAATAAAATAAACGAAATTAAAAAAACTAGAACAAACTAAATAAATAAATTACTAAAACTTAATTAATTAAATTCATAATGAATATTTAATAGTTTAATAAAAAATTAATTTAACTAAATAAAAAAAATTACACAGAACAAAATAGTAAATAAATAAATAAAGAATAAAGTCGATTAATAAACGCGATTAGCTTCATTGGGAATTGGTACTTTTCCTTATAAATATATACAGGTAGTGGACAAAAAAAATGGAAATACCTGGATAAATGAGGGCCACCAAGTTATGGCTCCCACACAGGTGTGTCCCATGCGTTAATTAAGCAAATACCATCCCAGCATGCTTAGGATCATGTATGAAAATGCTGCACAGGCGTAGTTGCCTATAATTATGGCTGTCATGGCTGCCATGGCTGCAAGAGGAGACGCCCAATGCACCCACCCACAGAGGAAGTGTGGTCACCCAATTATTTGATGAGCATGACACTGATGTTATCCATATGTCAAAGCCTTCTCAGTCACCAGATTTGAACCCAATCGAGCATTTATGGCATATTCAGGAACGATGCCTGAGATAGCATTTTCCACCTTCATCAAACAGGTGTGAGTTGATTCTCGTGGAAGAATGATGCTGCATTCTCCCTGCATACTTCCAGACACTGATGGACTCTTTGCTATGGTGCAAATAGGCCGTAATGGGTGCACATGGTGACCCAATGCCCTATTAAGTGGCTTTACATTGGTGTTTCCATTTTTTGTCCACTACCTGTATGTTGGGTTATGTTACATATGCTGTTTATGTAAGAAAAAATCTGCAACCCATACTAAAATACGCAATTTGGTGTTTGTCTGTCTGATGATTTTTTGACCGCGATACATTCGATTGTTACTTATCCAATCTCAAGCAAACCTAACAGGATGACTGAGGGTTACACAATGAATGTTGTAGCGCATTCATTGGCCCCTCTCCCCAAGGGGGTTTTCTCCCTCAAGCGGGTTTTCCCCACCATTGCCGCTAATGGAGCTGCGTGTTGAGGTGTATATCCGTGTTAAGTTAGCTTTACCTTGGCATTTTTCCAAGGCTGCTTTTCATAACAAAACGAATGATAATACTAATAGCATAATATTAAGGTTATAACAAAACAATATCAATACTAATAATGTCCCACCTCCACAAGGGGTTTTTTCTCCTTGAACAAACGTCGTGTCAACATTTATAAATAGCTTATCATGGCGTTTTGTGGGAGCAACGGCCCAACGGCCTCCACCAGAAGTAAAAATATTATAAACCATAAGCATGTATGATTAGCTTTTTAAACAGTCGCTAATGCTTTTTATTTGGAGGAATGCGGCCATCACTCAATGCTTATCACGTCGCCGAACGCACCCTATCGGGGATCTACTGTAGTCTTTATACCCCACAAGGAATAATAACACGATCCTGCTGCGAACATGGACTTCTTCCAACGCGTTTTTTGTGGTGTTTTTCCAAAGCCCTTCTCATTATAGTCAGGTTCACTATGTTTTTTCGTTCAAAATTTTGGTAGATTAGCAAAACTATACATTTTTGGAATATTCAGAGCATGAGGAATCCAAAAATTAATGTTTACATTTGCGTAGACACCTTTGCGAAAATGACACTCAGGACAGTGATGAAGATCTGTAAAAGCATATTCCTGAACGGTATAGACCTCGTAGATCCTGTGTATAGGACTTATAGTTCAATCTGATACTACCTATAACTTCCTATAACAACCTATAACTTCAAAGGACTTGCAATATCATGTATTATGTAATACAGTTATATCACAAATATAAAGACAATGGTTTTCAATTACCTTTGTTTGTTGCTTTTCTATAATCCTGAGCACTATTTTGAGGCCTTTATTGGATTCCTTGACCCAGAAAACATAGGATTAGCATATTTAATTAAGTCTCTAGGTTGACTAGAAGCCGAGATCACGCAAAATATGTATTTTATGGCGGCCATTTTCAAAATCCAAAATGGCGGCCATGCAGGTGTCTGTGCAAATGCCAACATTGATTTTCAGATTCTCCATGCTCTGAAGATTCCAAAAATGTACAGGTTTGCTAATCCCAAAATTTTGAAAGAAATAATATTTGTTAACATAGTGAACCTGACTATCTTCATATTATGTCGAATTATGACGTCATAATAGAGGCACCTATGACATCATCATTAGCATATTTTATTCACCATGGAGAGTTCTTTACAATGAGCCATGTCTCAATTTTTCCTATTCAGCGCTTTTGGAGATATAGCGGTGCAAAACTTTTCGGTTTTTCCAACCACGTGACCTTTGACGTCATATTTATCATTAAAAAATTATACAGGTGAAGGTGCACCTGTGGTGAAAATTTCCTGTCAATCGGACAAACGGTTGCAGAGAAAAATCATATTTATTCTGTGCGGACAAACAGACAAACAGACAAATGAAAAATCACTCAAAGTGACCTCAAAATAAGTAGTGGTTGAATTTAGTGACGTGTATGCAAATAATCTTCAAAGTTTAACTTAATCGGATGAAATTTGGCCTATGTTGACCTTTTGGCCTATGTTGACCTCAAATATAGTTGTTGGTTGAATTTAGTTAGCTGATATGAAAATCCTATTCAAATTTCAAGTCAATCTGATGAAAATTGAGGATTTTAGAAATTCCAAATTGTTGTTGAGCTTTGGTCTTTGTTAACCTTTTGGCCTATGCTGATCTCAAAAATAGTTGGTGGTTGAATTCAGTTCGCTGATATGAAAATGCCATTCAAATTTCAAGTGAATCGGAATGAAAATTGAGAATTTTCGAAATTGTTGTTGACCTTTGGCCTATGTTGACCTGTTGGCCTATGCTGATCTCAAAAATAGTTGGTGGTTGAATTCAGTTAGCTGATATGAAAGTCCTATTCAAATTTCAAGTCAATAGGATGAAAATTGAGGATTTTAGAAATTCGAAAAAAAGTGGTTGACCTTTGGCCTATGTTGAACTTTTGGCTTATGTTGAACTTTTGGCCTATGTTGATCTCAAAAATAGTTGGTGGTTGAATTCAGTACGCTGATATGAAAATCCCATTCAGATTCCAAGTCAATCGGAGGAAAATTGAGGATTTTAGAAATTTGAAATTGTTGTTGACCTTTGGCCTATGTTGACCTTTTGGTCTATGCCGATTTTAGAAATAGTGCAGCGGCATAGCAAACCAATTGTGCATTTTGTGATGGAAGCACCAAATTTGGCAGAATGATAGAATATTATATGGAGAACATTTTCAGATATGGAACCACTTTGGAATTCACCCCAATGTGGCCGCCATATTGGATTTCAAAATGGCGGCTTAAAAATCTTTAATTACAAATATTTCTGGTTCTATACCAGCTACAGCCTTGATTTTAGTGTCTGGATGTACAAACTTGAGGTCAAGGAATTGAATGGTTCTACTTAGAAGTTGATTTACTGACGCCATATTGGATTCCAAGATGGCGGCTTCCGAAAATCTGCTGACCGATATCTCTGGTTCTATGCCAGCTAGATACTTGATTGCTCATGCGGTTTGCTCATGGTGGTGGGTGTGCTCTCCCCTTTGGCGCAGTTGCTGTGAGGTCTCAAATTCTGTGATGACCCGAGCAACTTCGGGGCCAGCCACCATCCACCGTCGAAGGGCACTTGGATTTTCAGTTAGGCCCACTGCCCCGCCATCGCCTTTGACCGTGGCATTGTTTTGTTCATGAGCCTGGTCTAGGGAGATGGCGGAGAAAGCATGCCTAGTCTTCTTGGATGTGAAGTGCCCCGCATGGAACTTGGCAGCAACATCTGGGTGTTTCTCTGCAATGCCAACCATGTCCCTGATGTGGACTGGTAACCAGCGAGCATAGTGGATATGGTCCAATGCAGCGAACCATGTAGCTAGCTCTGGTAGGGTGTCCATGTACAGCGTGAAGTTGGACTCTCTCAGTGAACGTATGTAGAGGAGTATACAGAGCTCCAGGTTAAGTACAGTGGCCCAGTACTGAAACTGTGGACATGCCGCTGCTCTCTGGTCACACCATGCCTCGAACTCCAATGGTTCCTCATCTCTTGCAGTTGCTCTTTCGTTGTATATGTCATATGCACGATGCTGCAGTATGTGTAGGGCAGCAACAGTTACTTGGTGGGCGCGTCTTGTACGGCTGACGTGAGCTGCACGCAAGAAGGAGTCTGCTGTGCCAGCTGTTGCTATCTCTGCCTGAACCAATGCCTGTGTCCAACCGCTGTCTTGCAGCCAGTCTCCTGCTGTCTTCAAAGCTGCCATCTCTGTGTGTAGACCACCCAGCATGACCACAAAGAGATCTTCACCATGTGTGTCTGGCCAGTTCCATTGCACCTGCTTGGCGATCGCATAAAGTGGTTGGTCCAGTGTGACGACGGGTATCTGTCCAGGGTTTAGCTCATTGATCGCTGCTTTCACGACATCCATGGCATGGCGGATCATTGGCACTGAGTGGGCTTGGTCATGGAAGAGGGGAAGCAAGGCAGTGGGTGTGACTGTGATACTAGTATCCTTGGCCGATTGGTTCTCTGCGTGATGTGCAGCCCAAGAAATGTTTCCTGGATTCTGTGTGTCACCACTGTCACATGCATCCTTCACAGTCTGGAGCCACCTCTTCTCTTTATCCAGTTCAGCTTGTGCAGGATTCCTCTGCAGCGACGCCTGGGTTCCAGCTGGTACAGGGTGGCTTTTGGCAAGTGAACTAACTGGTTGTACATCTGTGTAATACCGTGGAAGGTCCTCCACAGTCTTGACATTTGAGACACCCCCGATGATGACAATACCTCGGTCTGTGCCTTGATTGTCATAGTCTGGATGTTGTATCAATGAAATACCAGTTCCGTGGAAGGAGTCGTGTGCTGTCGTGGAACTGGGATTGTGGTCTATATTATCCACAGCTGATGTGGTGAACACTCCACCGCGGAGCTTTGGGGGACAGACCACCTTCTCCGCCCGAAAGCGCTGACAGACCCCGTTCCCCAGCCCTGCAGAGATCCGTAGCACTCTATCATAGGCAATGCTGATCCCTAGTCCAGATAATGTGTCAACCAGTTCCCTCTTTCTCGTATGGGCTTGAAGCATCAAGCCAAGATATATTGGCAAAGGAGTCTCTTGACTAATGCTGTGTCGTACGTCTGTGCCTGCACCTCTCCTCTCATGCTTCACACTGTTGTATTTGAGAAGTTGAGCTATTGTCACAGACGCCGATGCCGATGACTGACATGCCTGATCTTTGATGCCTGCGCCCTCTAAAATCATGGAGACCATTGTCAGCAGCAGTTGTGGCACAGACTCTTCTTGACATTTGTTTGAGAAGGACCCATTGAAAGGCTGAGATGACTGGAACATATCCTTCCTTATAATCCCTGCAGCTCGTGCCAGGTGCACAACATCACTGTCAATATCATGTTGACATGCCTTGGCTAATGCACTGCCAATGTCTTCCTGAAACACCAGCAGGACATCTCTTCCCTGCCTGTGCTCCTGCAGATCAGGGAAGTGTGCCAGGATACGCTCCTTGAGTCTGGTTGTATGGACTCGTGTTTCCAGCACAACTCCGAACTGTTCCATTCTCATTGTGTAGAGCTTGGTGAGGTCTGCCATCTTGAATACAGGAGCAGTGTCTTCTTCGTTAGCAGTTTCCTCTATGTACGTTACCAGTTCAGCAAGGACTATTGCAGAAATGACATCTACCGTGCTCTGGCTTTGCTCAGCAAGCTTTTTTGCTGCCCTCACGCGGTTGTATAGGGATGTCAAACATTTCTTATGGTACTTGGCCTCTCTTGCGACCATGTCCCCAGCACTCAGTTGGGCTAACAAAGTGGTATCCTGAAGAAACTCTGCAGCCTTGCGAACGTGTTTATCTAGTTCCAATGTCGCTGCTTGATGAAACTCCAAACCAAGCTCTTGCTGGCAGAAGAAGCACAAATTGTCGCATATGCTATCAACACAAGCTGCCTGAGACCTAGTAAGCTTGTACTTATCTGTGATTGTACTGGGGATAGGGCTTTCCTCTGGATGACTTCTCTTCTGTACCCGCTGTAGCTTGGTAGTGTTATATTTCACCCTGCATGACTTGTGCCACTTGGCTTGGTGGGCAGCTAGAGTGGCAGCTATCCCTTGGCCTTCATCCAGTCGTTGCAAGTCCACGTCTTGTGGCAGCTTGCCTAGTTTATTGAATGCTGATAGATTGTCTTCAAGTGTCTTGTATCCAGCACCTGCATCAGTTCTTTTCGTGACAGCAGGACACTGTAGGGACTCTCCTATATCAACTTGACACAGAACACAGAGTTCCCAGTCCAGTGGCGTCTTTGGCGTTGAAGTTACATGCTTGGTAACATGAACTAACTTGAACTGCTTCGACATGATTGAAACCTGGATGGAGCAAACAAACAAAAAAGTCGTTTAATTAGGGGTTAATCAACGGACCAGCATGTTTTATCTACAGGACAATACACGACCCCCCCTGAAATTTGACACCAAATGACCTCTTTTAGGGGTACTTTTGGCCGAAATTTTCAAATTTTTCACTCCCCAGACCCCTAGATGTTCCCTTGAGCTCAGAATCGCCGCTGTAATGTGTCTACTGATGTTAGAAAAGATATAGGGTGAATGGGGCAATAATTGTGCCTGTAGGATTTGTTTCCGCCACCCCCCCTAAGGGTTACAGATTTTTAAAGCCGCCATTTTGAAATCCAATATGGCGGCGACCTTGGGTGAATTTCAAAGTGGTTCCATATCTGAAAATGTTCTAAATATAACATTCTATCATTGTGCCAAATTTGGTGCTTCCATCACAAAATGCACAATTCTTCTTAAATTTTTGCTATGCCGCTGCACTAAAATAGTTGGTCGTTGAATTCAGTTACCGATATGTAAATCCCATTCAAATTTCAAGTCAATTGGATGAAAATTGAGGATTTTAGAAATTGCAAATGGTTAGTGACCTTTTGGCCTATGTTGACCTCAAAAATAGTTGGTGGTTGGTTTCAGAAAGCTGATATGCAAATCCTATTCAGATTTCAAGCCAATTGGATGAAATTTGAGGATTTTAGAAATTTAAAAAAAGTGGTTGACCTTTGACCTATGTTGATCTTGTGACCTATGTTGGTCTGAAAAATTGTTGTTGGTTGAATTCAGTTAACTGATATATAAACCCCATTTAATTTTCAAGTCAATAAGATGAAAATTGAGAATTTTAGAAATCCGAAAAAGTGGTTGACCTTCGGCCTATGTTGACCTTATGACCTTTTGACCTCAAAAATTTTGTCGGACCACAAACTCTACCATTTGGTGAAGTTTCGTAAAGTTCGGTTTAAAATTGTGACATGTAGGCAAGTATAAGTGAGCGAACAGACAAACCAACAAACAAACACACAAACACACACAAACCAGAGTGATCAACATACTTGCATAAAAAAACCAAAAAAAACCTGATTTAACGAGTTAAAATGTCATGCATGGTCTGATCCTTTGAACGACCTGACATAACATGTTGTAATATCATGCATATTCTGATCCTTTCCATGACCCGATCTATCATGTCATAATATGCATGTTCTGATTCTTTCAATGACCTCATCATACATCTTGACTTCCGCTACTGGTTTTGCCAGCGAGGTTACGTTTTTTCGAAGCTGTTCACGCTCTCCACGCTATCAAAGTTAAGTAATTGTTCCTGTTTGTATTTTTGTCAAAACTGTATTTTTATTTCATGGTGTGTGTACCTACTTTGTGTCCCTAGGAAGATTCTGTGTAAATCGTTCATACCTGTATAAAATCGTCGGTTATTTCGTGCCGCTTTTTTTGCGGCCTGGTATTTTAAGTTTCCTACCTTGAGGCTCTGTTTTCTCTCAGTGGTCGATTGTGGTCCATTTACTTTCGTTGTCTCAGTTTTTCCCAGACTTTTCACCCCATACTTCCTTGTTTAAAATCTTAACTCCAAAAAAAAATTCCTTCTTTGTTCTTGTTTGTTCGTTCGTTCTTCGACCACGTGTTTCACCACAATTTTCCCAGATAGTTTTCACGGTTTAGTTTACAGTGAAATGGGGAAAAACCAGATGGGAAAAAACTTTCCCCTGAAGTGCTGTATTCTGTCGTAGATGATAACACATTTTTCTTCTTCTTCTTTAAAAGGTTGCTTTCGACTTGCTCACCAAATCTCTTCATTTAAAAAAAAAATTGCATCTCTTACAGTTCCTCCTTCCTACATTCCCTAAACTCACCTGCATTCCACCCCTCCTCCAACGTTTTCAAACGTATCTCTGACTCAAAAATCACAAGAAACTCATTTTGCAATAAATGTTCGTTTCCCTTTATTCGTACAACACTTTCTAAAATCCAAACTCATCCTTCCCCTCTTAAATTCCCCGCTCACTTATCCCTTTGAAATGTCGTCCCCCCTTGCCCCTTCCCTCCTAAACTCCCTCCTCACCCCTCCCCTCCTAAAATCCCCCTCGCCCCTCCCTTCCTAATCTCACCCATCCCTTTCAAATCTGCCACCTCACTCTCCCTTTCAAATCTCCCCCCTTACCCCTTCCCTCCTAAACTCCCCCCTCACCTCCTAAACTCCCTCCTCACCACTCCCCTCCTAAACTCCCCCCTTACCCCTCCCCTCCCAAACTCCCTCACCACCCCTCCCCTTCAAATCTCCCCACCCTCCTTTTTTCTCCAATTCTCCCTTCTCACTCATCCTCCTCAAAGCGGCCTCGCCGCTTCTTCTCCCTTCCAACTCTCACCCCCATCTCCCCCAACCTTCTTCCTTGCTCTGCCCCCCCCCCTCAAACAACACCTCACTGTGCCTCACCCAATCACCATCAAACCTTTTGTTAGCCTCATCCTTCCCTTTCTCCAAGCTATTCTGAAATTTCTGACACACTATCAACAGCTCTCCCTGTTGTGAAAAACCAGTCGGGTCCACAACTTTAGTCCATCTGGTGGTTTAATTGCATTAAGACCATGACATCATTCTGTAATACAGGAAATGCAATAGGAATAAGGTTTGGCATCACATGGGTCCATCCATAACATTCAATGCAAGCAAGCTTAATATTCTATGCAGGCATACCATTAGCGAGTCCACTATATGTAACATGTCACAGGAAAAGTCCCCCTGAGCACCGACCGCAGCGGGTCTTATAGCCGCGCCCCTAGCGGTGTCAGCGAGCAACGATCATCACCTGGGTTCAGCATTAGTACGAATACGATTTCACTACATTCTCCCCACCGTTAGAATTATACTGCAGAGCGGCTAGAATCGAGTGAGCGTCAGCATTAACAGGGTGTGGAACATGGTATCAGTCGACCCAACCGTACCGGTCCGGGCGGCGAATTTCTCTGCCAGCACGTGTCCGAAATTCCCCGGGTACGGCATCACGTATCCCAGAGACCCCGGCGTCGGAGGAGCTACCGGAGTCAGGTGACGAAGGGGGTACCGCCAAGCCTTCGGGCACGGATAGATGCGGCGAGGGGAGGGTCGGCAGACTTTCAGCGACGGGAGCGTCGGAAGAGTCCATAGTCTCATAGATTGGTTCGATCGGTTTGTCCGATTCCCTACAAGGGTCGGCGATCCCACATGGGGCAAGATGACGTACGGAGACAGTGGTCTCACGTCCATCAGCCGTCATCACACGAGCATGCTCAGGATTAGCCTGGAGTATCTGCACTTTGTCCACTAAGGGGTCGTACTTGCTCGTGCGAACCGCCCGTTTGAGGTAGGCCGGCCCGGGCTCAGCGAGCCAACTGGGTAAAGACCGTATACACCCCGTGCTCCTGGGGTGGTGGAAAAGTCGCTCATGGGGAGTTTGGTTGGTGGCCGTACACAGTAGAGCCCTGATCGAGTTCAACGCCGCAGGTAGCGACCAAGCCCATTTATCGAGGCCCCAGCCGAGGGTCCGGAGGTTGAGCATGACGGCCCTCCATATAATCCCGTTGAAGCGTTCGATCTGCCCATTTGCCTGGGGTCTGTACGGCGTGGTGTAACTAGAAGCGATGTTATTTTGGAGCAGATAGCCTTGCACCTCCTGAGATAAGAAGACCGCACCCCGGTCGGTATGCACATAGGCCGGGTACCCGAACATAGAGAACAAGTTCTGTAAGCATCGCATTACCGTGGCAGCAGTCATGTCCACGCACGTATAAGCGAAGGGGAATCGCGAGTACTCATCGACGATAGTGAGCAAATAGCGAGAGTTACTCGACACCGGCAATGGGCCCTTGAAATCCATCGCCAAGCATTCCCAGGGCCTCGTAGCCCTAACCAGAGTCCCCATGGGTGGGTTATAGAAACGCGGTTTGATTTCCGCGCATATAGTGCAGTCGCGACAGATACGGCGGATATCGTCAATCGAGTATGGTAGATTGCCACGCCGCACAAAATGAGCGAAACGCGTTACGCCCGGATGCCCCGCAGTGGCATGCAGCACGCGTAGGCCCTCCAAAGTAGCGATACCCACGCACGTAGCCGGTCTCGATAAGGCGTCAGCGGCCTGGTTATCCTTCCCCGGGCGGTATTTGATGGTGTAGCAGAAGTCGGCAAGCTCTATACGCCAGCGAGTGATTTTCTCATTCTTAATGCGCTGGGCGTGTAATGTGTCGTACATGAACGCAACACTTTGCTGGTCCGTGATGATTTGGAAACATCGCCTGAGTAAGTACGGGTGCCATCGCTGAATAGACTCGACGATCGCATACGCTTCCTTTTCGACAGACGAATGTCTCCGCTCAGCGGAGGTAAGAGTCCGTGAAAAGAAAGCAACCGGACGCCCTCCTTGGGAGAGGGTCGCCGCGATGGCCGGATCCGAGGCATCACTTTCGAGGACGAAAGATCCGCTCTCGTCGATCGTCGCCACAGCGGCACTGGCGATGTCAGCCTTAAGGCCTCCAAAGGCCGCCAATGCGGCCGGACACAGAGGGAATGTGTTGCAGGCCACAAGGTGGTGAAGTTTCGCGGAGAAATTTTGGACCCATTTGGAGTAATGGGCGAATAGCCCGAGGTCGCGCTTCAGGGACGCCCGATCGCAGGAAGGGGCCATGTCGAGCAAAGGTCGCAGACGCTCCTTATCCGGAGCGACAGAGCCATGGGTCACGGTGTACCCCAGAAGATCTATCTTGCGTAGAGAGTATTGACACTTATCCTCGTTCATGGTTAAGTGATACCTCTGCACGACCTCGAGGAAGCGCTTCAGATTAGCATCATGGTGCCCTTGGTCATACCCACAAACCGTAAGATTGTCTCGGTAGACGAAAACATCGGTTAAGTTCTCCCTCGCAATGAGGTCATCCATGGCCCTCTGGAAACAGGGGACCCCGTTCGTTACCCCAAAAGGCAATCGAGTAAACTGGTACAACTGTTGCCCCGACTCAAATGCGGTATAGATACGATCTGCCCTAGAGATGGGGATCTGATGGTACGCACTACGGAGATCGAGAGTGCTGTAGACCGAGTACTGGGCCACCTGTCACACCAGCGCGTCCATCCCCGGAAGGGGGTAGGCATCCAGCTGTGTAAAGCGATTAATCGTTTGGGAATAGTCGATTACCATGCGTCTGCGGTGTGCATCGCTTCGCACCACCAAGACCTGGGCTCGCCACGGTGACCGGCTAGGTTCTATGATACCGTCTTTCAAGAGCTGAGCCGTTTCGTCCGCAATGAATTGCATGTCTGCTCGAGAGTAGCGCCGTGATTTTACCGCGACAGGGGTACAGTCGGAGGTTAGATTGGGGAACAGCGAAAGCGGCTGGATTTCCATTTTCGCTAGGGCACACACAGCAAGCGCGTTAGCCCCCACAACAAGCGTGTCAGGCCCACCAAACTCCATTTCCAGACGTCCATGTCGCTGAATAAAATCGTGTCCTAACAGAATATCAGCACATAAAGCAGGTAAGACCATAAGGTGTACATCTGGGAAAACCCGTCCCTTTATCACGAGTTTCAATCGGCATTCCCCCTTCGTGCTGAGTCGAAGTCCCTGGGAAGCCATGAAGATCCATCTCGTAGACCTCAAGCCCTGCCAACCATGCCTGTGCACTAGTCGCTGGTCGATAAAACTATCCATAGACCCTGTATTCACCAAGGCCCGCACACAATGGCCCTCGACCATGAGGGGAATAAGGGCTTGAGCCAGGCCGGACGAGCCTGCTGGGAGTGGGACCGAACCTCCCGAGTGGGTCGGCCGAGCCTCGCGGGCGGATCCTATGCCAGCGGCAGTTTTCCGGGCGTCAGAGGGTGCCCGTGGAGTCTCGTATAAGTTGTCAGGGTGTGTTCCCATGCAATCTGCAGTTTTGCGGTCGTTGCCGGAGTATTCGTTGTCCATGGGGAATCCGTTAAAACCATTGGAGAGCTTTCCCATGCATTCCGGTGTTTGGCGATTCAAAATCACGTTTGATGTGTATGGGCCTCCGTAGTATTCGAAATCGCCATTTGACGATTTTGACGGGTATAGGCCTCCGTAGTATTCGAAATCGCCGTTTGACGATTTTGACGGGTATAGGCCTCCGTAGTATTCGAAATCGCCGTTTGACGGGTGAGGGCCACCGTAGTTGGTACCGAACTCGTGTCGCCGCCAGTGGGCGCTGTACGCTCTTGAGAGACACGACGAGAACGTACCGCTGGGGTTTGGCGAGGCTCCAAAGCCCCTCGCGTGGCCCGGAGTCTGGACAAGGACGCATGTGCCATGCCCGATTGAGGATGAGACTGTTGTGGCTGTTCGGTGACTCTCGCCAAGGTCGATTGAGCGACCAGGGGCCCGCGAAGAGGGGCCCTGTCCTTCAAAGCCGGGTAAGGCACCGTGTTCCGAGCTCAGCTCGTAGGCTCCGCAATGAGCCCATTCAAGGTCGCGCGCGGCCAGGAGCCGCGTGCGGTTTTCCGGCACACTTTTGCGTAGTGCCCCTTTTGCGAGCACAAATGGCATATGGCGTCCCGGGCCGGACACACGGCCCGGGGATGACGTTGTCCCCCACAGAAATAGCAGGTGGCTCTGCGTAAGGCCTTGGGTCTGGCCGTTGCGGCAGCCATCAGGACCGGATCCACCTCCGGAGCATCCTGGAGTTCCGCGAGCAGTTCCGCTCCCTCGGCGGTAGCACTCTCCGGCCGTGCATGGAGCGAGGTTCCCGCCAAGAGGCGCGTGCGATCATAGACGTTCGACTGCAACCGCGCTTCAGTGTGTACCTTTCCTTGCTCGAGTGCCGCAGCGAAGGTCAGGTCGGTCTTCTCCAGGAGTTTGAGCCTTAGGTCCTGAGAGGAGACCCCAGCGACATAGGCGTCTAGGAGAAGGTCATCCTGAGCCTGCTTGTGAGTCCGTGGCTCCCGGGTGCTGTCCAGCAAGAGTTGCCGGAGCTCCTGGGCATAGTGATCCATCGGCTCGTTGGGTTGCTGGCGTCGCGTTAGTAGCAAGTGCCGAGCATACACCGGGCTCTTTTCCTTTATGTACAATCGTTTGAGCTCCGCAATCGCGAGGTCGTACGTCACACATTGTGCGATGCTATTGTACACCTTGTAGTCGATTTTGGAGTGAAGCGTTGCTAGCTTCGCGACAGCCGTCGGCTCGGTCTCAGGCTCAGCGAAATGGTTCTCCAACGTTTTCAGCCAGTGCTTCAGTTGCAATCCACCATCCGAGGCTTGCGGGTCGGCGCAGAATGGTGTGACCACCAGCGTCTTGTTGCCCGCCATGTCGGTAGATCGTTAATGGAATTAAGTGTTGTGAAAAACCAGTCGGGTCCACAACTTTAGTCCATCTGGTGGTTTAATTCCATTAAGACCATGACATCATTCTGTAATACAGGAAATGCAATAGGAATAAGGTTTGGCATCACATGGGTCCATCCATAACATTCAATGCAAGCAAGCTTAATATTCTATGCAGGCGTAACGTTAGCGAGTCTACTATATGTAACATGTCACAGGAGAAGTCCCCCTGAGCACCGACCGCAGCGGGTCTTATACCGCGCCCCTAGCGGTGTCAGCGAGCAACGATCATCACCTGGGTTCAGTATTAGTACGAATACGATTTCACTACACTCCCTACTTCTTCCTCCTCTTCCACATCTTTCCCTACCCCTCCCTTCCCTGTTCTGTATCCGATGCTCCACCCTTCCTCTTCATTAACGGGATGGACCTCAAACATCCGGGGCCTTCACTCAAACTTGACTGATCTCTCCATACAGGGTGCTTCTGACAAACCAGATTTGATCTGCTTAACATAAACTTTCCTCCTTCATGATGTCTCTGATTCCTTAATATCTCTTCTTGGTTACTCCCTCCTCCGGTATGATAGACCTGAGCCTTGTCCTGGAGGTGGCGTTGCTATCTTTATCAAAGACTCTCTTCCTCACTCTCCCTGCACTGCCTCTCTCCACCTCACCCCCAGGAGTACCTCTGGCTATGGCTTCCCCTTCGCTCCCACCTTTTGTTCATATGTGTGTTGTACCATCCACCAAACAGTGATGCCTCCATCTACATCTCGCAGTCTGATAATATGGACCAACTTCTATCTTCTCATCCCAACTCTCTCTTCCTCATATGTGGTGATTTCATTAATTGTCATCATGCCAGTGGGCTGGGTGTGGGTACCTCTCTCACCAGCCATGGCTCCTCAACAAAGGACCTCTGCGACTCATTGGGACTGACACAATCTGTCAATTTCCCGACCCGGATCTCAGTCAACGGAGCATCTTCTCTTCTAGACTTGGTTATGACAAACTTCCCTGCAAATGTCTGCTGCTCTTCTTCTGCTCCAATCGGCTCATCTGATCATAAGCTTGTTAAAGTGGACATCTCTCTGACCATTCTCAGAGAGCCTCCTCAGCGTCGACGAGTCTGGCATTTCACTCAGGCCAACTGGCACGGTCTTCAAGCAGCCATCAATCATCTGGACTGGTCTCCCACCTCTACTGCCTCTGACATCAACTCATCCTGGGAATTCTTCCAAAGTAAATTGCTCTCTCTCATGCACAGATTTATCCCATCTCGTCTTCAGTTGTCATACCCTTCCTCCTGTCCATGGTACACGGAATCTTGTGATGAGGCAGTTGCCCTGAAACAACTTGCCTTCTCCTCATGAAAGGCAAATCCAATGGAAGGAAATCTCATCTCCTTTCACAAAGCCCGAAACAAGTGTGTGTCTACCCTCAGGAGACCCAGGAAACAATATCTCTCCACTCTCAAGACTGAACTCTCAAACCTGTCTCCCTCTTCCAAATCCTGGTGGTGTCTGGTCAAATCTGATTCTGGTGTTTGCTACCCTTCCATCCCCTCCCTTATCTCAAACGGCTACACAGCTGACTCCGCACGTGAAAAAGTTGAATGCCTCAACTCTGTGTTTGCCTCACAATCTTCTGTCCCAAACCCATCCCTCTCTGTACCCACCATACCCAGTCATACCCAGCTGCTCCTGGACTCTGTGTCCTTTTCTCCTGACAAGGTGGAGAAGTTTCTGTCAATCCTCGACTCTGATTCTGCAACTGGACCAGACGGCATCAGCCCACAGGTCCTAAAATCCTGTTCTGCCGCTCTTTCACTCCCTCTCCCTGTTCTCTTCACCCTCTCTTTTCCTCAAGGTCATCTGCCATCAGCTTGGAAATCAGCCAACATCACCGCTTTACACAAAAAAGGTGCAAAAAGAGATTCTTGCAACTACAGACTAATCAGCCTTCTCCCAATTATCAGCAAAGTCATGGAATCCATCATTGCTTCGGATATCAAATCTTTCCTCTTCTCCAATGGCTTGATCTCCGATCATCAATTTGGTATGGACATGATGCTTCTGTTGTCTCAACAATGGATGGAGGTCCTCAATGCCAAACAGGAAATCAGAGCTGTCTCCCTTGACTACAGTGCATTCAGAAAGTATTCAGACCCTTTCACTTTTTCCACATTTGTTATGTTGCACCCTTATGCTGAAATAGTTTTTCCCTCATCAGTCTACACTCAATACCCCATAATGACAAAGAGAAAACAGGATTTTCGAAAGATTTGCAAATTTATTAAAAAGAAAAAACTGAAATATCACATTGACATAAGTTTTCAGACCCCTTGCTATGACATTTGAAATTTAGCTCAGGTGCCTCCCATTTTGCTTGATCATCTTTGAGATGTTTCTACACCTTGATTGGAGTCCACCTGTGGTAAATTCAATTGATTGGACATGATTTGGAAAGGCACACACCTGTCTATATATGGTCTCACAGCTGACAATGCGTATCAGGGCAAAAACCAAGCCATGAGGTCGAAGGAACTGCCTGCAGAGCTCAGAGACAGGATTGTGTCGAGGCACAGATCTGGGGAAGCCTACAAAAAATTTTCTGCTGCATTGAAGGTTCCCAAGAGCACAAAGGCCTCCAGAATTCTTTAATGGAAGAAGTTTGGAGCGTTCAGGACTCTTCCTAGAGCTGGCCACCCGGCCAAACTGAGCAATCAGGGGAGAAGGGCCTTGGTAAGAGAGGTGACCAAGAACCCGATGGTCACTCTGGCTGAGCTCCAGAGATACTGTGTGGAGATGGGAGAAACTTCCCGAAGGACAACCATCACTGCAACACTCCACCGATATGGGCTTTATGGCAGAGTGGCCAGACGGAACTGGCAGGTCAATCTTGGTTTCATCAGACCACAGAATCTTGTTTCTCACAGTCTGAGAGTCCTTTAGGTGCTTTTTTTTGCAAACTCCAAGCAGGCTTTCATGTGTCTTTCACTGAGGAGAGGCTTTATCACCTTGTGTGTTTGTGTGTGCATATGTGTGTGTGTGTGTGTGTGTGTGTGTGTGTGTGTGTGTGTGTGTGTGTGTGTGTGTTTGTGTGTGTGTGTGTATGTATGTGTATATATGTGCATGTGCGTGTGTGTGTGTGTGTGTATGTATGTGTATGTATGTGCGTGTGGGTGTGTGGGTGTGTGTGGATGTGTGTGTGTGTGTGTGTGTGTGTGTGTGTGTGTGTGTGTGTGTGTGTGTGTATGTATGTGTATATATGTGCGTGTGGGTGTGTGGGTGTGTGTGTTTCCGTACCAAAACTAAACAAAACAATTATCGTTTTATGAAATAGAGAATCATGCTATACTTCATCACGGTAGTGTTTCTTTACGTCAGTGGACAATTCGAATGATGGGTTTAATAAAGTAGAGGTTATAAACATGTACTAACAGCCGTAGAGGAGTGTAAAACTGATGTTTTGGGTGTTCAACCTTGGACGCAGCAAGAGAGCTCTCTTGAGGATTCCTATATGAACGTAAAGTGATTTATAAGTTCTGTGTGTGCTCTCAGTCTTCCAGCCGAAGCGAGAATGAATCCAGCTCATCCATGACCCAAAGTCATTCCAATAAGGAGACAGCAAGTCACCGTATCTGTGAAGCTGAGCTCATAATAGGCAGAAGCAGCACATGCAGGTGCGTGAAGACAAGGTGACAGCACCTGCGAGCCCATAAATGTGCTTTTGTCTGTGCACGGCTTACCGTTCCCGCAACAGACGCTTTGATTCCTCATCCTGAACTTTCAAACACCATGGTGCAGCTGTCATGGAATCTCGAGCGCAGCTCCTGCTCCCTCATGTCATACTCTGTTGTTTGTGTTTTGTTTGGTTTCTTCCTGGAAGCTCATGCACAATCCTAGAGTAATTGGCTTGCGGAATACTGTTTGCGGGAAACTTTGGATCAAGTTTTAGAAGACTTGTGCTTCTCCTTCCTTTAAACCACTGACCGTTAACTAACATTTGCATGCCACATATTTGACAAGGAAATTAAACTAATCCATGTTATTGAAGAAAAGAATAATTGCCCTCTATATCTCCAAAACCGCTCTATGGAAAAGATTTAAACATGGCTCATTGTAAAGAACTCCGCATTGGGAATGTTAACGATGACGTCATTGGTGCCATAATTATGACGTCATAATTCGACAGGGACATGCTTAGTCTGATCAGTTTGAAATTTCTTGAGCGTGATCTATGCAACAATTATATTACAGAATATAAATTTATGATGTCATCGCTCACGTGGTTTGGCAGCCATATTGGATCAAAGAAAAAAAAAAGTTCAAAAAACAGAAGAGTTGGCTCACACCAAGTTGACTGCGCAGGGTAAGTATTCATAGAATACCATCTAGATTCTAGATAATTATCTTTGACAATCGTAGTCATGGATTTACTGTTAACAAACTCTTTGCCATTATGTTGTAGCTTTACTCATCCCTTCATATCAGAATGAAAATAAATTCGAGTTAACCTGCCCTCTTCACTTTTCTCCTGTTTCCCTTGATATAACAGAAACAAAAGAGATAATTCAATGGGATCTGGAGTCAAACAACACTATTTTGTATTTTCTATTTTTGAATCAAAAATACACCCAACATTGAGGTTTCTTCTTCATTTGAATGCAGCACATCTGATTGGGCAGAAATGTGGGATTTGGTCATGGTGCCGGTGATGGCTCGCCTACACTTCGTAAGGGACCCAATGGGATCTTTAAAGTCCACTAACGAATTCTAGCAGACAGGAAGCCAGTTTAACGTCTATCCGAGAGACGGCACACATAATGATGAATCATCCTGACTGTGAAACACCGGTATGACAGCTTATAGCTGGGTCGGGATTCAAACCCAGGCTTGAGATGTTAGAGTCGAGTGTGCGTATCTCTAGGAGCCTGTGCCGCTCCTTTCCTTGCCTAGAGTCTCGGCCATCCCACCAGCCCACCTTGAGGCTAATTATGTGCTTTTCTTTATGTGTATATATTAGCCAATATCCTGATACATGGGGCATCTTTCGTTCATTTTTCAAACTCTCTTCCAAGATTCCAAGATTTTTCCAACTCTAATTCCAAGATTTCTTTTTTTTTACCTCAAGCTGTCTCAAAATAGTATTCAGTGAACATGAGAAGCCTCCAAATAGCCTGCTAATTCGTTCCAGTACTAGCTCTTCCATGAGCCTTGACTCTGTCTACAAAAAACCTGTAGGTTTGATTCATTGAATATGAAAAGGCTGCTTATAGCTTATTTTTGTTTACTTGGAGCTGAATAATTTAATTCATATTAGAATCAATATAATTTGTTCTGAAGAGGTAAAATGTATGAAATATGCATTACAACTGAACGATCTGATCTGATGTATGGATGCCTGGAGTCTCAGGGAATTCCTGACAGCAGTTAGAAAATAATTATTTGGAGAATGGGTCATCTATACAAGTAATCCAATCACATTTTGTGATTGGCATCGTAAACTCATCATTTGTTAAAATTTAGGTTTGTGTAGGAGATCATATTAATGCACTTTGGGTGGTTAAGCAATTTCTTGCTAACGATGACATGCTGTTTACATTTTCCCATCGATTGTTTGTATAATCCTTTTCCCCGATTTGTGCAGGAGCTCCTGTTGCTGTTTTATCATCATTATCTTAATTGACGGATGTTGCAGAGAGTTGGATTGGAAAAACCTAATATTTCGTTTTTACATCAATCTAAGGCTTAATTAGTGTGTTTGTAGAAATATCATATTCAGGATGAAAACAGCAGCAGACGTCAGTGTACGTTAACATGAATACAAGGACATTAGTACTAGACAATAGACAGCATGGTGTGGTCCATGGGATTTGAACCTGGCAGGGTGTTCCCTATATCACAAAACAGGGGTGCAAATCGGAACACTTAGCAGAAGAGTATTTCAGAATAATTGTTAAAAACACACAAACATTCAGCACAGTATCAGGCAATAGTAAGTAAAAGAACGCATAACTTTAGGATGATTTACAAGAGGTATATTGTTTAAACTTTAAATCATCGGATGGAGTGCACATATCTTATCGAAGACGTTAGATCCATCTTCAATTTGGTATTTCATTTTTATCACCATATTATAGAAATAATCCTTGTGTTGGCTTAGCGGTTAGGGTGCCGGCTTGGGATCCTAGGATCCTGGGTTCGAATCCCGGTCGATCGCTGAATTAACACCAGGGGGGTTGACTCAGCCTGTCATACCTGTCATCCTTCCGAGGTCGGAAAATTGAGTACCAGTTCACTGGTAATTCCGTGTTTGTCGCAATAGGCGACTAACAGGGTTGGTGGCATGAAGAGCATCCGGCCGTAAAACATTTGCTTCAAAAAGGGGACCACGGTGCCCGAAAAAGGTCAACCCCTGCTCTGCGGGGAAAATGGCCTCTAAAGGTGGTTCTATTACAGAAATAACACAACTGTTTTATCGAGAGTTCAGTGAAAATCAACGATAACATTTCTAGGGGTAACAGGAATTATTTAGGTGCAAAGTTTTGGAAAACATGATCCGTAAATACATGTCGGAGAAATGGTCGAGGACCTGTTCAACATCGGGTTTTTACAACCAAAATAGCCGCCAGTCGGCCATTTTATCCGATGCATATCCAACTGAATAGTCGGATCTTTGATCGAATCACGAAACAATGTTGTTTTGGGTGTTACTTTATTCGACATATTACAAAAGATTATTATGTATAAGTTTCATGATGTTTCAATGATGTTTCAATTTTCATCCGATTGACTTGAAATTTGAATAGAATTTACATATCGGCAAACTGAATTCAACCACCAACTATTTTTTAAGATCAGCATAAGCCAAAAGGCAAGCATAGGCCAAAGGTCTACAACAATTTCAAATTTCTAAAATCCTCAATTTTCATCCGATTACTTGAAAATTGAATGGGATTTACATATCAGTTAACTGAATTCAACCAACAACTATGTTTGAGGTCAACATAGGCCTAAAGGTCAACATAGACCAAAGGTCAACAATAATTTCAAATTTCTAAAATCCTCAATTTTCATCTGATTGACTTGAAAATTGAATAGGATTTACATATCAGTTAACTGAATTCAACCACCATCTATTTTTCAGATCAACATAGGCCAAAAGGTCAACATAGGCCAAATTTATAAAATTGTCAATTTTCATCCAATCAACTTAAACTTTGAAGACGATTTGCATGTCAGGTCACTGAATTCAACCACTAATTATTTTTGAGGTCAAACGGATGCTCTACTGAGTGCCATTCTACTTTGTTCTGCTTTGCCAAGTGTCGCTCTATGAGTGATTACTCCCGCCAGGGAGTAATGCATTCACTCGTGTCCGTGTGTGTGTGTGTTCGTGTGTTTGTGAACAAGATATCTGGAAAGGTTCTCAACGGATTTGGATGAAAGTTGGTGGGATGATTGCCCTTGGGTTAAGGAAGAATTGATTAGTTTTTGGTGAAGCTCAGGATATTATTCCCGATCCAGGAATTTTTTGAAAGATTTTTTTACCATTGGAAGATAGGGCTCATTTTTTTTTAACATCATCTTCTATATATTCTATATTTAACATTGTGATATGAAAATAGTTTTCATATTTGTTGTAAATGTAGTTTAAACTCGTGGTTATGCGTTAGAGCGGTGTATTTTTTTTAGCAGCGTCGTCTTCAATGTTCTTTTTTTTTCTTTCTAATAAAGGCATATTCTGTCATTTTAAACCACCAAAGTGTGTATTAGGTTTCCCCGTTTCATAAAATGTATCGTTTGATACGTATAATGCTTTAAAACTGCTTTTTGTTTGTTTGTTTGTTTTTACCTCAGAAGAGATATCAACATTTAGCTCAGAGAATGTCATTAGCGGTGTCAGTATTTGATGAACTTATAAAGACTTGGTTCCAGATTTGTCAATGGCTGAGGTATATTAACAAATGAATAAAACAGATTTGGCGAAATTCCAACTTTTTTTTAAAAGATCGCATATTCACCCAGGGTTGTGATAAGCTGAAGAAGAAGAAACTTCACATGGGCTTCCTAGACCAAATAAAGAATTCTGGTTCTGGCTCTGCGATTTTCAGGTTTATTACTCCCGTCAGGGAGTAACGCATTCGATCGTGTCCGTCTGTGTGTGTATGTTCGTGTGCTTGTGAACAAGATATCTGGAAAGGTTCTCAACGGATTTGGATGAAAGTTGGTGGGATGATTGCCCTTGCGATAAGGAAGAATTGATTCGTTTTTGGTGAAGCTCAGGATATTATTCCGGATCCAGGAATTTTTTTGGGAAATTTTTTTGGGAAAGATTTTTTCTGTTTTACTGCATTAAAGCTTTTATTCTTATTCTTAAATGATGTTTTTCTCCTCTAATTCCGAGATGTATCAAAATTAATTATCTGACAGTTAGGGCCTACTTTCTTTTTCATTTATTGTTTTGGGGAGATGGGATGTTAAACAAAACGTATTATTCCAACTAAACCCACGGCGGGAGTATGCGCTCTACTGAGTGGCGTTCTAGTTTTCCATGTGTTTGTCTGTCTGTCTTTTGCCTGACAGTTTTGCCTGTCTTTTGCCTGTCTGTCTTTTGCCTGAAATGACAGACAGAGTCTGTGAACAAGATATCTCAAAAAGTTGTGGATGGATTCAGACGAAATTTGGCAGAGAGATAGTGTATGTGACACGGACAAAATGATTAGATTTTGGTGAAGATCCGGATTCGGATTCGGCTAGTAGAGGTTTGTAAGTGATGCTTCACCATTGGGAGAATGGGCCAAAAACAATATATAGCAGGATACCTCAAAATGTTGTGGACAGATTTGGACGAAACTAGGTTGATCGATTGGGTGGTTGACAAGGATGAATCGATTTGATTTTGGTGAATATCTGAATATGGATTCGGATACGATAATTATTTAATTTTTAAGTGATTCTTCGATCACCATTGAGGGATCGGGCGAAAAGCGATATATAACATATTTTTAAAGGTTATGGATGATTTATGACTAAACTAGGTGGATGCGTTGGTTAGGTGACAAGAACAAACTGATTAGATTTTGGTTCAGGTCCGAATCCAGTTCCGGCCTATCAGTGGGATACAAAACAAACTGCTCAGCCTGGTTGAGGTGTGCGCTCTACCGAGTGCCTAGTTCTTTTTTTGATGAAACACCCTGCTACTTCGGAATTTTATTCAAAATTTGCAAAACAAAGTCATGGCAAAACCGTGGCAAAAGTACGGTAGTGGTCAAACACGTGTTGCATTCCCTCAAAAACCAACACTTAAATCTTCTCAAGAATCCTCTTCCCAATTTGACTTACAACACAGCTCCGAACAGACTTCCTAATGTTAGTGCCCTGTTTGTCACTACCCTCTCCTCAGTTCAGCTCAAAACTGGGCGTGGTCAACTGTCTTAAAGGGACACAGTTATATTGAGGTGCTAGCCAACATTTCGTAGTCAACTCTCTTAAAGGGGCACTGGTATATTTAGGTGCTAGCCAACATTTCGTAGTCAACTCTCTTAAAGGGACACAGTTATATTTAGGTGCTAGCCAACATTTCGTAGTCAACTCTCTTAAAGGGACACAGTTATATTTAGGTGCTAGCCAACATTTCGTAGTCAACTCTCTTAAAGGGGCACTGGTATATTTAGGTGCTAGCCAACATTTCGTAGTCAACTCTCTTAAAGGGACACAGTTATATTGAGGTGCTAGCCAACATTTCGTAGTCAACTCTCTTAAAGGGGCACTGGTATATTTAGGTGCTAGCCAACATTTCGTAGTCAACTCTCTTAAAGGGACACAGTTATATTGAGGTGCTAGCCAACATTTCGTAGTCAACTCTCTTAAAGGGACACAGTTATATTGAGGTGCTAGCCAACATTTCGTAGTCAACTCTCTTAAAGGGACACAGTTATATTGAGGTGCTAGCCAACATTTCGTAGTCAACTCTCTTAAAGGGGCACTGGTATATTTAGGTGCTAGCCAACATTTCGTAGTCAACTCTCTTAAAGGGACACAGTTATATTTAGGTGCTAGCCAACATTTCGTAGTCAACTCTCTTAAAGGGCCACTGGTATATTTAGGTGCTAGCCAACATTTCGTAGTCAACTCTCTTAAAGGGACACAGTTATATTTAGGTGCTAGCCAACATTTCGTAGTCAACTCTCTTAAAGGGACACAGTTATATTTAGGTGCTAGCCAACATTTCGTAGTCAACTCTCTTAAAGGGGCACTGGTATATTTAGGTGCTAGCCAACATTTCGTAGTCAACTCTCTTAAAGGGACACAGTTATATTTAGGTGCTAGCCAACATTTCGTAGTCAACTCTCTTAAAGGGACACAGTTATATTTAGGTGCTAGCCAACATTTCGTAGTCAACTCTCTTAAAGGGACACAGTTATATTTAGGTGCTAGCCAACATTTCGTAGTCAACTCTCTTAAAGGGCCACTGGTATATTTAGGTGCTAGCCAACATTTCGTAGTCAACTCTCTTAAAGGGACACAGTTATATTTAGGTGCTAGCCAACATTTCGTAGTCAACTCTCTTAAAGGGACACAGTTATATTTAGGTGCTAGCCAACATTTCGTAGTCAACTCTCTTAAAGGGGCACTGGTATATTTAGGTGCTAGCCAACATTTCGTAGTCAACTCTCTTAAAGGGACACAGTTATATTTAGGTGCTAGCCAACATTTCGTAGTCAACTCTCTTAAAGGGACACAGTTATATTTAGGTGCTAGCCAACATTTCGTAGTCAACTCTCTTAAAGGGACACAGTTATATTTAGGTGCTAGGCAACATTTCGTAGTCAACTCTCTTAAAGGGCCACTGGTATATTTAGGTGCTAGCCAACATTTCGTAGTCAACTCTCTTAAAGGGACACAGTTATATTTAGGTGCTAGCCAACATTTCGTAGTCAACTCTCTTAAAGGGACACAGTTATATTTAGGTGCTAGCCAACATTTCGTAGTCAACTCTCTTAAAGGGGCACTGGTATATTTAGGTGCTAGCCAACATTTCGTAGTCAACTCTCTTAAAGGGACACAGTTATATTTAGGTGCTAGCCAACATTTCGTAGTCAACTCTCTTAAAGGGGCACTGGTATATTTAGGTGCTAGCCAACATTTCGTAGTCAACTCTCTTAAAGGGGCACTGGTATATTTAGGTGCAAGGTGTCATTTTACTGCCTGGCTACACAGATGATAAACAAGAGGGCACTCCATTAGGGGACTCCATCCACCACGTCGAAAGGAGAGGTTTCCATTAATAGGAGCATGAAATTAATATTTAAAAAATGAGATCTCTTACAAGGAACCTCAAATGGGCCCCTCAAGGCTGCATGTTGCCAATTGATGGTTGTTTTTGCTCTATACTTTTTAAATGCTGAGTATCAATCAAGGACACAGCACCTACCATTTTTAGGTCATCTCATCTCGATTCGTGAAGAAATGAATTATATAATGGATTATGATATCTGGATGTCTGTCCGTCCGTCAAGCTTTTGCTATTTTTTCCACCCCTCCATTATATCAACCAGCTGATTGTTCTGAAACGTGACACATGAATACAAGACACTCGCCCGCATCATCGCTCAGGCTTAAATTTTTCGATTTCGGATCATTGGTGCATCCAGGTGGTTTATCCCCTGAAACTTTGGATCCCTACTTGTCCCTTATTTACCAACCGATTGCACTGAAACCCGATACAGCCCTTCTACTCGATGGCCCATATAATCACTCCACCTTAGATTTTTCGATTTCAGATGAGAGGGCCTCTCAGGGGATTTGGGGGCTCCCAGGAGGATTTCCCCAAATTAGAAGAGGTCTGAACTATAACCTCAAGAGATTACATTCAGTCCAAACGGGGCTGTTTATGAATCTTTCGTATGACTTGGCCTGGTGTTGGCTTAGCGGTTAGGGTGCCGGCTTGGGATCCCAAGATCCTGGGTTCGAATCCCGGTCGATTGCTGAATTAACACCAAGGGGGTTGACTCAGCCTGTCATCCTTCCGAGGTCGGCAAATTGAGTACCAGCTTGCTGGGATGAATGATCCCGGTGTGTACCCCGATTTAGAATAGGTACACCGTATCCCTGCGCATCATGAGAGGCGACCAAGTTTTGGCGTCAGGAAGGGCATCCGGCCATAAAAACATTGCCTCAAACAGGGAACCATGATTGTCATGGGGCCTGCAAGGCTAACCCTCACTCTAGCGGGGAAAATGGCCTTAAAACGATCATTCATTCATTCATTCATGACTGCGTTTGAATCTCCAACATCCGAGTGGATCCTAGAGTGGATGATGTAACAATTCCGCCACTGAGTCTTGGAAAAATTGTGAGATGGGGAAGTCAGAATGGCAGGTATGAAAGTGGGTCTTGTGTGCCACATGGAGCAAGTTTGGCAAGCTCAGCAGGATGCCAGACTGTGTTGACACAGGGAGATAGTTGTGACCACTTTTTGAAATGTAGGGGCTCTAGCATTTGCTGAGAGAGGATCAGCAGCTTGTGTAGAGCTGTGAAGAGTGCAGACAAAGATGTAGGAAGAGTAGCAGAGCAGGATTTGTGAAAATGAGCAATGATGCCATTGAGGCCTGTTGCTGAAGGATGTTCAGGCTGGACAGAACAGTCTCCATTTTCTCGAGTGAGAAGGAAACAAAGTCAAGTAGACAGTGGATGTGATCAGACACAGTGAGATTAGGATGGACAGAGAAGGACAGTTTGGGAACATGAGATTTAGAGACAAACACCAATATGAGATATTCTGCCTCATGTTCAACAAAGTCGGCAGTGATGGCTTTTTTTTTTCTTTTTTCTTTTTTTGTATACTGAATCGAGGCTCGTGAAAGAGCGAACATTTACTTCACAAACAAATCAACCAGACAAACAAAATATATAAAAAGAGGGAGCGGAAGACAAGATGGGGAGAGAAGGGGAAGCACACAAACACAACATTTGAGAGCAGGGAGATGTGTGGAAGGGAGAGGGCTTGGGGGGAGGAGGCATGGGAAGGGGGAGGGGGGGAGGGAGAAGTATAAAGCACAAGGACACCAAGGACTTCCAGGACAGAAGTTGGTATTTCAAAAAAGTGGAATTGGGGTGAAAATAGCGGGGGTAGAAAAGATCAAGGTTTTGGATGGGGGAAGATAGATGGGGATGGTGGATGGTGGTGAACAGCTGTTTTAAAGACCTGGAGGGTGGAGTGGGATTGAAGAGAGTGAGGGAGTTTGTTCCAGAGGCGGGAGAAAAGAGGAATGAAGGAGTGAAGGTGAGCAGAGAGTCTTGATTTTGGCAGTTTAACCATAAGAGGGTTGCAGGCAGATCTTGTGCGACCTGTAGGAATATTTGCAGGACAGAGCCCAGAGAGAGCTGGGGGGGCAAGGCCAGAGAGGAGTCGGTAGAAGACGGAAAGACCACCAACCTGCCTGCGGTGAGTGAGTGAGAGGCCCTTGGAGTTAGCTTCATCGTGGGAGATTCCAATGATTCTGAATGCTTTGGTTTCAACAGCGTGAAGACGAGCTAGGTGTGAGGCAGGAGCACCAGCCCAGAGGGGAGAGCAGTATTCCATTGAGCTGCGGATGAAAGCCTTGTATGTGGTGAGGAGCTCAGGTGTGCCAAGGAAGGACTTCGCACGACGGAGGATGCCCAGTCGGCGACTGGCTTTGGAGGCCAGATTTGAAATGTGGTTTTCCCAGGAAAGATCATGGCAGATAGTGAGACCCAAAAGCTTGAGTGACAGAACTTATTGGAGAGGATTATTCAGAAAGTGGCTGGGAGGGTTGTCCAGTCAGTCTTTTCGGAGAGACATCGTAAGAGTCTGAGATTTGTCAGTATTGAAAGACATGTTCCACTTATTTGCCCAGTCTGTGATTTTGTCCAGGTCTGCAGAGAGTGAGGAGGCTGCAGACTGCCGATCTGAGGGATGAAGAATGGAGCGACAGAGAGTAGAGTCATCAGCAAAGAGATAGAGAGGATTTTCAAGAGAGTTAGAGAGATCATTGATGAAGACCAGAAAAAGCACAGGGCCCAGAACACTGCCTTGGGGAACTCCAGCCTGAACAGGAAGAGGAGATGAGAGAAACCCATTCAGGGCCACACGTTGACTACGACTAGAGAGGAAGTCCGCCAGCCATGCGTGGAGATTTCCATGGATACCAAAAGAGGAGAGTTTGGGGAGCAAAGCGGGGTGCCAGACCGTATCGAAGGCACATGATATGTCAAGGGAGACTGCTCTAATTTCCTGTTTGGCATTGAGTACCTCCATCCATTTTTGAGAAAGCAGAAGCAGCATGTCCAGAGTAGAGTGACCAGGTCTGAAACCAAATTGATGATCAGAGATCAAGCCATTGGAGAAGAGGAAAGATTTCATATCTGAAGCAATGATGGATTCCATGACTTTGCTGATAATTGGAAGAAGGCTGATTGGTCTGTAGTTGCTGGGATCTGTTTTTGCACCTTTTTTGTGCAAAGCGGTGATGTTGGCAGATTTCCAAGCAGATGGAAGATGACCTTGAGCAAAAGAGAGGGTGAAGAGAACAGAGAGAGGGAGTGAAAGAGCGGAATAACAGGATTTTAGGACCCGTGGGCTGATGCCGTCAGGTCCAGTTGCAGAATCAGAGTCGAGGGTTGACAGAAACTTTTCCACCTTCTCAGGAGGAAAGGACACAGAATCCAGGAGCAGCTGGGTATGACTGGGTATGGTGGGTACAGAGAGGGATGGGTTTGGGACACAATATTTAGAGGCAAACACAGAGTTGAGGAATTCAGCTTTTCACGTGCGGAGTCAGGCGTGTGGCCATTTGAGGTGAGGGAGGGGATGGAGGGGGAACAAACACCAGAAACAGATTTGACCAGACGCCACCAGGATTTGGAAGAGGGAGACAGATAAGAGAGTTCGGTCCTGAGAACGGAGAGATATTGTTTCCTGGCTCTCCTGAGGGTGGACACACACTTGTTTCGGGCTTTGTGAAAGGAAATGAGATTTCCTTCCGTTGGATTTGCTTTCCAGGAGATGAAAGCAAGTTGTTTCTGGGCAATAGCCTCACCACAAGATTCCGTGTACCATGGACGGGAGGAAGGGTATGACAACTGAAGACGAGATGGGATAAATCTGTACATGAGAGAGAGAGAGCAATCTACTTTGGAAGAATTCCCAGGATGAGTTGATGTCAGAGGCGGTAGAGATGGGAGAGCAGTCCAGATGATTGATGGCTGCTTGAAGACCGTGCCAGTTTGCCTGAGTGAAATGCCAGACTCGTCGACGCTGAGGAGGCTCTCTGAGAATGGTCAGAGAGATGTCCACTTTAACAAGCACATGATCAGAAGAGCCGATTGGAGCAGAAGAAGAGCAGCAGACATTTTCAGGGAAGTCAGTCATAACCAAGTCCAGAAGAGAAGATGCTCCGTTGACTGAGATCGGGGTCGGGAAATTGACAGATTGTGTCAGTCCCAGTGAGTCACAGAAGTCCTTTGCTGAAGCGCCATGGCTGGTGAGAGAGGTACCCACACCCAGCCAACTGGCATGGTGACAGTTGAAATCACCACATATGAGGAAGAGAGAGTTGGGATGGGTAGATAGAAGTTGGTCCATATTATCAGACAGCGAGATGTAGATGCAGTCATCACTGTTTGGTGGACGGTACAACACACATATGAACAAAAGGTGGGAGCGAAGGGGAAGCCATAGCCAAAGGTATTCCTGGGGGTGAGGTGGAGAGAGGGCAGTGCAGGGCGAGTGAGGAAGAGAGTTTTTTAAATAAAGATAGCAACCCCACCTCCAGGACGAGGCTCAGGTCTATCATACCGGAGGAGGGAGTAACCTGGGAGAGATACCAAGGAATCAGAGACATCATGAAGGAGGAAAGTTTCTGTTAAGCAGATCACGTCTGGTTTGTCAGAAGCAACCTGTATGGAGAGATCAGTCAAGTTTGAGTGAAGGCCCCGGATGTTTGAGGTCCATACTGTTAAGGAAGAGGAAGGGGGAGCATCGGATACAGAACAAGGGGGGTGGGGGATAGCGGTAGGGTAAGATGTGGAAGAGGAGGAAGAGGTAGGGAGAGCTATTGAAGGTGTGTCAGAGATTTGAGAATAGCTTGGAGAAAGGGAAGAATGGGGCGGACAAAAGGTTTGATGGTGATTGGGTGAGGCGCAGTGAGGTGTTATTTGAGGAGGGGGAAGAGTGAGGCAGAAGGTTGAGGGAGATGAAGGTGAAAGTTGGAAGGGGGAAGAAGCGGGGAGGATGCTTTGAGGAGGAGGGGTGAGAGGGGAGTCTAGGAGGGGAGGAGCGAGGGAGAGTCTCGGAGGGGAGGGGTGTGCGGGAGTTTAGGAGAGAAGGGGCAAGGGGGGAGATTTGAAAGGGATGGGTGATGGGGAGGATTTGGAGGGGAGGGGCAAGGGGGAAGATTTGAAAGAGATGGGTGATGGGGATTATTTGGAGGGGAGGGGCAAGGGGGTAGATTTAGAGGGGAGGGGTGATGGGGAAGTTTTGGAGGGGAGGGGTGATGGGGAAGTTTTGGAGGGAAGGGGTGATGGGGAAGATTTGGAGGGGAGGGGCAAGGGGGAAGATTTGAAAGGGATGGGTGATTGGGAAGATTTGGAGGGGAGGGGCAAGGGGGAATATTTTAAAGAGATGGGTGATGGGGAAGTTTTGGAGGGGAGGGGTAAGGGGGTAGATTTGGAGGGGAGGGGTGTTGGGGAAGTTTTGAAGGGGATGGGTGATGGGGAGGATTTGGAGGGGAGGGGCAAGGGGGAAGATTTGAAAGAGATGGGTTATGGGGATTATTTGGAGGGGAGGGGCAAGGGGGTAGATTTAGAGGGGAGGGGTGATGGGGAAGTTTTGGAGGGGAGGGGTGATGGGGAAGTTTTGGAGGGAAGGGGTGATGGGGAAGATTTGGAGGGGAGGGGCAAGGGGGAAGATTTGAAAGGGATGTGTGATTGGGAAGATTTGGAGGGGAGGGGCAAGGGGGAATATTTGAAAGAGATGGGTGATGGGGAAGTTTTGGAGGGGAGGGGCAAGGGGGTAGATTTGGAGGGGAGGGGTGTTGGGGAAGTTTTGAAGGGGAGGGGTGATGGGGAAGATTTGGAGGGAAGGGGTGATGGGGAAGTTTTGGAGGGGAGTGGTGTTGGGGAAGTTTTGAAGGGGAGGGGTGATGGGGAAGATTTGGAGGGAAGGGGTGATGAGGAAGTTTTGGAGGGAAGGGGTGATGGGGAAGAATTGTAATAATTAATGTAATAATTACATTATTAATGTAATAATAATAATAATAATGTAATAATTAATTGTAATAATGAGAGAAGAAAGAGTTAAAGCTGTGACATACTTAATGAAGAAGGGTGTGAAGATCCAGAGGAAAACAATATCTCTAGTTAGCTGCTAAAAACGGTGGAGTTTCATGATTCATGCATGCTGGAGGCTGCCATAGATGCATGGATGAAAAACATATGCCTCTAATTTGGACACGGAGAATTGTTCATGTGAACAAAGTCCACTTCCTATTCTTAGATATTCAAAAAGCTTTTGACAGTCATTCATCTACCCTTATGGGGATTTGTGAAGGAGTGTTCAGCATCTCCAACAAAATCTTTAAGATTCTGAATAGCTGCATTGGAAGACATATAGTGCAGTTTTAATAAGCAGTGCAATGAGTTGGGTGGATTGTTTCAGCATATTAAGATGACACGCAGTGCATTCTTTCATACAACAGACATATTGGTTTCCTGCACTCCTACCTATTTAACATTTCATGCTTTAACTCCTACCTATCGCAAATGATCATCAGCATATTACCTACCTGTCTATATCCCCAAGTACATGATTACCCTTGTTCACTTATAATTGTTGCTTAAATTTGTATTTGACCAGTGAAAATGTATTAAATCTCATTATGACTTTTTTTTAGTTCAAAGTGAGAGATCACCACCATTAATTGAGTCCTGACATTATCTTTCTTTTCCCTTTTCTTCTTCATAATCTATCTATAATTCCAGTAATCTCTGTGTGTATGTGTGTGTGTATGTCTGTGTGTCTGTGTGTCTGTGACCGCTGTTTCTCGACAACCACGGGTCCGATATACTTGAAACTTGCCAGGTATATTGCTGGGGACCTGAGGATGTGCCTTTTCAAGGTTTCATATTAATCGGAGAAGTAGTTACCGAGCTATGGCGATTTAGCCGTTCGCCGTTCGCTTTGGCTTTGCTAATGGACCAAACCATTTCATGTAAATAGAGGGGGGGGGGGTTCTACCGTACTCGCAAGCCGTTCGCTTTGGCTTTGCGAATGGACCAAACCATTTCATGTAAATAGAGGGGGGGGGGTTCTGTGGTCGTTACTGCCACGTGGTTTCAAAGTTTTTTTTTGTTGTTGTTGTTTGCACGCATGTTTTTTTGCACCCACGTACGGGCACGCTCTAGTAATAATAATAATAATAATAATTAACATTGCGAGCAGTGATGCCCCATTCTCATTAAACCGGGTACCAGGACGGCCCACTCTGATTGGACAAGTGTGTGACGACGTCATTGACAACAGCAGCGCAGACCTGATTATGCAGAGTTTGAACTGAATGAATCGAAAAATGAGGGAGGAGATGCATTTTGAAGGTACCGCCTTGATGTCCTGAGTGCAACAAACGGAGCTCATATTGAAGTGTATCGATCGTGTGCACAAAACTTTTTGAGTTTCTGTATCATATAAACCAAACGGTATCATTGTATCATTTGTGGTTCTAAATATATTAACAACCAAAGTTGTCCGGGTCTTTTTGGAACACCCTGTACATCTAAATGAATGGCCACCTTGAGTTACTTTATTTCAAGTCGATAAAAAAAATACCAATTACACAAGTTAGGTGGTACATATAACACCTTAAATAACGATTCGTAAACACTCAGAAGTCGCCCACGGGCTTTTACACACATCATAAGCACAAGCCAGAGCAATTGCCCTAGATTGCGTTTATTTAAAATGTGACGATACTCGACAGCGATGAACTTTCCCATCGACGAACAAGCATATTGTGCTAACTGGGAAGATTACTGGACTGCAGGGCAATAAACGCCTCGCTGGTGAGGAAGCCAATTATTTTAAATGTCGGTTTCATGAAATATCCACCTCGGTGGCGACCAGTAATGCAATATTTTAAGAGATTTTAGAGAGATTCCAACAGGTTGGTGCACAGGTAGTACACCTTATTTTGACCTGTCTAGCCTGGGTCCGATTCTCAGCTCAGCCAATTATTAGGGTCCAACTATAAACATTCGGATTGGATTTTCACAAGCACTGGCATTGCATCTCAAACTGCACCTTAGATCGGATGGTAGGTTAGGCTGGGGACCTGTCTGCTAGAATTAGCTAATAACTAGCGGAAAGATCAAGGGATGCTAAGGATGCCTTGGGGACTTTCACAAAGACAAGGTGACTGCCACAGGCTTCCTGGCCAAATTCCAACTTCCTGGACTAACGAGCTATGCAAATTCTCCTCCAAAGTCTCCAAAATCAAAACGTTGGCCTATGGCATCCCCATCACGCACTGTTAACAAGTTGTCAATGGCAGAGCCTGAAACTTCTTGATTCCTTGATTAATGAAGCTTTGAGGGGTTGGGTAAGAAGGGAAGCAGAAAGATGGGACATGAAGTGGAGGGATGCTGATTCCAAATTCCAAAATTGGTTAAATGGAGATAAAGATCAACTCATCTGTCTCCTCCAAGGTAAAGAACAAGAAGATGTCTCCAAAAAATTTGTTCTATAATACGTTAAGAGCAATATATATTTTTCAGAAACCTATTGCTTCGGCATTATTTGGGCTGAGCAGGTTTTAATGATATTGCACTTACATTGTAGAAAAAGAATTGTACAGCCAAGTTGTCCCCATCCAATATATCCGGTCTTAAAGGTTGCACAATTTAGTTATTGCTGAATTTGCATTCGTTTTTCAAACCAACATATACTTCCTTGCACAATTGTCACTTAAAGGTCCCAATCATTCTTGTCAAATTTTTAGGCATGATGCCTACGATTAAAATATATATATTTATTTGTTGTTTTCATTAATATCGCGTGATAACACAGAACCAAATACGATTGAACTTGAAATGATTCATTGGCCCAACACCAGTTTGCTTATCAGGGGCAACACATTTGAGCAATCTTCCCTAGTTTCCCTTTATCATCAAGGTTAGGCTGGGCCCTAGGGTATGAGCAACTTGGCCATGATTCGTGAAGTATAGGTTGGTCCGACATTGCGGCTTCTGTGATCAAATTAGCTTTGGGTTAATAAACAACTACAATTCGCATTACAATGTCCAGTATAAAACTAGGATCTAACACGAACTTTTCTTGAGGGAGATCGACAAGCCATGTGCTTCAGCCACTGATTGGTATATGTGATATATCTAAAGAATACATCGGACTCCACGCTAAACATTCAGCCACATTCCACAACATTTCTAAGTGTTATGGTACTTAGTCTGTTTAAATTTTCCAGACCAATTCTGTTTTGTTTAGAATGCGTGAGGTGTGGGTTTGAGTGGGTGAGGTGAGGCGAGACATTGACAGTGTGGGGTGAGGAGGGATGCAGAAAGGGGGGGGGGGGGGGGGGACATGAAGTGGAGGGATGCTGATTTCAAATTCCCAAATTGGACAAATGGAGATAAAGATCATGAGCCTGGAGGTAATAATTTTTGTTGAAGGCATGGAGAACCAAAGGTGGTGGTGCAGGTGTGGGAGGAGGATTGGTGGATCCAAGTGCTTATAGCTATAAGCAATATAGTTTTTTTGGGGGAAAATAGTATTTGTGAAGAAAAAGAGGAATAGATCATGGTGAAGAAGAACATGTGGGTTACTCGTGATTGAGAAATGAGGGATTTTTTGACATTTTGATATTTGGTAAGCCATCATATTTTTTAAGCCAAATAATTAATAATATATTTAAAAACAAGAAAAAATTTAAACAACAGGAGTCCATTTGTCTCAGCATGCCTACGTAATAATCACAATCCATTAACTGCATCGACTAATTTACTTATATCCTATGTAGTAACCTAACAACTACCATTAAAATGATTTAACTTAAAATCTACATCTATCTTAAATATTTTATTGGTACTCTTGGCAGGAAATTTTGTCAAGGCCGAATGTGGCCACATAATGGTCTTCCCTTATGAGAGATAATATGGGATGTTGACATCCACAACATCATGCGAAAGGGAAAGCCGTCTTTACATCTGCATCAGTGGAGAATTTCTGGGATATAGCTTTGTCTGTATCAAAACAACTTTTTATGTTCAAACAAACTCGGTTTGGGATCAAACTCTGGCGAGAAAGGAAAATGTCAAGCACATGTTTGTGCCCAATAAACTACTCAAATGTGCATGTAGAATCTTCAAAAGGGTGATTTTATCATGATTCTTTTTTCTTATGGATTTTGGTGATGTATCCCCTCATTTCAATGACTCTTCAACACCTTTACCTTAACCTATATGTTTATATATTTGTATATACAACACTAATATATAAAATAAATATTTCATGCAAAACATTGACATAAAAATCAAGTTTGTTAAATTTACAAATAAAATTCAAGTTACATAATACCTTATAAATATCATTATTCTAACATGATAAAAACCATAAAGCATATGAGAAGAAAATATTTTTTAAAAAGAAAAAAAGAAAAGGAAAAAAAAAACATTAAATAAACAAAAATTATTCAATTAATTATCATTAAATTGAAGTATTAAATAAAATTAATTATAATCAATTGTTTTTTTTTTTTAAACAAAGAAATATAGGGTTAGGGTCACGGTTAGGGTTAGTATGCCATAAAAACATAGGAGCAATACCCCTGGCGCTCACCTGGTAGAATAAAAAAAACATTGGTATATCACGGGTGGTGAAGGTTGTGGTGAAGTTTCATCGAAATTGCGTGTGTAGTTTCTGAGAATAAAGCAAATACCTCTTTTGGGGGGAAACCCCCCCCCCCCCCGTAGACCTCCAAAGGGGCAGATTTTTTAATGCCATGAACAAGCTTTGGTACAGTGCGGGTGGTGAAGGTTGTGGTCAAGTTTCATCGAAGTAGTGTGTGTAGTTTCAGAGGAAAAAGCAAATTCCTATTTTGGAAGTCAAACCTGGACCCACTTTGACCCCCGGTAAACCCCCTTAGACCCCGATCTTTTTAATGCCGTGAACAAACTTTAGTCACAACACAACAAATATCATTTGTGCCAAATTTGATTACAATCCCTTCAGCGGTTTCAGAGAAGAAGGCGCAAGTGTTTACGGACGGACTGACAGACAGACGGATGGATGGACGGACGGACTGACGACCGCCATCGCATAAGCTCCCCTGAATTTCGTTCCAGGTGAGCTAAAAATACGATATCTTAAAAAAATGGCCAAGTCCATTATAACATTTTAAAATGGCAGGAAAAAAAGTTTCCGAGTCATGCACATTTTGAGAAAATAATCCTGCATTACAAAATATGATAACCCATGTGGTAAATTGACCACCCATGTGGTCCAAGTAAATATAGGGATTTGCTTGATGTCGTTGAACATAAAATGATCATCTTGGAAATCTCAGTCTCATCCTGTTGCGCCAGAAGGATCTTCAAACAAAACCACCGATCTCTTGCTATGGTGAGCTAATGGAAGTGCTTCAGTCTCTTGAACTTACCATCAGCCATAACCTCTGCAGGGCTGATAAATGCAGCAAAGCTGGCCTCCAAAGCTATCTGCAGACCTGTGATCCTCCATGTTTCCAAGCCATTCCTTGAAAAACCAGAAGTACTCACAGCTGACAAAGCCTTTGTCCACACCTCAATGAAGGACTGCTCTCTTCTATGAGTTGATACTCCAGTAGAGTATATATATATCTATGTTGGATCATGTGAAATTTAAAGCTCTCAACAATATTGGCATTTCCCACAATGAGGCCGAAGCATAAAATCTGTTGCTCTCACATCGCAGATAGGTCAATCGCTTCTGTTTCTTTGCTGCTTCTCCTCCGGCCTAACTTCCTCTGCTCATTCAGCCCTCAGACTCTTCCCAGATCCTCCAGGATGCATGCATTCTTTCAGTAATATTATTCGAGTTAAACTCCCAAAATTCAGGTTTTAGCCTCCACCTCAACTCTTTTGTTCCCATTTTTTCTATGATTTGCCAAACTGCCTTCCAGAGATAGTTCAGCGACACTTATATCAAGCGATGGTTCACCATCTCACCTCACCCTCATCACTCATCACTGCACACAATCTTTTCTGACCCCAAAAATGGAAACGGCAGGAAGGCTTGCTGAGCTTCCTTGGCAGCAGGTGGTGCCACTGTGTGAATGGGGGGCCTGGAAAAGGCCGTGCACACTCCGCGAGCATATTGACACCCACCCATGGGCTGCCACCCACCTGTTGGCAGTGACACATTCATGGGTCATGGGTTTCATACTGGCACACTGTGGACCCAACCCTTACTTTCTTTCTTCTTTGTTCATTCCCTTGCCTAATGTGTCCAACTGTGGTCCCACTGCCACAGTGTCTGTGTGCTGCTCTTTAACCTCTGTCACCTTGCTCTTTTTTAAGTCAAGATTTTGCATGCAAAGCTAAGAAAACTATTTTTCACACCATCGGGATGGTAAAGGACACGACTAATCCTGCCATTGCCTCCCAATGCAATGTTTATGCAATCTAATTTCCAGGGAAATGCAAGATACACACAGAGACCTCGTTTTGATTTTTCTCAAATGTTCCAATACCTCATGATTATTATGTTGACACATTTTCCAGATGGAACTGCTTCTAATCAGCGCAAACTCTCCAAAATGCCATGCAAGGTTCAAGGCCATCAATATTCTTTCCCAGGCAATTCAGAATAGGCTTATTTTCCACTTGTTACGACGTCCAGAAAACGACAACATCTATCTTACATATCTCTTAAACACAGTGCCAACACCATCAACACATGTACTAGGCAGTGCAATCTGTTTTTACTAGGCGAGGACCTCGGGGTCTCAAGGGTTTAAGTTTTGGTGCCATGTTTTTTTTTTTACCAACATGTCTAGATTATGTGTGTGCTAGAATCGGGAGATGAGGTGGGGAGGGATTGCTAGTCGTGCCATTAGGCAGCATGATCAGTTTGCTGGGGGCAAACCGATGGCCTGGATTTTATCATTCAAATTGGCTGAATATCTGATTTTATCATCATTTTGGTAGGTGGTTTGAATGCTGTCAGGTACAGGACTGAGATAATTATGCCAGCTCTAGTCATCCCTCTGGCCCAGAAACAAGGTCCAAATTCAAATTTATGGTTCATATCGCGAGTCCACATCGTCCATGCAGGGCCACATCACTTGGACTAGCCTGCATGATCTGCTGACTTGTATCCGATTGAACATACGTGAAACATCATAGAAAGGTGTGTGTATTGACGCCAAGTCTTCCCACAGTCTTATGATTAACTTGAAGTGTCCCTGGTAAAACAAGTGCACAACATCCCACAGCGACAGATCCATTATATGATTTGATGGAGACAAGACTTATACAAACTTGTTTTGGGATCAATGCAGTCGGCTCATACGTTACTGAAGCAATTTTTTTCCAATGTGAACTTGTCTGTTTTATCATAACGGTAGTAAAAAGCCCATCAAAAAAGACGTGTTGGAACAGTTTATTGAACGGTGCAACCGCGTGAGCGTGCCAAAGTCGGAAGCCTCGGCCTAGTGTCAGATGTGCTCATATCTTTTTATTTATTAGACATCATACAGATGTAAACAAAAAAGAGCAATCAGAGATAGCAGACCCTCGCCAGGGTGTTTGTGAGGTGTATTTTGTGGGGTGTTTTTTGTGCATTACTTCATTATTTTCATTATTCATCAGACACGTGTGACACATTACGTCCTCTTTATAAAACTTAATTCAGTATTGTATTTGAATTTTTTTTTAGATGAAGCTGTCCTCGGAGTCTTTTGTGTCCCCGGGGTCTCTTGCATCCTCGGAGTCTTTTGTGTCATCAGGTTCCTATGGCTCTTTTGAGTCCTCGGCATATTTTGTGTCTACAGAGTCTTCAGGGTATTTTGGGTCTTTTTGGGTCCTCGGGGTCTTTTGACTCCTCGGGGTCTTTTGGGTCCTTGGGGTCCTCTGGTTCTTCATGGTGCTTAAGGATCTTCAGGGTATGTTGGGGGTATTGGTGATCTTAAGGGTCTTGAGGGGTCTTAAAAGTTCTTCAAAGGTCAAATGGGTCTCAGCAGTCCAAAGTGGCGAAAGGTGCATTCTGATAGTACATAATTAATAGATGTATTGAAAACTCACATGGCTGGATAAGATTAATATAGTAGGATTCTTCTTCTTCAAACAATAACAACTTCTGGCTGCCAGGCTGTAAGACCAATCATATTGAAATTTTAAACACGTGGTCCGCTTTATGACTCCTACATTACTTTGAAGTTTCACATCAATCAATGAAGCAATTCAAGAGATATAATTTTTAAAAGATTTAAGTTCAATCCAATATGGCCACCAAACCATGTGACGTATGAATTATTCAAGGGAAGCATGGTATACGCATGGCATATGCGTAAAGTTTCCGTTCGATCTGTTCAGCCATTCTGGAGGAGTGCCTTTTCAAAGTTTATTCTTCAAAAGATCATAGCCGCCAAAGCATGTGACCTATTTGTCGAAAAGATAAAAAGTTGTGGAACTTTTTGTTCGTCATGGGTATGCAATCATGCATGTAATGTTTTGACTCTATCTGTTTAGCCATTTCGGAGAAAAAGGGTTTTTAGTGGTTTTTAACCCTTTGAGTACGGGATTTTTTTTGATAAAAATACCCCGGTACGGGATTAATTTGGCAATTTGGTACGGGAATGCAACCACGTACTGACGATCTATTTATAGGTATAGTTGAAGACATGTAGTAACGCCATCCGTACACAAAACTTTTTCGCGGGTTGCGGCACTGGACGTCATCCGTACTCAAAGGGTTAAGACTTTTGTGTTAAAACAAATATGGCGGCCGAACCACGTAATAATGATGTCATTATTTTTTTTTTCCACCAATTACCCCTAGATGACGCTCAAGAAATTTCATCTTGATCGGATAAAGTTTTGTTCTTGTCGAATTATGACATCATAATGGAGGCACCTACGACATCATGAACATATGTTATGCCCCATGTAGTCAGGTTCACTATGTTTTTTCGTTCAAAATCATGGTAGATTAGCAAACCTATACATTTTTGGAAACGTTATTACATGGAAAATCTGAAAATCAATGTTTACATTTGCCAATTCCGACCAATTCGATTCGACCAATTCGACCAATTCGACCAATCGACCAATTCCATTCGACCAATCGACCAATTCCATTCGACCAATTCGACCATTCGACCATTCGACCAATCGCTTCGATCGACCATTCGACAATTCGATCGATTCGAATCGATTCGATTCATCGAATTCGATTCGATCGACCATTCGACCAATTCGATTTGCCAACCAATTTGACCGACCTTTGCTTGTGTGGAACGGACTGTGAAAACGATGCGGACTATATTGTCGGATACGACACACAGGACAGTGATGACGAACTCTAAATGGCATATTCTGTAATCGTGTATGTTTGATGCCATTGACTGCCTGTGTATATTTTGTCATTGACTGCCTGTGTAGATGTCAAGTTATACTGACTGCATGTGTATATATGATTTTGCTGACTGCCTGTGTATGTTTGGTGATATGAATTATTGTGACACATTTTGATGTTATTAACTGCCTGTACAAAATGATAACATGTATTTGATTATGCAACTTATCGCGAATATAAAGACAGTATTTTGCAATTCAAAACCTTTGATTCGTGTCTTACCATTCCCCATAGCACTAATTTGATACTTTCATTGGATTCCTTGTCCCTGAAAATATAGGTTTAGTATATTTTAAAAAGTTTTTAGGGTAATTAGAGGCAGAAATAGAACAAAATATGTATTTTACAGTGGCCATTTTGAAAATCCAAAATGGCCGCCATACAGGTATCTCTCCAAATGTAAACATTGATTTTTAGTTTCCTTATGCTATAACCTTTCCAAAAATGTATAGGTTTGCTAATCTACCATGATTTTGAACGAAATATAATTTATTGACATAGTGAACCTGACTAATGGAGCGTTCTTTACAATGAGCCATGTCTCAATTTTTTTCTACACAGCAATTTCGGAGATAAAGAGGTGCAATTTTATTTGGTTTTTCCAAAATGGCGCCGACCACATGACCTATGACCTCATAATTATCGTTAAAACATTATATAGGAGGAGGTGCACCTATGGTGCAAATTTCCTGTCAATCTCCTCTCCTGTCAATCGGAAGGGTAATGAACACTCATTTTACTCTGTGTGCATTGCACATCATGTGCAGCGAATTTCACCTCCCTGCACCTTGTATTTATTGTTATTTTAAAAATCGCTTCTGTGCACCGCCCGTGAAGCTCGGCTTGCAAGTCACCATCTACAATTCCAATAGTAGACATAATTACTCTTTTATGGAAAACGTTTTTCGAGTTTGTTTTATCCTAAAAAATAGACCGTAGTGAACACACATTCGTGTTAAATGATTCGCCTTTAAAACGTACACCTATGAAGGGGGACAGACATCTATACAAACACACATTGCGTTTTATATGGTGGATGTTTGTTTATGACATTTACAAATCAACATCCTCTTAAACCAGAATATGAACACGTTTCAATGCATTTCAAAGAGAATACAACAACAACAACAACAACAACGGGCATTTTAGAGCCATTTTCCCCTGCTAGAGTAGGGGTTAGCCTTGCTAACATGAAATAGAGACAAATCTCAAGTTCAGCACTGCCATTTCGGACACCATGACAATCTTCTCCATTTTGCCCTATTTTGTGCATCTCCCCTTGTTAACCCCTTTGCCCGCATTTCTTCTTCCACCACCTTTAGCCAAGTCTTTCTCGGTCTTCCCCGTCCTCTACTTCCTTCTACATTCATTTCCATCACTCTTCTCAACAAATCACTTTCATCCTTCCTCAACACATGACCAAACCATCTCAACCTGTTCCTGTTCACAGCATCCATCACAGGCTCTATTCCCATCATCTTTCGCAATTCATCATTTGTCTTCCTCTCTCTCAACGATACTCCGCACATCCACCGAACCATTCGCATTTCAACGATAATACTAGAACGCCGCTCAGTAGAGCGCATACTCCCGCCGTGGGTTTAGTTGGAATAATACGTTTTGCTTAACATCCCCTCTCCCCAAAACAATAAATGAAAAAGAAAGTAGGCCCTAACTGTCAGAGAATTTATTTTGATATATCTCGGAATTAGAGGAGAAAAACATCATTTAAGAATAAGAATAAAAGCTTTAATGGAGTAAAACAGAAAAAATCTTTCCCAAAAAAATTCCTCAAAAAAATTCCTGGATCCGAAATAATATCTTGAGCTTCACCAATAACTAATCAATTCTTCCTTATCCCAAGGGCAATCATCCCACCAACTTTCATCCAAATCCGTTCAGAACTTTTCCAGATATCTTGTTCACAAACACACGAACACACAAACATACGAACACACACACACGGACGGACACGATAGAATGCGTTACTCCCTGGCGGGAGTAATAAACCTGAAAATCGCAGAGCCAGAACCAGAATTATTTATTTGGTCTGGGAAGCCCATGCGAGGTTTCTTCTTCTTCAGCCTCTCACAACCCTGGGTGAATATGCGATCTTTTTTTTTAAAGTTGGAATTTGGCCAAATCTGTTTTATTTGTTTGTTAATATACCTCAGCCATTGACAAATCTGGAATTATAAGTTTATTTGAGGTTCAAATTAACCCGGGAGATAGTGTCAAACGATGCTTGCAAGTCTGTGCATGTGATAAATAATAATTAATCGTCCACAGTCGGAGACTCTTCTTCTTCACGCAATAACAACTTCTGGCTTCGAGATCGTACATCCAATCATCTTCAAATTTTGCACACTTGTTACTCTTCATGACTTCTACTAAAGTATGAAGTTTCATGTCGATCAATGAATATGAAATCTTTCCTCTTCTCCAATGGCTTGATCTCTGATCATCAATTTGGTTTCAGACCTGGTCACTCTGCTCTGGACATGCTGCTTCTGCTGTCTCAACAATGGATGGAGGTCATCAATGCCAAACAGGAAATTAGAGCTGTCTCCCTTGACATATCACATGCCTTCGATACCGTCTGGCACCCCGCTCTGCTCACCAAACTCTCCTCCTTTGGTATCCATGGAAATCTTCACGCATGGCTGGCGGACTTCCTCTCTAGTCGTAGTCAACGTGTGGCCCTGAATGGGTTTCTCTCATCTCCTCTTCCTGTTCAGGCTGGAGTTCCCCAAGGCAGTGTTCTGGGCCCTGTGCTTTTTCTGGTCTTCATCTATGATCTCTCCGACTCTCTTGAAAATCCTCTCTATCTCTTTGCTGATGACTCCACTCTCTGCCGCTCCATTCCTCATCCCTCAGATCAGCAGTCTGCAGCCTCCTCACTCTCTGCAGACCTGGACAAAATCACAGACTGGGCAAACAAGTGGAACATGTCTTTCAATCCTGACAAATCTCACACTCTTACGATGTCTCTCCGAAAAGACCGACTGGACAACCCTCCCATCCACTTTTTGAATAATCCTCTCCAAGAAGTTCTGTCACTTAAGCTTTTGGGTCTCACTATCTGCCATGATCTTTCCTGGGAAAACCACATTTCAAATCTGGCCTCCAAAGCCAGTCGCCGACTTGGCATCCTCCGTCGTGCGAAGTCCTTCCTTGGCACACCTGAGCTCCTCACCACATATAAGGCTTTCATCCGCAGCTCAATGGAATACTGTTCGCCCCTCTGGGCTGGTGCTCCTGCCTCACACCCAGCTCGTCTTCACGATGTTGAAACCAAAGCGTTCAGAATCATTGGAATCTCCCGTGATGAAGCTACATCCAAGGGCCTTTCACTTACTCACCGCAGGCAGGTTGGTGGTCTTTCTGTCTTCTACCGACTTCTCTCCGGCCTTGCTCCTCCAGCTGGGCTCTGTCCCCCAAATATTCCTACAGGTCGCACAAGATCTGCCTGCAACCCTCTTATGGTTAAACTGCCAAAATCTAGGCTCTCTGCTCACCTTCACTCCTTCATTCCTCTTTTCTCCCGCCTCTGGAACAAACACCCTCACTCTCTTCAATCCCACTCCTCCCTCCAGGTGTTTAAAACAGCTGTTCATCACCATCTCTTATCTTCCCCCATCCAAAACTTTGATCTTTTTTACCCCTGCTAATTTCACCCAAAATCCACTTTTTTGAAATACCAACTTCTTTCCTGGAAGTCCTTGGTGTACTGTGTTTATACTTCTCCCACCCACCCCCCCCCCCTTCCCACGCCGCCTTCCCCCAATCCCTCTCCCTCCCACACATTCCCGATGTCCCTGCTCTCAAATGTTGTGTTTATGTGCTTCCCCTTCTCTCCCCATCTTGTCTACCACTCCCCTTTTTATATACTTTGTTTGTTTGTCTCTTTGATTTCTTTTTGTGATAAATGTTAGCTCTTTCATGAGCCTCGATTATGTATACAAAAAAAAAAAAAAAAAAAGTGGTCCAAGAGATATCAATGTTTTTATTATTTGCGTTTAATTAACGATGTCTGCCAAACCACCTGACCTATCGCAAATTCCAAAAGGACATTTTAGTACACTGATATGCTGAACAGATCTGTGAAGTTTCCCCTCGATTGAATCACAAATGAGGGAGGAGCTCGGATTTAAAGGTTTGTGCTTAAAAACGTCATAACTCTGAAACCATGTGATGCATGACGTCATGCTCTTGGACTTTTTTGTTCGTCATGAATATGCGATTCTGCCTGCAAAGTTTGGCCTCGATATGTTAAGGCGTTTTGGAAAAAATTGGATTTTAGTGTTTTTCACTCAAAACAATATGGCGGCCGAACCACGTGACCGGTGACGTCATAATTACAATTAAAATATTCTACAGACCGAGTCCCTCCTATGGTGTAAATTTGCTCTCAATCGGTCCAATTATTGCAGAGAAAATGGTTTTTAAAGGAAAACAGAAAAAAAATTCCCCAAAAAATTCCCCAGAAAAATTCCTGAATCCGGAATAATATCCTGAGCTTCACCAAAAACTAATCAATTCTTCCTTATCCCAAGGGCAATCATCCCACCAACTTTCATCCAAATCCGTTCAGAACTTTTCCAGATATCTTGTTCACAAACACATGAACACACACACACGGATGGACACGTGCGAATTCATTACTCCCTGGCCACATTAATAAGCCACAAAACGTTTGCTGCTTAATGTTTTGTTAAAAGTACAAAATACAGAATCAATAAATATAGAATCCTTATTATTTCTCTTTCTTCTTCTTTGGTTAAAGATTTATCACAGGGGGGTAAAGGGGGGGGGGGGGGGGGAGTTGACTTCATCTTTCAATACAAGTGATTTCAGGAGGATCTTTGCAGAAAAAAATCAAGTTTTTTTTTTTTTGATTCGGTGATACATTGAGTCTAAAAACAATACTATATGAGTTATGCGTATACTAAAAATCTGAACCAAAACGACACTGCATGGCTGCAGTATGTTCATGCATTGTTTCACACCAATCATCAAAGCACCACGTTTTCCATTCTCATTTGAACTGAAGCATCATTTTTCTTTTCAAAGATATGCACGTTTTTTGACACGTGATGACAACGTTGTGAAAATATGCCCACATCATTGTCAGCATAACATTGACAAAGATGACCCTGTTGAAAAGGCCTGCCAACACCAGGCAGCTGCTCAAAACCAAGTGACATGGGTGAAGTACTGCAAAGCTGTCAAACTCCATTGGCTCAAATAAACTTTGGCAATATGCAAATGTACAACATAATGTCTGCTGATCAGTAAGACCATCCTGCCACCAAATTAATATCTGTCTATTACATTCAAAAAGATGAGTATTGCTGCACATATTTTGATATCGATATTTTGTGCCAACATCGGTGAATAGTGCTCCGGTACTCACAGCCATGAGTCTACTGGTGGCTTACTGGTTAAGGTGGCTGGCTTAAGATCTTAGGGTCTTGGATTTGAGCGAACTTTAAAAAGTTTTTTAAAGTTACTTTAACAACAACAGCAATGTCAATCTAAACCCATGATTTTCACAGATCATTGGGGATGCCCACCCTAAATTGTGAATGTTGCTGGTTGAGAACCAACCTTGGACAGGTCACCAATCTGTCACAAGGTGTTATAGGTTAGTGCTCAAATTTGGGTAGGGTGCTGGCTATTCTTCCATAAGGACACCATATGATAATTGCCATCCACCACCGAATTCTTAGCGTAGGACACACAGATTACCGTCCTGCTGACAGATGGCACACTTATTGATGCAACACGCTGCTTGTGAAGCACCAGCATGATATGATGAAAGTCGCCAAATCGAATCCAGATGAGACAGCTCAAAGGCGATTACACCACCTCTGAGCTATCCTGTCAATCCGCTTACACAGCAAGCATATCTCAGAGCTATAGAGATTGTTGGAAAAGATTGTTATACACATTTCTTTTTTTGTATACAAGATCGAGGCTCGTGAAAGAGCTAACATTAATCACAAAAAAACCCAACACATAAAACATATAATAAGGGGAGCTGTAGACATGATGGGGAGAGAGGGGGAAGCACACAAGCACAAAATTTGAGCAGGGACATCGGGAGATCTGTAGGAGGGAGAGGGCTTGGGGGAGGAGGCGTGGGAAGGGGGGGTGGGGGCGGGGGGGGTGGGAGAAGTGTAAAATACATGGACACTGCAAGAAGTGTATAAGGTGGGAGAAGTATAAAACACATGGACATTGTTTAAAAAGGAAAGCTAAAATATGACTAAAGATTAAAGGAGTGTGAATATTTACACACAAAAGCAACATTTTGCTGCATTTACAAAGTAATTTGAAAGAAGATAATCAAAATTTTAAATTATAATCATGATCACTATTTTAAACTAGATGGTATTCATAGAATATGTGGTGTCTAGTCTCATTGTACATTATGTATTGAATACACTGTATCACTTATTACACATTATTCCCCATTTGGAGTACTTGACAATGAGCCATGTTCCTTTTTTTTCCATTGAGCGGTTTCGGATATATAGAGGTGCAATGTTTTTTTCCAAGATGTCGCCTGTACCACGTGACCTATGACGTCATAATTATCACTAAAAATTATACAGGAGACGACGCCCCTATGGTAATTTCTTTGTCAATCGGACGAATGGTTGCTGAGAAAATGATTTTTTAAAATGCAGACATGCACGTACATACGACATATGCCATAGACAAGTTCGTTTGCAACCGATCACTCAACCCCGCTGTTTGCTTCGCAAGTGCAGGGTAATTATGAGATTATAACTGAGTCCCACTCCATAAACAATTACACAAAAATTCCGTGTCCGTCAGACAAACGGTTAGAGAGAATTTTTTTTTCATATTGATCGGATCAAGCATTGTACTTGTCGAATTATGACGTTATAATGAAGGCATGGATAACATCGTCATTGACAAGAGATATTCTCCATGGGGAGCACTTGACAATGAGCCATGTTTCAATTTTTTCCATCGTGCGGTTTCAGAGATATAGAGGTCCAAATCTTTTCGGTTTTTTCGGTCCAACGTGGCCTATGACGTCATAATTATCATTTAAAAAATTATACGGGAGGAGGCGCTCCTATGATGAAAATGTATTGTCCATCGGAGTAACAGTTGCAAAGAATGTTTTTTTCATACTGATATATTCAAGCATTGTACTTGTCAAATTATGACGTCATAATGAAGGTACCAATTATATTGTCACTAACATATCTTATTCACCATGGGGAGTACTTGACAATGAGCCATGTTTCAACTTTTCCCATGGAGGAGTTTCGGAGTTTTAGAGGTGCAATTGTTTTTGTTTTTTTCCCAAGATCAGAGTGTAGTCGGTGAACTTTGAACCCCCACAGCCCGTGTGACTGAAAAGTGATTTGCGAGGATCCATAATGTGGATAAATTTCGTGATGTAATCTTAATACCTTGACGGTCACTTTCGGTCACTTTCAGTCGGTCACTGAAAAATCTTCATAAGCTATTAAGTTTGGTCTCAAACCTTTACCATGTGATCCCTCGAATATGTACAGCAGATTAAACAGTATCTCAGGTTATATATAAAAAAGAAGAAAAAGACATAAAATGTCATAGCCTCTGTGGTTTTAACCCTTTGAGTACGGGATTTCTTTGATAAAAATACCCCCGGTACGGGATTAATTTGTCATTTTGGTACGGGAATGCAACCAGGTACTGACGATCTATTTGTAGGTATAGTCGATGACGTGTAGTAATGTCATCCGTACACAAAACTTTTTCGCGGGTTGCGGCACTGGATGTCATCCGTACTCAAAGGGTTAATAATTTTGCTGTACGGAGTTCAAGGCTGTCAGTTGGCCATCTTTGATCGGATTACAAAACAAAATTTTTCTGCATATGTATACACTCATCTATTGTTGTTGTGCCATCTTTGAACAAAATCGGTCAATGCATGTTCAATAAATGGTTGGGGACACATTTAGGTAACAAAATGGCCGCCAGCCGGCCATCTTAGATCTGATCTCGAAAAGACATGATGTGCATATGTAAGCCATCATTCATTGTCTGTGTGACAAGTTTGAATAAGATCGGTAAATGCATGTCCGAGAAATGGTTGAGGATTCGTTCAACATTGGGGGTTTTCTTTTTGTTTTTTTATTTGTTTTTTTTGTATACAAGATTGAGGCTCGTGTAAGAGGTAACATTAATGACAAAAAAACAAATGGACACATAAGACGAAATAAGGGGAGCGGGAGACAAGATGGGGAGAGAGGAGGAAGCACACAAGTACAACATTTTAGAGCAGGGACATCAGGAGACCTGTGGGGGGGAGAGGGCTTGGGGGGAGGAGGCGTGGGAAGGGGGGAGGGGGGAGGGTTGGTAGAGGTAAACAACACATGGACACAGATAGGACTTCCAGGAAAGAAGTCGGTATTTCAGAAAAGTGAAAAAAGGTGAATTAACGGGAGTAGAAAAGATCAAGGTTTTGGATGGGGGAAGATAAGAGATGGTGGTGAACAGCCGTTTTAAAGACCTGGAGGGAGGAGTGCGATTGAAGAGAGTGAGGGAGTTTGTTCCAGGGGCGGGAGAAAAGAGGAATGAAAGAGTGAAGGTGAGCAGAGAGTCTTGATTGTGGCAATTTCACCAGAAGAGGGTTGCAGGCAGATCTTGTGCGACCTGTAGGAATATAATATTTGGGGGACAGAGCACAGACAGAGCTGGGGGAGCAAGGCCGGAGAGGAGTCGGTATAAGACAGAAAGGCCACCAACCTGCCTGCCATGAGTGAGTGAAAGGCCCTCAGATTTAGCTTCATCGCGGGAGATTCCAATGATTCTGAAAGCTTTGGTTTCAACAGCGTGAAGCCGAGCTAGGTGTGAGGCAGGAGCACCAGCCCAGAGGGGAGAGCAGTATTCCATTGAGCTGCGGGTGAAAGCCTTGTATGTGGTGAGGAGCTCAGGTGTGCCAAGGAAGGACCGCACGATGGAGGATGCCCAGTCGGCGACTGGCTTTGGAGGCCAGCTTGGAAATGTGCTTAAATGTGCCTTTGGAGGCCAGCTTTTACAACTAAAGTGGCCGCTCGTTGGCCATCTTTGATCGTATCGCGAAACCATATGTTGTGCAAATGTATACCATCATGTGTTGTCTTTGTGCCAAGTATGACCAAAATCTGTCCATACATCTCGAAGATATAGTTAATATGGACGCACTGATATATGAGACCCAATCCATGAGCCCCATTTCGGACTAAGTCCAATGGGAGTAATAAACTGTGCATGCATACAGCGTTTCCAGTGCGCAGCACGTGGTTGCATGTACTCTCTTTGTAAACTTAGTTATGTAGTTTTCTATTGACAGCTGTTGGGTGCTTCAAGAAGTTTAAATAGTGTTTTTTTTCACTGAATTACTTGTAACATATGGCGATTTCTTTTTCACTGCATATTCTGGTATCTCCAACCTACCTGGGAAAGGGTATCTCAATATATTATATTCAAAATAAATAGAGCGAAAGTTTTCTCCACTAAAGTTTGAAATAAACCCCTCAAATCTGGGAATGGCCTATCGCTTATCTACTCCCATTAATTATTTTTTTTTACATGGTTTCATGCTCAAAGAGGATCTGCAGCCCAAAATAATGCACGCACATGTATGCAAATACACAAGCCAACACCGGATATAACTTCAAAGACAGTCAGTGAGCTAATGGGAAGTGATGTCGCTTTCTGGGGTTGTGTGACGTCGCTTCACAGTCAGTGGGGCAATTAGGTAGAAATGTATATTTTGAGCGTCAAATGAGGAAGTAGCAGTACTATTTTTAGTCTTCGGTATACTTAGGCCAGGGTCAGAACCAAATGACTTGACTAGACTTAGAGCGGATGCCCCAACAATTATGTCACCAATTCTGATTTAAACAGTATACAGCAGAAAAATAGATTCTACTTTTCATGAGAAAAATATATTGGATGTCACCTTCATGTTGTAGTCAGAGTGCATAATGATGCCAATAGATTGCTGCCTCTTTCAGGAAATAATTGTGCTTATTTAAAAGGTCAAATTTCCTTGATCTCCACATGACTTTACTTGAAACTTCATGCTTGTCGAATTTACATTTTATTTGTTGCAAAGAAAAAGGATCGAGTTTGCAGCCTGCAGGGGCAACAAGAGAGTGGTAAAATAATTAGGAATTAGTTTCAGGTTTATGAGTAATTGGGACATCATGTTTATGTCAGAAGGCATGGATCCACAAAGTATTATTGTGATAGTGAAAATGAAATATCACCACGAACAATTCTTGCTACATTCATTGCAATGAAAATGCAATTTTCACAAAATGTCAAACTTAAGCTGCAAGAGTAAAAAGATTCAGTTGAAAGATGAGGCTACACCTGACGTGGCATATCATTAGTGATAGCCCAGTTTGAGAAAAAAGTCAAAATGTTCAAGTATTCCTCTTAGACCATGAAAAATGGAAGAGACGGAGCACCAAAGATATGGTGATGATAGATAATAACAAGCTTGTCCAGAAACAGAACTTATGATATTTATTCTTTTATTCTTACCTCTGCCACCTAACGTAGACGGAGGTTATGTTTTCATCCGTGTTTCTCTGTCAGTTACTTGAAAAATCGAAGATTCGCAAGTATAATGGTTGCTCTCGTCTGCCATTTTGTCTGTTTGTCTCTATGTCAATCGCCTAAAAGTTGTATTCTTACTCTGATCTTCATGAAACATATCCACCTGGTAGGAGTGGTCACAAGCGAGAAGGCCTTTTGTTTATGAGCTCAATAGATCAAAAGATCATGGTCACATACAGTCACGTGAAAAGGTAAGTACACCCCATGTAAAGTTTTGAGTTTTTCAACATACAGACTTGGCATTTAATATGGAATATATTTTTTTTCTTGACTTGGGTTTACTTTCTTAACTCAGTATATCAATCTGGTGAGTTTCTTTTACACTTTGGTGATTTATCTGTTGAAAGAACCATGTCACTGATTGTCTGTTGCAGCAAGAAGTCAACAACAGGATTATATCACAGGTGGCGTGGCAAAATGTACGGACAGGTGCATTTTATGATTGGCTTCACAGTCGGGTGTACAAGAGTTGTTGCGTTCTGTATTAGTGGAAAACAACTGCTGCACGTCTCCAAAAGTTATTGCCGCTTCCTCTGGAGATGGTCCGTCAACTCGACAATGCTGTTTGTCATGGAGTGGTGGCTTTACGAAATTACGGCATGAAACAGCGTGCTATTGCTCGGCAGTATGGCATCACTCAAGGTCAGGTGTCAAAGATCCTGAAACGAAATGCTAAGAGGGGTGTCCCTACTCCAATACCGAGGCCAGGACATCCCCGCAGAACCACAAGGAGGGATGATCGCCAGCTGCACCGGTTAGTCCGCAATGGCCGTACCAAGTCAGCTAATCGGCTTAGGGCTGAGTGGCAGCCACTGACAAATGTGCCTGTATCCAGAAGGCTAGTCAACCAACGACTGGTTCAAGCAGGCTATCATGCCAGGCATTCCCTGAGAAAGCCACGCCTGACCAGACAACACTGCCAGCGCCGATTGCAGTGGGCCAGAGAGCACCATCAATGGCAGCCAGGACACTGGAATCACGTGATATTCAGTGACGAGTCTAGATTTCTGGTCTATCGTCAAGATGGCCGCGTCCGAGTGCGCAGACAAGTGCATGAAGCCTACAACAAAGATTGTATAGTGCCAAGAGTCCAAGCTGGAGGTGGTGGGGTGACCGTTTGGGCTGCTTTTCATGCAGGGGGCAAAACTGACCTGGTTGTTCTGAATAGAAACTTGAACCAGTTCAAGTACAGGGCCATTCTGGAAGAAACATTGCTTCCATTTGCTCGTGCAGCCTTTCGGGGAAACATTGTCTTCCAAGGTGACAATGCACGGCCTCATCGTGCTCGCATGATCCAAGACTTTCTTGCTGACCGTGGTGTAGAGCATATGGAGTGGCCTGCCATGTCCTCGGATATGAATCCGATAGAGAATTTGTGGGCAGAATTAACACGTCAAATCGACAACTTGGACCAGCAGCCGACCTCTGTGCGTGAATTGCAGCAGGCTATTGTCACTGCATGGCAAGCGATTCCTGTCCAAACCTTGGCAAATCTCGTGAACAGCATGCCTCGACGTGTACGTGCTCTCCTGAATGCTCGTGGGGGTTACACGAAGTACTGAACTGTAATTTTACTGTCCGTAATCCCAGTCGTAATTTAACTTTTGTTTTTGTTAAAAAAAAATTTGGCTAATGTGCGAAATAAAGAGATACTTCTGGAAAACGTACAGCAGTTTAACACAGTACTGTCCATGAATTGAGTTCGATATCAGTTTACATCAATTTCAAGGATCAATTTATTTGTTTCGAAATGTCAAATGTGGTTTTTGTTTCTTTTAAAGGTCGCATTAACAAAATCTAGAATAATTTCAACATAATTCCAATGAACTTTTGGTTCGAAGACATCTTGAAAAGTAAGTTCACCCCCACAAAAAAAATATTCCATATTAAATGCCAAGTCTGTATTTTAACATACAGCTATTTGATCTTCATTTCAACAATATTGAAACAAGGTCCAACAACAAGGTCCATTATCCATGTTTTCCACTCTGTCAAAGCGCCTTTGGGCTTCTTGAAAAGCGCTATACAAAATAAATGAATTATTATTATTATTATTAATATTGATAGATAAAGGTGATATAATATAACAAATATCATGAAACATTTACATTTTATAGTCCATTGTATAATTTAAAGAAACATAAATGTAAATTTCGCATGTGGAAAAAGTAAGTACACCCTTGGCTCTAATAGGTGGTATTGCCCCCTTTGGCAGAAACAACCTCAAGTAGCCGTTTCTTATAACTGTCTACCAGTCTCTGACATAGACTGGGAGAAATTTTTGCCCACTCCTCCATGCAGAATTGCAGAATTCTTTCAGCTGTGCGATGTTTGAGGGGTTCCTTGCATGTACAGCTCGTTTCAAATCCCCCAAAAACATCTCGATGGGATTTAGATCCGGGCTTTGACTTGGCCATTCCAGAACCCTCCATTTATTTCTTTTCAGCCATTCCTTGGTGGATTTACTGGTATGTTTAGGGTCATTGTCATGTTGCAAGGTCCACCTTCGGTTGACCTTCAACTTTCCGACAGATGGCCTCACATTATCCTCAAGCACACTCTGGTACAATGAAGAATTCATAGTGGATTCTATGATGGTGAGCTGCCCAGGCCCTGATGCAGCAAAGCTGCCCCAAACCATAATATTTCCACCACCATGCTTTACAGTTCGTATCAGGTTCTTGTGGTCAAATGCTGTCTTTGGTTTTCGCCAAACATGTCTTCTGGTACTGTAGCCAAATAGCTCTACCTTTGACTCATCTGTCCATCGCACATTGTTCCAGAAGTGCTGGTCTTTGCCTAGGTGTTCATTTGCAAACTTTAGTATTGCCCTGATGTTCTTTCTGGACAGCAAAGGTTTCCTCCTGGCACACCTCCAATGTAGATCAAATTTGTGCAGCCTCTTTCTAATGGTAGACTCGTGCACTTTGACATCAACAGTGGCAAGAGCTACCTGTAGGTCCCGTGATGACATTCTGGTATTCTTAGAGACTTCTTTCAGCATCTTGCGGTCTGCTCTCTGGCTGAACTTGCTGGGGCGGCCTGGCCTGAACAAGTTGGCAGTTGTTTGGAATCTTCTCCACTTGTAGATGATCTTCCGGACAGTCGAATGATTGATTTCAAATTGTTTGGAGATCCTTTTAAATCCCTTCCAAGACTCGTAGGCATCTATAACCTTCTTTTTGAAGGCCTCAGAGAGCTCTTTTGATCTCGGCATGGCGACGCCGCACATTTCAACAACAAAGAGCAAACCAAACTAAATGTCTGGGGTTTAAATAAGACAGGTTCCTCCAAGATCCTCTCTAACGATGTTCTAATCATTTGCACCTGAGCTGGTGCACCTGATTCTAATTTTAGGTATTTGAAGTAGTGATAAATGTCGGGGTGTACTTACTTTTTCCACATGCGAAATTTGCATTTATGTTTATTTAAATTATACAATGGACTACAAAATGTAAATGTTTCATGATATTTGTTATATTATATCACCTTTATCTATCAATATTGTTGAAATGAAGATCAAATAGCTGTATGTTAAAATATGTTGAAAAAATCAAAACTTTACATGGGCCATGGGGTGTACTTACTTTTTCACGCGACTGTACATCGTCAATTTACATCCAATTCACTTGATATGCACATAGAGAAATGATGAATGGGCAGCTAAAGTAAGACGATGTTTGGATGGAGCTGTTGGTGACCTTCAGGCGGGAGATATGTGGACTGTAGGTCAAAGTTTATGTCACCCAAGTCTGTGCAGACTTTAGCTCTCAAGTCATCTTTGCAAGATGAAGATAAAGACACTGCTTTTGAATCTCTTGTTCGGTGTCTGCAGCTAGACAAAACACATTAGAAATTCTGTAGAACTATTTCAAACTTGCAAAGATTTGAGTTGGTGTATCTTGTCTAGACGGGCATTGATTAAGGAACTTTGTGATCATTTTAGTGATGATCTTGTGATGCTTATATCATCAGGCATAGCAATTGTCTTTATCTTTCGAAGCCAAGCCCCAATTACAAATGTTGGTAAGAGTATCACACAAGATGTAAAGAATTTACAAATGTTGGTAAGAGTATCACACAAGATGTAAAGAATTTACAAATGTTGGTAAGAGTATCACACAAGATGTAAATAATTTACAAATGTTGGTAAGAGTATCACACAAGATGTAAAGAATTTACAAATGTTGGTAAGAGTATCAAACAAGATGTAAAAAATTTACAAATGTTGGTAAGAGTATCAAACAAGATGTAAAAAATTTACAAATGTTGGTAAGAGTATCACACAAGATGTAAATAATTTACAAATGTTGGTAAGAGTATCACACAAGATGTAAAGAATTTACAAATGTTGGTAAGAGTATCAAACAAGATGTAAAAAATTTACAAATGTTGGAAAGAGTATCACACAAGATGTAAAAAATTTACAAATGTTGGTAAGAGTATCACACAAGATGTAAATAATTTACAAATGTTGGTAAGAGTATCACACAAGATGTAAATAATTTACAAATGTTGGTAAGAGTATCACACAAGATGTAAAGAATACAAGTCAGGAGACGACGATGTTTCACGAGCGAGCGGTATTCAATGACAAAGGACGGACTATAACTGAAACAGGCCCGGAAATGCCAAAACGAAGGTTACTGACCTTGAAATGAGATAGAAAATAATGAATAATCAGTGATGAGGTTAGTTAGCTACACAATACCGAAAATTCGGTGAAAAATGAAATGAAAAAAAAAGAAAAAAAAAAGAAAAAAAAAAAAAACGAAACAAAAAATGAAAAATCGAGCTCCGTGGGGCTAGACACATGACATTGGCCTAACCAGATACCGAAACCCCTGTCAGATTCCAACAAACCCGTCGGAGAAGATGTAGCTTGAACTCGATTACCCCCTAAAAAGATCTTTTTCGGGTGTGGCTCAGCCCACAATGGGCACAATTCGCCCCCTCTCGGCAGGACACAACTAGATCATGATATCAACCTCCCACCCAAGTTTCATCAAGATCGGATGATATCATCGGGTAGTTATGCTGCGGACAGACAGACACACACAGAGACAGATGCACACACATGACGAATATAGTGGTCACTTGATAACTCGTGAACCAATAGAAATTGACAAATCTATGTGCATAACACAGATAAGATCTGATACTCTGTGTTGCCATATATCACTGCTCTATGTTGTATAGGTGCTGCTATATAGTATATTATATATTTGTCAGCCATTTTAGACGCCATATTGAATTACTGAAAATGCTCAAGGTGACATGATGTCACCCAGCAGATTCTTAATGCGCAGGTTCTGAGCTTTCAAACGCTACCAATAACAAAGCTATAGCCCACTTTTGAAGGTTAAACCCAGAATCTGCAGGACTAATAGAGTGTTATTGCAATATGTAGACTGTAGAGTGTAGACTATACTTTTTTCAAGGAAGTAATGTGCAAGCTCCAGCCACCCGGAGGGTGGGTACTCCGTTAGGTTGAAGAGCAATTGTATGTTGGGTCACTGAATTGGTTCACCAATCAAAACCTAGAAGCATATTGTTTTTAAGGTCAAAATGTCAAAATGATTAATGATAGCTCTTTCACGAGCCTCGATCTTGTATACAAAACAAAAAAAAACAAAAAAAATACCTCAAATGGTCAAACATCAAGGTCACATAAAATCATTCATTTTCATCTTATTAACTTGAAATTTGAACAGGATTTACATATTAGGTCACAGACCTGTTTCACAAAAATCAGAAAAACCGGCTTAGCTTTTTTGACATGTCAACGGTTTCCATGACAACAATTTCACCCCCATTATAATCAATGATCGTTATGTGAATTTATTGTTAACCATACCTCAGTGATTTTTCAAAATATCAAATTGAAACCTTCACAGCCTATTTGTATGTATGTGTAGTATATGTGAGGGAAATTTGGTCAAACTTAAAATTCAAAGTCAAGGCCATCAGAAACATGTAAAACACCTATTAGGCCGCAATTAAGAAATGTATCCTTTCTATAATTAATTAATGGAACCGTGTGTGTTTGTCGAACTATTCCTCCTACAGTTCTGGGCCGATTACATCCAGACTTTCTACATAGGATCAGCATGACTCCAATTAGTGCATAGGGGTGTTTTTATATTTGCCTGTGGTCTTGGGAGGGAGGAAGGGGTAAGGGGGACACAAGTTCTCTATGTAAATGTGTATTGTGGATGGTGTAGCGACGCTCCAGATGGGAGAACCCACCTTAGGGAACCCACCTTAGGAACACCTTGGGGTCGAGGGTTTGGGGGTGGGCAAACCAAGTAACTACAACTGTTATCTTATGTCCGTTAATCTCCTTGGCAAATTTGGTTGAGATTAGAAAAGTAGTGACAGAATGTGTCGGCCCAAATTGCATCGAACATTCAGACAAGCACCAAATTGCATATTTTAGGGTGGTTTGCTGTTATGAAGTGTGGCCTGTGGTTGATACTGCTATCTCATTGCTATTACCATGTTAATAGATTCATTATATCAACATCCTTGACGCTTTTGTAAACATACATTGGAGGGTACTTCACACAAAAATGGAAGTAAAAGTAAATAAACATGACACAAACTTCATATTAGAAAGGCATTGTTGCTATTTCCAAAACTCAATAATTTTGTATTTTAGGAAAGTAAGTGTTGCAACATTTGTATGAAGTTGAACAAAAGGTCTGGAACTGCATCGCTTTCATGATATTATCGCTCAGATTATATGTTAATTTGCCCTCTAGAGGCTATACCAGTGTTTCTAGAATGGTGGGTCGAGACCCCCAAGGATTTCCGGGGGCAGGCAGGTTTGAGGCGCATCGCGAGGTCTCTGCACGTCTCTGCATTGACATGTTGTGTTCAAAAAGGAAATAAAAATGGCCTAGATTCCAGACATTTTTTTTTTTTTACTCCCGTAGTCAGAATTGACACTGAGGGCCCAACCCAGTTTTCCCCACCTAGGAAAACCCACTTGAATAAACCCAGAAATTTTCCAAAACCCTGTGTTTTTACGACCTAGCCCATAGAGCAAAGCCATCTAGAACAGTGTTTGTCCGTCCGTAACTCCGCTCAAACCAATCAGAGCTGAGGATCTGGTCACATGACATGGTTATGTGATTACGTCTGATGTCATTACAGCAGTTCGGCGGCTAACTCTGCACACCGCCATTTTATTTCCAATTTCGTTCATGCTGAACATATCGTCGAACCTGTCATATATCACAATCGCCATGCTCTACCTTTACTTTTACCATTCAGTGTGAAACACAAACAAACCGATTTTAAAAATGACCATCAAATATCGAAAGCATCGGCGTTATGGCTATTCCAACAATACGGTACGTATGGGCTTTAGGCCGCATGCTTCACCTTCGGACCGCTTCGGACAAATTAAGCCCAGGTTTCTTAATACAGTAGTGTATCGTTTCAGTAGTATCGTTTTCTTAATAATAATAATAATAATAACAATAATAATATAGTAAATACAGTCACGTGAAAAAGTAAGTACACCCCATGTAAAGTTTGGACTTTTTCAACATATTTCAACATACAGCTATTTGATCTTCATTTCAACAATATTGATAGATAAAGGTGATATCACATAACAAATATCATGAAACGTTTACATTTTGTAGTCCAATGTATAATTTAAATAAACATAAATGCAAATTTCGCATGTGGAAAAAGTAAGTACACCCCTGGGTCTAATAGGTGGTATTGCCCCCTTTGGCAGAAACAACCTCAAGTACACCTTTCTTATAACTGTCTACCAGTCTCTGACATCGACTGGGAGAAATTTTTCCCACTCCTCTGTGCAGAATTCTTTCAGCTGTGCAATGTTTGAGGGGTTTCTTGCATGCACAGCTCGTTTCAAATCCCCCCACAACATCTCGATGGGATTTAGATCCGGGCTTTTTACCTGTCCATTCCAGAACCCTCCATTTCTTTCTATTCAGCCATTCCTTGGTGGATTTACTGGTATGTTTCGAGTCATTGTCATGTTGCAAGATCCACCTTCGGTTGAGCTTCAACTTTCTTACAGATGGCCTCACATTATCCTCAAGCACCCTCTGGTACAATGAAGAATTCATAGTGGATTCTATGATGGTGAGCTGCCCAGGCCCTGATGCAGCAAAGCTGCCCCAAACCATAATATTTCCACCACCATGCTTTACAGTTGGTATCAGGTTCTTGTGGTCAAATGCTGTGTTTGGTTTTCTCCAAACATGTCTTCTGGTACTGTGGCCAAATAGCTCTACCTTTGACTCATCTGTCCAGAGCACATTGTTCCAGAAGTGCTTGTGTTTGCCTAGGCCTAGGGGTTCATTGGCCAACTTTAGTCTTGCCCTGATGTTCTTTCTGGACAGCAAAGGTTTCCTCCTGGCACACCTCCCATGTAGATCAAATTTGTGCAGCCTCTTTCTAATGGTAGACTCGTGCACTTTGACATCAACAGTGGCAAGAACTACCTGTAGGTCCAGTGATGACATTCTGGGGTTCTTAGAGACTTCTTTCAACATCTTGCGGTCTGCTCTCAGGCTGAACTTGCTGGGGCGGGCTGGCCTGAACAAGTTGGCAGTTGTTTGGAATCTTCTCCACTTGTAGATGATCTTCCGGACAGTCGAATGATTGATTTCAAATTGTTTGGAGATCTTTTTAAATCCCTTCCCAGCCTCGTAGGCATCTATAACCTTCTTTCTGAAGGCCTCAGAGAGCTCGTTTGATCTAGGCATGGTGACGCCGCACACTTGAACAACAAAGAGCAAACCAAACTAAATGTCTGAAGTTTAAATAAGACAGGTTCCTCCAAGATCCTCTCTAACGATGTTCTAATCATTTGCACCTGAGCTGGTGCACCTGATTCTAATTTTAGGTATTTGAAGTAGTGATAAATGTCAGGGTGTACTTACTTTTTCCACATGCGAAGTTTGCATTTATGTTTATTTAAATTATACAATGGACTACAAAATGTAAATGCTCCATGATATTTGTTGTATTATATCACCTTTATCTATCAATATTGTTGAAATGAAGATCAAATATCTGTATGTTTAAATATGTTGAAAAAGTCAAAACTTTACATGTGGTGTACTTACTTTTTCACATGACTATGACCATAACACTTTATTCCCAATGTTGTGAATACAAAGTTAATGCACTGAAGCGGTGTATGGTTCATGAATCAATGATTAGCGTTGTTCGGCACTAATATTAATAACCGCGGAAGTAAGGAATTTGTCTCGCTTTTTTAATGGTAATATCATTTTCGAAATAATGATAACATAACGTTAATATTATAGTAAATCTGATCGTAACTCTAATCCCTTCGTATTAACTACAAACGTACTGGAAGTTAGAATATATCATCTTCTTCATATTAAAGTAACGGCAGTTTTGTGTCCGTTACGTCATTACATCTATGATGTCATTACGATGGTGACTCCACCGACCGACATTTTAATTTACTAGTTCACCCACTCACTACGGGAGCGGCAGGAAGGGTAATTCCTCTTTGGGGTATATAGATTACAGTCGATCTATTGTCGGTCTCAAGAACATTGGGTGTGTGTTCATTACCAAGGTTCTTGTGAAGAGATCGCGAAGTGGTTAAAGCATTCGAGCAAGCACTCCATTCAAAACCGTTAAGGAACGGCTGGCTTGGCAAGCGCTAGATAGCTGCGTGGTAAATGAACACACCTCTCCCTCTTGTGGGGTATATAGATTACAGTAGATATTCGCTCAGTTCTGTAAGTAGAACTTACCTCACGCATGTCAGGATTCCTCCAAATTTCTTCATTTAGTGTTATTTTTTTATTTTTTATTTTATTTTTTTGTATACAAGATCGAGGCTCGTGAAAGAGCGAACATTAATCACACAGAAAGACAAACAGACACATAAAACAAATAACATCGGGAGCGGTAGACAAGATGGGGAGAGAGGGGGCAGGACACAAACACAACATTTGAGAGCAGGGACCGAGAGACATGGAGACATCGAGAGATCTGTGGGAGGGAGAGGGCTTTGGGGGGGAGGCATGTGAAGGGGGGGGGGGGGGGAGTGGGAGAGGTATAAACATATGGACACTGCCAGGACTTCCAGGAAAGAAGTTGGAATTTCAAACAAGGAGGATCTGGGGTGAATTAGTGGCGGTAGAAAAGATCAAGGTTTTGGATGGGGGAAGATAAGAGATGGTGGTGAACAGCTGTTTTAAACACCTGGAGGGAGGAGTGGGATTGAAGGGAGTGTGGGAGTTTGTTCCAGAGGCGGGAGAAAAGAGGAATGAAAGAGTGAAGGTGAGCAGAAAGCCGAGATTTCGGCAGTTTAACCATCAGAGGGTTGCTGGCAGATCTTGTGCGACCTGTAGGAATATTTGGGGGACAGAGCACAGAGAGAGCTGGGGGAGCAAGGCCGGAGAGGAGTCGGTAGAAGACAGAAAGACCACCTACCTGCCTGCGGTGAGTGAGTGAAAGGCCCTCAGAGGTAGCTTCATCGCGGGAGATTCCAATGATTTTGCAAGCTTTGGATTCAACAGCGTGAAGCCGGGCCAGATGTGAGGCAGGAGCACCAGCCCATAGGGGTGAACAGTATTCCATTGAGCTGCGGATGAAAGCCTTGTATGTGGTGAGGAGCTCAGGTGTGCCGAGGAAGGACTTCGCACGACGGAGGATGCCCAGTCGGCGACTGGCTTTGGAGGCCAGCTTGGAAATGTGGTTTTCCCAAGAAAGATCATGGCAGATAGTGAGACCCAAAAGCTTGAGCGACAGAACTTCTTGGAGAGGATTGTTGAGAAAGTAGATGGGAGGGTTGTCCAGTCGATCTTTTCGGAGAGACATAGTAAGAGAGTGAGATTTGTCAGGATTGAAAGACATGTTCCACTTGTTTGACCAGTCTGTGATTTTGTCCAGGTCTTCAGAGAGTGAGGAGGCTGCAGACTGCCGATCTGAGGGAAGAGGAATGGAGCGGCAGAGAGTGGAGTCATCAGCAAAGAGATAGAGAGGATTTTCCAGAGAGTCGGAGAGATCATTGATAAAGCCCAGAAAAAGCACAGGGCCCAGCACACTGCCTTGGGGAACTCCAGCCTGAACAGGAAGGGGAGATGAGAGAAATCCATTTAGGGCCACACGTTGACTACGACCAGAGAGGAAGTCCGCAAGACATGCATGGAGATTTCCATGGATACCATAGGAGGAGAGTTTGGTGAGCAGAGCTGGGTGCCAGACCGTATCAAAGGCACGTGATATGTCAAGGGAGACAGCTCTGATTTCCTGTTTGGCATTGAGGACCTCCATCCATTGTTGAGACAGCAGAAGCAGCATGTCCAGAGTAGAGTGACCTGGTCTGAAACCAAATTGATGATCAGAGATCAAGACAGTGAAATGTAGATGGAGTCATCACTGTTTGGGGGACGGTACAGAACACATATGAACAAAAGGTGGGAGCGGAGAGGGAGCCGTGGCCAGAGGTACTCCTGGGGGTGAGGAGGAAAGAGGGCAGTGCAAGGAGAGTGAGGAAGAGAGTTTTTGATAAAGATAGCCACCCCACCACCAGGCCGAGGCTCAGGTCTATCATACCGGAGGAGGGAGTAACCAGGAAGAGATATTAAGGAATCAGAGACATCTTGAGGGAGGAAAGTCTCTGTTAAGCAGATCAAGTCTGGATTGTCAGAAGCAACCTGTATGGAGAGATCAGTCAGGTTTGAGCGAAGGCCCCGGATGTTTGAGGTCCATACCGTTAATGAAGAGAGAGGGGGAGCATCAGGTACAGGACAGGGGAGGGGACGAGTAGGGTAAGATGAAGGATGAGAGGGGGAGGTAGGGAGAGCAGTCGATAGTGTGTCAGATATTGCAGAAGAGTTCCAAGAAAGGGAAGGATGAGGAGGATGAAAGGTTTGATGGTGAAGGGATGAGGCACAGTGAGGGGTTGTTTGAGGGGGGGCAGAGGAAAGTAGAAGGTTTGGGGGGGTGGAGGTATGAGATAGAAGGGAGACGAAGTGGGGAGGAGGCAGCTTGGAGGAGGAGGGGGGAGGAGGGAGAATTGGAGAGGAATGGTATGGGGGGAGAATTGAATGGGAGGGGTTAGGGGGGAGTTTTGAAGGGGAGGAGTGAGGGGGGAGTTTAGGAGGGGAGGCGCAAGGGGGGAGTTTTGGAGGGAAGGGGCAAGGGGGAAGTTTAGAAGTGGAGGGACAAGGGGGGAGTTTAGGAGTGTAGGGGCAAGGGGGGGGGGATTTGGAGGGGAGGGGCAAGGGGGGAGTTTAGGAGGGGAAGGGCAAGGGGGGAGTTCAGGAGTGGAGGGGCAAGGGGGGGGATTTGGAGGGGAGGGGCAAGGGGGGAATTTAGGAGGGGAAGGGCAAGGGGGGAGTTCAGGAGTGGAGGGACAAGGGGGGAGTTTAGGAGTGTAGGTGCAAGGGGGGGGGGATTTGGATGGGAGGTGCAAGGGGGGGGATTTGGATGGGAGGGGCAAGAGGGGAGTTTAGAAAGTGGATGATTAATGAAAGACGAACATTGATAACAAATTGGGTTTGTTGTGATTTTCAAGTTAGCAATCCGATTCAGAACGATGGAGGAGGGATGGAATGAATGTGAATTTAGACCATGTAGTGAGGGAGATGTATAAGATATTGAATTTCTTTTTTTTGAAGTGGAATGCGTTGGAGAGGAAATTGAGAAAAGCCTTTTAAATAGGAAGAAAAACAGCGTGTTGTAATATACCACTGAAATAAACACAGAAGGGGAAAGGTTAAACATATTTAAATAATATTTAAACAGAACTGTGAACAATCTTCTATGCACAAAATACCAACGGGGGGAGAGCCGAGAGGGACCACCACGAGTCACGTGAACAGGGCAAACGGTGGATGGCAAGGAGATAATGGGGGCGGGGCGAACAGCACACCTGGACAGAAAATACAGGATGAGACAACAGTACACATGGAGAAAGGAAAATAAATGTTTTTTGTTTTTTTTTGTTTTGTTTTTTGTTTTTTTTGGGGGGTGGGTGGGGATTTAGAACGTTAGACAGAGTATTATGTTCGGGGTAGAAGGGAAAAAACTAAGAGCCAAGCAAAACACGCTTAAGTTAACAAAACACCGAGACGGGGGTACAACTACAAGGCCACACACGAGGAGCAGAACACGATTAATTAATTAAGAGTTACAGGAAATTCAAACCAAAACTAACTATAATCAAACAATAACGCATGGACGATAAAATAACGAGTTGAAATTTGACAATCTATCTGGGGAAATGGGGGAGAAACACGTGGTCGAAGAACGAACGAACGAATAAGAATGAATAAATGAATTAGCACAGAGAAGGTAATGTCTTTTTTTTTAGTTTTTTTTTTAGTTGAGATTTACATAAGGAAGTAGGCTATGGGGTGAAAAGACTGCGAAAACAGAGAACGAAAGTTATTGGTTTCACAAACGACGGACCGCTGAGAGAAAAACAAAGCCTCAAGGTTGTACAGTGTTCACTGTACAAGGCCTCAAGACACGACACGAATTAACACGATTTTCAATACAGGTATGAAAGATTTGCACCGAATTATAAGCAGCATTTGCGACTGTTTAAAAAGCTAATCATACGTGTTTGTGGTTTAGAATATTTTACAAGCCCGGCTACGCCACTGTTAAACTTTTGGCCTTGTTTATATAAAAGTGAAGCTGTATAAGTTCCTGTGTATAAGTTCTGTATAACTGCTGTGTTATAAGAAGCTGTATAAGAAGCTGTGTATAAGTTCACTGTACAAGGCCTCAAGACACGACACGAATTAACACGATTTTCAATACAGGTATTAAAGATTTGCACCGAATTATAAGCAGCATTTGCGACTGTTTAAAAAGCTAATCATACGTGTTTGTGGTTTAGAATATTTTACAAGCCCGGCTACACCACTGTTAAACTTTTGGCCTTGTTTATATAAAAGTGAAGCTGTATAAGTTCCTCAGGATCGTTTCCATGGCCCAACAATATTCAGTTCCTTCATCAACCACCTAGCTTCTATATGCCATAAAGTGGGTAGTTTGAAGGTTAGCTGATGATCAATTGGTGTTCAGCACTATTTCATCACATATCGACCAGAAACGAGCACATGGACTAATATCCATACATCCAGATCATTTTGCATACCCCTCAGAGGGTAAGGGGATAATTACCCAGCTGGCGTAGCGCAAAGCGAGGTTAAGCAATTGGTTCACTCTGTCCGTCTGGCAGACGTCAGTCTATGATCGATGAATTACTTCATTGAACATTCATGTTACAAGATGAATTCAAATGGCAAGCAAGGAGCATCTCCAAACATCGATAGCCCATCCATACACACTTTGTGCACCTTCAATGGTTCCAGGTATTTGCGGAGTCGTCTGATGTTGCAGACAACGTTGGCATTATTGTCCCAATATGAAAGTTACTTTCTTTATTGCACATTATTTGGTCACAATGCTGTCTGCACATAAATTGCAAATAGTAACCTTTTGATGCATTCCTTTATGTTAGGGAAAAAATTAAGGCATTTTTTCTTATTTAATATATTTGGAGGTTAAAATTATGGGAATTTTAACTTTTTTGAAAGTGATCTGACGCTCACGAAGGAGTTTGCTACAGAGAGCAGATGGAAGACATAAATTAGGAGACATCAGTGTACTTTACCATGAAATTACAAGAACATTTGTGGACAGTTAACAAATCAACACAGCATTGTCTATATGGGGTTTGAACCTAGTGCCACAGCATAATAAGACAAGTGTTACATCAAACATGTGATTTCTCCTGCTCTTTGAAAAAAGTAGGACAGTCCAGTAAAGGTGCCACCCATACTGGTCATTGAGGTAGATTAGATTAGTTGGTGGACGTTAAAGATCCCATGATGTCCTATGCAAAGAACATATTGGACATGTTTACAGGTTCGAGTTAATCTGAAAGGTGACAATAAGTAATATAATATTAGTCAAGGCCTCAATGTGTTATTTTGGGAGAAAATACCCATTTGCTTGCTGCACATTCAATGTCAATATATTTTGTCATACTTGTAATACTCGTAGATATCTACTCCCTCTGGGAGCGAATTATGGTGTTGGTGAAATATGTTGACCAATGTCATGTGTACAGCCCCCCCCCCCCTTTATAAAAAAAAAATTGGTTGTACCTCCCCACCCCTCCCCCTTTATTTAAACTTTGCTTGTGTTTCACCTCCTCCATCTTACTATAATTCATCAAATGTCTGTCCGTCTGTTCCCAGGTACCGCAAAAACGGCTGAACCGATTGCAAATAAATTTTGGGTGGGTAATCCTGGGACCCCCTGGAGTAAAATAGGCTATATTGTTTTTCCAATTTTTTCCCCCATTTTTCCAATTTCCAATTTTCCAATATTCCAGTTTTTCCAAACACAATGGAATAATATTTACTGATATGAACAGTGATGTGGCTTTTATTGAAATTCGACAAATATTGTTTAGTTTTGATGATTTGCGTTTGATATGATTTAACGGATGTTTATATAAATCGTTTAAAATTAAAAAAACCTTCAATTTCTGATATTTTGCCTTTTCATTTGGGCTTCCCGATTGAACACTATATATATATGTTCAGTAATCAAACCCATACTAAACTCCTACTACTACTACTACTACTACTACTACTACTACTACTACTACTACTTCCACGACTGCTATTACTCTCATTAGTCTTGAGAGTAGCGAGGTATTGTTTCCTGGCACTTCTGAGGGTAGACACAATTGTTCCGAGCTTTGCCGAAGGAATTGATATTGCCTTCAGTTGGATTTACCATCCAGGGGGCGAAGGCAAGTTGTTTCAGGCAACTGCCTCACCACAAGCTTCAGTGTACCATGGGGATGAAAACTGAAGGAAAGGTATGACAACCACTACTACTATCACTACCACTACTACTACCTCTACTGCTTTAATGGCCCCAATTAGTCCCCCCCCCCCCCCATTGCTTTGGTGTCTGCCAGTAGGGACGTTTTGTGCCAAGCCTTTCACGAACTGGCTGGCTAGTCGGGGAGACATTCAACTGGAGCTAATTGGGGCAAAATTTTGGATTTGGTATTCAGAGAGCCGACGATGACTTACATACTCTCAACAAAAGATATTGCTAGCAGACGCGATATCCAACTAAACTTCCATCCAGGGGTATATGTATATATATATATATATATATATATATGTTCAGTAATCAAACCCATACTAAAACAGCTAAACACTAATTGCGTTATCTCTGCGCCATCCTGTAAAACTGAATGTTCCTTGGACTGTTTTTATTATTTCTGCGGAAATAGAACATTGTGGTAGTGCATTTGTTCATTTGTAATTTTGAAAAACATTTTACATCGACACACCTTCTTTTTCAATTGTCCTAACGCTAAAGGATGGTCCATAAAATACAAAGAGAGATAATGACAACAAACATTTGAAAGTTAATAAAATGAGAGTTGCACAATGCATGAAAATGGTTGAATGCTTTTTTCTTTATTTCCTACATCAATTGTTGTGACAAGCATTGGAAAAGTGCATTGCACATTTAACACCGAATACTACCTTAAAATAAAAATTACTTGAATGGATTCTTTTTAAACTGCTTTTTTGCATTAACACTGTTGCAAGCAATAGTCTAAATGGAATTCACCGATTTGTGGAGCAGGAAACATTGAAAATCTGAGCTGAATAATGTGCAACACTAAAATGGTCTTGCAGTGTTACTCCTGCACTGATATGAGTTTGAAATCTAAGCTCATTAAATGAAGATTCCGTCATGTGGATGCAGCACCAGGCTACTGGCTCGTCCTATTGCTTCCCATAGATCAGGGCAGAAATTTAGAATGCGGCCATGGTACCTGAGTTATCCTGGAGACGTGATGGCTAAATCCTTGCTGCATCGACCTAACTGGGCTAGGTTTGATTCCCATGGCTGATAGGGATGGATATTTAATCCATTTGAAAAGTGTCATAGGATCTACAATATCGTCAAGTCCGTGGCCAATGAACACCGGCGAATAGCCGACGAATATCTCAGGCGAATAGCCGAACGTTGCTTTAACTCCGAGGTGAATACCAGATCTTGGCGGGATAAAGGCCGAAGCCTTACCTGATCAGACGGCCGCCACAGGGTTTTATTCCTTGAACACACAAACGAATTAAAGGACATGACACTCAAAAGTAAGATGCTACAAATAATGAATTTATTAAAATAAAAATGAAGCAATAAAAAAATGAAAGTTGAGGTAACTATAAGGCTAAGGTGAGGGACCCTCTACTCAGACACAATTACACAACACAGGGAGAAATAAAAGAAAAGAAAATGGTTTGGTGAGTCGGCCGATACTCAACTTGCGCCGATGAGGATGACTGTGAATGGGCCCCGAGTCTCCGTGCGATTTCATCCCTAACCCACAAACGTAACAATATCCACCAATGAATGAAATGTCCAAAGGCAAGTCAGTTACCTCTGAGCAATCATGTGAACCCCTTAGAATTTAGATTATGACATAATTTATGACTGTCATTCATTTGGAAAGAGGATGGCTCAGACTGTTTAACGTATTCAGTAGGAAGTTGACGTGCCCAAGGTTTAACATGATTTCAGCAGCAAAGGCTGTGGTGCAACCGCTTCCTTTCTGGTAGTGCACTCTCTGCCCTGTCTGTGCTATGACCCTACTATCCTAGCCCCTTCCCAGGTTTCTGTCAGGTGCACAGTGTCTGTCAGTGAGCCACTTCTGGTGAAAGTCCTAAAATCCAGTGTCGTACCAACTTCCTCAGTTTGTTCAATCCCATTCTTCCCTCCAGGACAACTTCAAGTCTTCAAGATGGCTGTTTGCCACTACCTCAGGTCACCCCCCACCCCCCCATCCATACTGATGATATTTTCTACCCTCATTAACCCTCCACAAGCCCAGCTCTTTCTTTCCAAGTTAAAGTGTTTTATCACCTCTCCATCACCCTTTCTCCCATTTTTTGGTCCATTGATGTTTCATCCATGGTTTTTCCTTCCTCTTCTTGGTGTGTTTGAGATTACTATATCTATATATTACGATTAAGTTATATTAGAATATAAAGGGGTGGGAGTGCAACAATAATTTTTTTAAATTAGGGTGCAACCACAATTTTTGTTAAAAGGGCGTACCACCACAATTTCTATAACAGGAGAGAAGGTGCACAAACAGAATTTTTATGGATGTAGGTGCAACCAGGATTATTTTAACGAGCAACGGTACCAGCCCTTCGGGCGGGTTGTTAGGGTTAGGGTTAGATGGCTGTTTGAAGCTAATTGAATGTTTGAAGCTTCTAATGTTTGAAGGGTTAGATGGCTTCCAGTGCCTGGAAGAGTCCTTCCATATATAACCAAGACAGATATTTGGTGTACAAATATGCTCACCATCTAGTAGTAGTAGTAGTGCTTTTGTTGGAAAGGTTACAGAGATTTGCGTTCAGAGCTCATGCAAGCTCAGGCAAACATATGTTCCCAGTTTAATGTCGCTCAATTCCTCATCTCTGCAAGTCCATGGTTTGAACTACAGTAGACAAGGTAGAGCATTTTGAAGAGAAAGCACTACCAAGACAGATAAGGGGAAGGTAAAAGAACGCCAAAGAACACCAAAAAAAGAACGCCAAAGAACACCAAAAAGAATGCCAAATAACACATTTATACAAATAAGAGCAAAGTATCTTGTGGGGAGACCGTACAAAGTGCATCATTTATAGTCCAGGTTTCCTTAAACTTTTGAACATTAAATTTAAATCCATTAAATTTAAATCCATTAAATTTGTGTTACAACATTGGGATTAAAGTGTTATGGTCATATTTACTATATTATTATTAGCTCACCTGGAACGAAGTTCAGGGCAGCTTATGCGATGGCGCGTTGTCCATCCGTCATCCTGTCAGTCCGTCCATCAGTCCGTAAACACTTGAAACTTCCTCTCCGAAACCGCTGATGGGATTGCGACCAAATTTAGCACAAATGATATTTGTTGTGTTCTGACTAAAGTTTGTTCAATGCATTAAAAAAAATCGATGTCTAAGGGGGTTTATCGGGGTCAAAGTGGATCCAGGTTTGACCCCCAAAATAGGAATTTGCTTTTTCTTCCGAAACTACAAACACAATTTTGATGAAACTTGACCACAACCTTCACCACCTGTGATGTACCAAAGTTTGTTCACGGCATTAAAAAAAATCTGCCCCTTTGGGTGTCTACAGGGGGTTTCCCCCAAAAATAGGTATTTGCTTTCTTCTCAGAAACTACACACACTATTTTGATGAAACTTGACCACAACCTTCACCACCCGTGATGCATCAAAGTACACTGCATGACCAAATGTATGTGGACACTCGAACATCAAACATCTCATTCCCAAATCATGGGCATTAATATGGAGTTGGTCCCCCCTTTTTTGCTATAACAGCCTCCACTCTTCTGGGAAGGCTTTCCACTAGATGATCGAACATCGCTGCGTTGATTTGCTTCCATTCAGCCACAAGAGCATTAGTGAGGTCGGGCACTGATGTTGGGCGATTAGGCCTGGCTCGCAGTCGGCGTTCCAATTCATCCCAAAGGTGTTCGATGAGGTTGTGGTCAGGGCTCTGTGCAGGCCAGTCAAGTTCTTCCACACTGATCTCAACAAACCATTTCGGTATGGACCTCGCTTTGTGCACGGGGGCATTGTCATACTGAAACAGGAAAGGGCCTTCCCCCAAACTGTTGCCACAAAGTTGGAAGCGCACAATCGTCTCGAATGTCATTGTATGCTGTCCCGTGAAGATTTCCCTTCACTGGAACTAAGTGGCCTAGCCCGAACCATTAAAAACAGCCCCAGATTCCTCCTCCACCAAACTTTACAGATGGCACTATGCATTTGGGCAAGTAGCGTTCTCCTGGCATCCGCCAAACCCAGATTCGTCCGTCGGACTGCCAGATGGTGAAGCGTGATTTATCACTCCAGAGAACACGTTCCCACTGCTCCAGAGTCCAATGGCGGCAAGCTTGACACTACTCTAGCCGACGCTTGGCATTGCACATGATCTTAGGCTTGTGTGCGGCTGCTCAGCCATGGAAACCCATTTCATGAAGCTCCCGGCAAACAGTTGTTGTGCTGACGTTGCTTCCATAGGAAGTTTGGAACTCGGCATTGAGTGTTGCAACCGAGGACAGATGATTTATATGCGCTATGTCCTTCAGCACTCTGCGGTCCCGTTCTGTGAGCTTGTGTGACCTACCACTTCACAGCTGAGCTGTTGTTGCTCCAAGACGTTCCCACTTCACAATAACCACAGTTAGAGTTCACCGGGGCAGCTCTAGCAGGGCAGAAATTTGACGAACTGACTTGTTGAAAAGGTGGCATCCTATGATGGTGCCACGTTGAAAGTGGTCGTCTATGCAAAGCTAAAGCTACTTGGATACACACTGCAAATTAACGACAAAATGAAGGATTTGCAGCTTTGTCGGCCATGACATTGGTCTTATCAAGGGGGAAATGTGAAACCACTTTGTTTTTATTCGTTCTCCAATCAAACTTGAATACCTTCTTCGATATTCTTGAGTGTTGGTCTATTTAAAGGTCCTTGGCTGGCAGGGAAGTCATACAATGTAAGCTTCGAGAATAACACATGTCACCTGCTGAATATCACCTATTTCCTTTTCCCTGGAGGTGTGCCTCCCATTGCTTTATGATGGTTTAATCAAAAGATAGCATGATGTACTTCACTAACATATTGCATGTTTATCTGTGAGTGTCAATGAGGATGTGAAATGAGGGAAAACCTACGAAAAACGATATTTACCTCTGCCACCAAAGATGGATGGAGGTTATATTTTCACCCTTGCCTGTTTGCTGTTTATTTGTCTGACTGTGAAGAGGATATCTCAAAAAGTTATGGATGAATTCGGATGAAATTTGGTGGATAGTTTGGATGTGCGACAAGGACGAATTAAAAGACAAGTACAGATATACATTCAAAGTGCACCTCCCCCATGCCAAATAAATTAATTTCCTCCAGCGCAGTATTGCCGGGGTGCCTTTAGCACATCGAGACGGTATTGTGAGGGAGAGGTGTACAATAATTGATTGATTAATTACGTAATTAAAATCAATAAATAATAATCATAAAATAATTGCTTAATCAATTGGCTAATAGCATACCTCAACCTCCAGTGTTTCATCCGAAGCTGTAACTTTTTGAAAATTAATTAAATAAGTCATTAATGGGAAAAATTAATTTATTAATTAATAAATCAAAAATATCGTTAATAGCCACATCACTTCGTCACTGTCATGTCCGAATATCAGCTTCCTGTCTCAAAATGTGCCTGAGATATTGCCCAGATGAGAAAGAAAATAAATAAGTGATTCATAATGAAAATAAATAAATAATAATAATGGTAAACTAATTCAATTATTAATCAATTGGCGAATAAAACACCTAAACACCACTGTTTCATGCGAATCTGTAATTTAAAAAAATAGTTAATTAAGTCATTAATCAAATAATTCAATAATTAATCGACTAATTGATTAATAAACAAATTAAAAATACCCTTTACTGCCAAATAATTTGGTCATTGTCATGTCCAACTATCAGCTTCCTAACTCAAAAAGTGCCTGAGATATTGCCCAGATGAGAAAGGAAATAAATAACAACTTAATTAATCGATTATAATTAAGTCATTAATCAAGTGATTGATTGATCAAAAAACAAAAATACCGTTTGCCAAAGCACGTGCTCACTATTGTGCCTAAATTTCAGCTTATTGGTTCAAAATATGGCTGAGATATCGCCCGGACAAACAAGAAAGAAAGAAAGCAAGAAAACAAACAACCGGAGTGAAAACTGAGTACTCCCTTTCAGCGCGCGTCATCGCGGGCCCTTTTCAGTGCCTGGAAATGACGTCATGCAGCTCCTGAAGATGGAATATGAAAGGAGCGGTGTACAATTCGATTTTACTGAAAATCCGGATCTAGATCAGCGAATTTTTTGATCAGTGATTTTACATCATTGAGAGATCGGGCTAAAACCAATATATGGCACGATATCCAAAAGTTATGGATGCATTCAGACGAAACTTGGTTGATAGGTTGGGTGTCTCACAAGGACGAATCGATTTGAATTTGGTGAAGTTGTGAATACAGATCCAGATACGATATTTTTTAAATTTTACAAAGTGGCTCTTCACCATTGAGTGATAGGGCCAAAAACGATATAAAAAATAAAAAAAACACCAAAATGATATATTTATATATAAAGCCAAAATGATTATATATATTTATATATATAACTTCATAAGTTATATAAAGGGCCAAAAACGATATGAAGCATGATATTTAAAAGGTTGTGGATGACGTAAGACAAAACTTGGTGGATGAGTTGGGTAAGTGACGAGAACAAACTGGTGAGATTTTTATTCATGTCGGATCCATATATGACCTATCAGTGGGATACAAAACGTAAAATGTTCAGCCTGGCTGGTGGAAATATGCTCTCTACTGAGTGTCATTCTAGTTTATAATATGTAATTGTTGTTGTCATGGTTGTGGTCGTTGTTGTTTTGTGCTCCTTCCATGTACTTTTATATATTTTTCTGTTGCTTTGAGAAGTATTACTCTATTCCCTTTTGTGTGCTCCTCTTCTGTCTTTGTAAAGAATTCCTGCTGTCGCAGAATAATAAATAATAAATGTTACCGTTGGAACTGCTACATTAAAGTTTGAGGTCCCACTTTTTCCTCAAACTTGGAAACATGGGCTATCAATACAGGCAAAGGCAGTGCTGTGATTAAACTAGCAGGCAACTAACTAGCTCTTCCATGAGCCTCGTCTATCGTCTATGCATATATATATATATATATATATATATATATGTATATATATATATATATATATATATATATATATATATATATATATATATATATATATATATATATTATACATATACATATATACAGTCACGTGAAAAAGTAAGTACACCCCATGTAAAGTTTTGACTTTTTCAACATATTTCAACATACAGCTATTTGATCTTCATTTCAACAATATTGATAGATAAAGGTGATATAATATAACAAATATCATGAAACATTTACATTTTGTAGTCCATTGTATAATTTAAATAAACATAAATGCAAATTTCACATGTGGAAAAAGTAAGTACACCCCTACATTTATCACTACTTCAAATACCTAAAATTAGAATCAGGTGCACCAGCTCAGGTGCAAATGATTAGAACATCGTTAGAGAGGATCTTGGAGGAACCTGTCTTATTTAAACCTCAGACATTTAGTTTGGTTTGCTCTTTGTTGTTGAAGTGTGCGGCGTCACCATGCCTAGATCAAAAGAGCTCTCTGAGGCCTTCAGAAAGAAGGTTATAGATGCCTACGAGTCTGGGAAGGGATTTAAAAAGATCTCCAAACAATTTGAAATCAATCATTCGACTGTCCGGAAGATCATCTACAAGTAGAGAAGATTCCAAACAACTGCCAACTTGTTCAGGCCAGGCCACCCCAGCAAGTTCAGCCTGAGAGCAGACCGCAAGATGCTGAAAGAAGTCTCTAAGAACCCTAGAATGTCATCACGGGACCTACAGGTAGCTCTTCCCACTGTTGATGTCAAAGTGCACGAGTCTACCATTAGAAAGAGGCAGCACAAATTTGATATACATGGGAGGTGTGCCAGGAGGAAACCTTTGCTGTCCAGAAAGAACATCATGGCAAGACTAAAGTTTGCCAATGAACACCGAGGCAATGACCAGCACTTCTGGAACAATGTGCTCTGGACAGATGAGTCAAAGGTAGAGCTATTTGGCCACAGTACCAGAAGACATGTTTGGCGAAAACCAAAGACAGTATTTGATCACAAGAACCTGATACCAACTGTAAAGCATGGTGGTGGAAATATTATGGTTTGGGGCAGCTTTGCTGCATCAGGGCCTGGGCAGCTCACCATCATATAATCCACTAAAAAATCTTCATTGTACCAGAGGGTGCTTGAGGATAAGGTGAGGCCATTTGTCGGAAAGTTGAAGCTCAAACGAAGGTGGACCTTGCAACATGACAATGACCCTAAACATACCAGTAAATCCACCAAGGAATGCCTGAAAATAAATAAATTGAGGGTTCTGGAATGGCCAAGTCAAAGCCCGGATCTAAATCCCATCGAGATGTTGTGGGTGGATTTGAAACGAGCTGTGCATGCAAGAAACCCCTCAAACATCGCACAGCTGAAAGAATTCTGCATGGATGAGTGGGCAAAAATTTCTCCCAGTTGATGTCAGAGACTGGTAGACAGTTATAAGAAACGCCTACTTGAGGTTGTTTCTGCCAAAGGGGGCAATACGACGTTTTGCTGGCTATTTGCCTTGCCATGCCAGATATCCCATATCTGGGATAGGTTTCGTGATCGGATCCAGCCGCCAGCCGCCTCGTCACCTATTAGAGCCAAGGGTGTACTTACTTTTTCCACATGCGAAATTTGCATTTATGATTATTTAAATTATACAATGGACTACAAAATGTAAATGTTTCATGATATTTGTTATATTATATCACCTTTATCTATCAATATTGTTGAAATGAAGATCAAATAGCTGTATGTTGAAATATGTTGAAAAAGTCAAAACTTTACATGGAAGTTGTAGCTTATGTGTAAACATACTTACTTTTTCACGTGACTGTATATATATATGTTGTTTCGTATGTGGGGGTAGGTGGTGAAATACCATAGTGGAGATAGAACTGTGTAGGGTAGTATGGATCGCGTGCGAGTAGGAAGCAAATGTCGATGTATTTAAAGAGAAAAACTGAGCTTAAGATTGTTTTTGTGTCTTCACATGGGGGGTGGAGCTTGTGTTAACTAGGTAGGGTCTAAGACTCAAAGGCTAGTTTCTCCCAGTATGATTGCCTTTTGTGATTTTCCCTATGTTTTTACAATTATAACAAGCCGGCCATAAAAACGCACGTCTCAATCCAACAACAACAACAATCGCCGACAATACCCGGACATTACGATCCACCAGTAAATCCCTTCCCACCAACCCACTAAGGAACAAGGCCAAAACCCCCAGAGTGGAATGAGAGGCATGGAAACTATCGTAACCGGCAGAACACGCCCCGAGCTTCGTCATTAGTCGGGAGAACATGGAGTGATGTAATAGAGCTCGGGCGATTGGACGGCGTGACACGAGAGTGAGAAGGTTCGAAAATGGTGAAAAAGAATCGCTCCCTCTCTCTCTAGTTCTGGCTTTCGTGGTCGCTTGCTGTCCGTTGTCTCTCGGGTGGCTCGACTGCTTATCTGTCGGTGCGCTGGTGCTGAGAGAGAGTGGTTAGGTCATGGGCACGATATGCTCACCGTGCACCCCACCCCCCCCCCCCATAACAGTATGGGATAGGTATTTCTTTGTTCCTTGAGATAGTATGATTGAAATAAAAGACGTTAACAGCAAAAATATAGGGATGAACATACCCTTTTGACACAATATTCATAGGTACCCCCTACATCGCTTGGGTGGGGTTGCTTAACAGACTGTCACCACCTACATGATGCACGTATGAACGAAAGTTGTATATCATATGAAAGGTATTTGAATTACCTATCCAGCAAGGTATCATTTATGCTATTCTGATTAATATTCTCACTTCCAGGGTTATTTATCTTCAATTTCAGCACTGGGCCATTCGACGGAAATCACATCATTTCGCGTATGAACTGATTCGATCACCATGTTACCTCGAGTTGCAACCGAATGCTGCTTTTTCGTTATACCATGAAACATGCAACAATTACATATGTATCCAGCAAACTACACATCATTCATATCACTGGGATTGAGAAATCCAAGATGACCACCATACATAACATTGTGGAAAACTCGTATTCCTCGTCGTATAATGTGGAAATTTTTCAAAAGAATGATGACGTCTTTTGATGAATGTATAATATTGTATAGTTCATAAACTGCTGCCATGAGATGTACACAGTAAACACATACTGAGAATGAACAAATTCATACATAGCCAACAGTGTGTAAACATACATTTTATTCAGTTAAAACAATTGAACATATTTATTGGCACGAAGTCATTTACAATGAAGTCATGTTGACACTAGAACGCATTTTACAGCCCAAAAATTTATGCTAAAGTAATCACTAACACAGTACTATTTACATTTTTATACACGGTTGTACTTTGTTCATATTACAGAACACAAATATACTGTTCACAGTGTTCAAAAGGGATGCGTGTGTTCATCCAGATACACATTCCTCTCAAATGGTCGGTTGCCTCATCATCCGAGACAGGCTAACGATTCATCTCCTTTGATGATTGTTCCTACTTTAATCATCATCATCACTGAGCGTGTCATCTCGGAAGAATCCGTGATCTGGTCCAGCCATCTAGTCATCCGACGATTCGGAATCATCAGTGTCGATGTCGCTGTCAGGTTGCACCTCAGCGCTGCCCCGTGGTAGGACGTCTCCGTCAAACCAGAAAGGTTCAAGCTGGCTTCCGTTCAGCTTCCATCCATGACCCTCTCTCGGATTTGGTACATCTGGTTGTGCAATGTCTTTTGCTGTCTTGTGCAATGTTGTGCAATGGTACATCTGGTACATCTGGTTGTGCAATTGGGTACACAATTTGGTACATCTGGTTGTGCAATGTCTTGTCTTTCAATCCTGACAAATCTCACACTCTTACTATGTCTCTCCGAAAAGATCGACTGGACAACCCTCCCATCTACTTTCTCAACAATCCTCTCCAAGAAGTTCTGTCGCTCAAGCTTTTGGGTCTCACTATCTGCCATGATCTTTCTTGGGAAAACCACATTTCCAAGCTGGCCTCCAAAGCCAGTCGCCGACTGGGCATCCTCCGTCGTGCGAAGTCCTTCCTCGGCACACCTGAGCTCCTCACCACATACAAGGCTTTCATCCGCAGCTCAATGGAATACTGTTCTCCCCTATGGGCCGGTGCTCCTGCCTCACACCAAGCTCGGCTTCACGCTGTTGAAACCAAAGCTTTCAGAATTATTGGAATCTCCCGCGATGAAGCTATCTCTGAGGGCCTTTCACTCACTCACCGCAGGCAGGTAGGTGGTCTTTCTGTCTTCTACCGACTCCTCTCCGGCCTTGCACCCCCAGCTCTCTCTGTGCTCTGTCCCCCAAATATTCCTACAGGTCGCACAAGATCTGCCTGCAACCCTCTGATTGTTAAATTGCCGAAATCTCGGCTCTCTGCTCACCTTCACTCTTTCATTCCTCTTTTCTCCCGCCTCTGGAACAAACTCCCTCACTCCCTTCAATCCCACTCCTCCCTCCAGGTCTTTAAAACAGCTGTTCACCACCATCTCTTATCTTCCCCCATCCAAAACCTTGATCTTTTCTACCCCCGCTAATTCACCCCAGATCCACCTTGTTTGAAATTCCAACTTCTTTCCTGGAAGTCCTGGCAGTGTCCATATGTTTTATACCTCTCCCACCTTCCCATGCCCCAAAGCCCTCGCCCTCTCTCAGATCTCTCGATGTCTCCATGTCTCTCGGTCCCTGCTCTCAAATGTTGTGTTCGTGTCCTCCCCCCTCTCTCCCCATCTTGTCTACCGCTCCCGATGTTATATGTTTTATGTGTCGGTTTGTCTTTCTGTGTGATTAATGTTCGCTCTTTCACGAGCCTCGATCTTGTATACAAAAAAAAAAAAAAAAAAATGTTCGCGAGCTTCCAGATCGCCACCTGGTAGTTGACTCTTCTGATGTGTTGTGCTAACACTCTCCTACAAGGTGGCATCATGCTGAGATCAATGTTCCGTGTTAGGTTGACATCGCCATCGGTTCCACCACACTTCTCCTTCAATGTCGAGAACCGCAACTCGTCGATGTTCTTGTGTCTGGGTTTCCCATACAATGCACAGGTGAAGGCTTCGATACTGCTCATCAAGTCGTCAGGAATCGTCCACGTATCTCCGAGGCTAGTCTGTTCTCAACTGGAGTGCTACATCCTTGGTCTTATCGGCTGTACCAAGTATGTATGACTGCTTCACGGCATCACCTTTCTGCATAGTAGTATTGTACACAAGGTAAGTCCCAAACTGACCACTCGAGTTGTCCAGCAATACGAATGATAGTTCACTGCCGTACGTCTTTGATAGTTTGACTTTGAGATTCTCTCCTCTATAATTCGCAGTGGCGAACTGGGATTTCTCCAGGCTGGATATATACGCCTCTCTCAAGCAGTCCAACTTCAGAACACCACATTTGTTGACCACCTGGACGTCGACGATTTCACAAACTTTTGGGAAAGCTTTTCTGTGTGCAACTTCCATATTAGCTTGTTGTTCTCTCGCTTCTGGATTATCACTACGCCAGCTGGAAGGATCTATGGTGTATTTTGCTCGACATGAACGGTGATATTGCGCTTCACTGGCAAAGAGGTCGAAACCCTCAATTCTTCTCAACAACTCGCGTGCCTTTGCAGGTTTGTGCCTTTGTTTGTGCCAATATTCCATATAAACATGTTTATATACCATATAAACAATTGGTTTGTGCCAATATTCATGTGCCTTTGCAGCCCGAACCACGCTGTCGCCGCCCCCAAACTCAAACTTGCATGTTCCTTCAGTGGTCCATCTACCTCGAAGTTTTACCTTCTTCCCTCCGGTCTTGTTGCAAAAAATGCAGTCTGGTTTGAAGAGGCGTTTGTCACTGTCAGCAGATGATCGTCTGGTTGGTCTGGACGTACTTGGTTGAGCCGAGGAATCATATTTGCAGGTAGGTAATCGGCTCAAATTCATCGTGAAGTGCTGGTAACAGTCACGATGGTATCCCTGGAAGCCCTGCTGTGAAAGTACCAATGGCACCTGAGCACATATATCAGCCATTCGGTACTTGGAGCTTGAAGGGGCTTTAAGTCTCTGTTGGCAGATCTCCTGCAACTTACAAAGTCTGTCTGCAGTGAGCACGGTAAAGTTATCTGAGTTAGACTCTCCATAATGTATAACACAATGTTCTTTCTCGCCAGGTCCGTGAACAGGATCGTCTCCGGGATCGTCATCAGGATCCGTTTTGTCTTGTTTGCGTCTTTTTGCGGCCTTCATCAAGATGCATGCACGTACAGGTCACTTCAGATCATCACCTGAAATGAGAGCAACGTACGTCATAACAGCACATCGACACATAGAAAGTATAAAATAAGTTTGCTGAAAATGTGCTTAATAAAATAAGTTGACAGCTGTTGTTGAATATTACACTGATATCTACAATAAAATGGTTATCTTAACTATCTTGTCGCATCTAAGTGTTGTGGCAGTAGGAGTTCGATGACGAAAAAGCAGCTTTAGGTTGCAACTCGAGGTAACATGGTGATCGAATCAGTTCATGCGCGAAATGATGTGATTTCCGTCGAACGGCCCAGTGCTGAAATTGAAGATAAATCACCCTGGGAGTGAGAATATTAATCAGAATAGCATAAATGATACCTTGCTGGATAGGTAATTCAAATACCTTTCATATGATATACAACTTTCGTTCATACGTGCATTATGTGGGTGGTGGCAGTCTGTTAAGCAACCCCACCCAAGCGATATAGGGGGTACCTATGAATATTGGGTCAAAAGGGTATGCTCATCCCTATATTTTTGGTGTTAACGTCTCTTATTTCAATCATACTATCTCAAGGAACAAAAAAAAATACCGATCCCATACTGTTATGGGGGGGGGGGGGGTGCACGTTGAGCATATCGTGCCCATGACCTATGTGTGCCATCCCTCCGATGGACGTTAAACTGGCGTACAGTCTTCCAACATTAGTTGGTGGATGTTAAAGATTCCATGGTGTCCTTCACAAAGAGTGGGTGAGTTATCGCCGCACTCTGAACAAATTACAAATTCCTGCCTGAACTACTGCTGGGAAGGCAATGGCGAACCACGCAGTATAACCCTTGCTCTGGAAGCTGCTTTGGTGGCACAGCTGTTCTGTAACGAGTATGGTACATCAGATATCAAATATAAATAAGAGAGGGGAGGAAGAGGGATATGAGGCGAGGGAGGAGTGGTTGAGGGAGAGGTGTGGGGGAGAAAGTGGGGGAGACGGGGGAGTGGGGGAGGGAGAGGGGAGTGGGGGAGACAGGGGAGTGGGGGAGGGAGAGGGGAGTGGTGGAGAGAGTGGGGGAGACAGAGGAGTGGGGGAGGGAGAGGGGAGTGGTGGAGAGAGAGAGAGAGAGAGAGAGAGAGAGAGAGAGGGGGGGGGGGGGGGAGAAGGGGGAGGGAGAGCTAGTTTTTTTTCCATTATACTCTTTCTAGTTGACAGATATCCCATTCCTATAACATTTTGAATGTCCCTTGTGCCTACACTGGCTCTGGCACAGGGGTGCGCACCTTCCTCTGAGCTGTAAAGTCTGGGTTTGATTTCTGACCTGAATATAAACGATCGGATTAGTGCTTCGCAGTGCATGGCATTGCATCGAAAAGTGTGCAGTCTCTCAGATGCTGGCATCAGCCGATAGTAGTTAACGATCCCACAGTGTCTTTTGTGAAGAATAGACGAAGAATAAGTTCCCAATTCCTGTCCTGACCAAGACTGGGCAAATGCAAACGACCCAGGGTAATCCTTGCCATGTGAGTGCTTTGGCAGCAGTGCACCTGCTTCGGGGCACAAACCACCAGAGACAGACTTACCTGCACACACTATAAGACTCACACACATTTTCCCACACATCAGCATCATCATACAGAGACAAATCGTGTAATTGCGTGCTGTGTTATTAAAGAAGAAAGCACCTCGAGGGACGGTCAACCGATATGAATTTCCAATCCCTGAAACGTTATTTGCCGTACAGTGGACAACACCGCATAAATCAGGAGATAATAAACCTTTTATAGCTTATACAACCCTTGACTCTCAACAAATACACCTTACAAGCTGCAATGCAGTGATTCCTGTGAAGGAGGGTATGTTGTATGGGTTGACGGGGATTGAACATCTATCGAGAAGAAAGGAGGATTGCCTGTCTTACGTGCGAGACAGCAAAACGATGACACCTTTACACCGGCCATTGAATCGTTCTCTTGTGGATAAAGTAATAAATCAGCAATCGCTTATGAACAATAATCTTTAGAGACTTATTTGCGGTGAACAGAACATTTTGTGTTGCCACCATTATTTTCCCTTTCTAGTCGATTCAATAAAACTGTGGTTCATTGAACGACCTCCAGCCGGTGATGGTACACATGTACTACTGTATGCTGAATGACTTTCTTTCTCTTCAAATTCTCTGAGAAGTTGAACAATTGTCTTTCTGAATGGTGTCCATATTGTAACAAATGAAGTTCTTATGAAAAGGGTCATGCTGTTCGTCTCTGCACACATGGTCACTCTTTTGTTCCATCTATGGAGGACCTTTATTTGTGACGAGCAGAAGTACCCGGCATTGCCGGGCGGGGGAAGGGGAGGGGGGAGGGGAGGGGGTGGAGGGGAGAGGGGGGAGGAGAGGGGGGGAGGGGAGAAGAGGGGGAGGGGGAGGGGGAGAGGGGAGAAGAGGGGAGGGGGAGGGGGAGAGGGGAGAAGAGGGGGGATGGGGAGGGTGAGGGATGGGAAGGGGTGGGAGGGGAGGGGAAGGGGGGGGAGGGGGAGGGGTAAGGGGGGAGGGGGGCGGGGAGGGGGAGGGGGAGGGGATGGTGTAGGGGGGAGGGGGAGGGGGAGGGGGGGAGGGGGAAGGGGGATGGGGAGGGGGAGGGGAGGGGGGCGGTGATGGTACACATATATACTACTGTATGCTGAATGACTTTCTTTCTCTTCAAATTCTCTGAGAAGTTGAACAATTGTCTTTCTGAATGGTGTCCATGTTGTAACAAATGAAATTCTTATGAAAAGGGTCATGCTGTTCGTCTCTGCACACATTAGGTCACTCTTTTGTTCCGTCTATGGAGGACCTTTATTTGGGATGGCAAAAAAATGCAATCATCGGTGCAATCTTGCAATCTTGCTATTCAATGTGAATCATCCCACTAACATTCACTGCTAAACAAGCTGCAAGGAAAACTAGAAAGCATCTGAAAATGCAAAGCCCGTCCGTGTCCGTTTGTATTCAGACGTCTTCGTCTTCTTCTGTATGCTCAAAGTAACGAAAACAGTTTTTTTTAAAGCTGCATTATGAAAATTGATTTTATGTAACCTTGACCTTTGACCTTTTGATCTAAAAAAAATCAATAGACTCCTACCTTTTCATTAGTGAACCAATTCAGTGACCCAATATGCAAATTATTTAAATTTCAGGTCAATCGGATGAAAATTGATGATTCTACATGATGCTGACCTTCGACCTTTTGACCAAATTATTAATTTGTCATCTCCATATTCTCATAATAAAGCTTTGTTGAAAATTTGATGACAAACTGCAAATGGTAAATTGAAATTTCAGGTGGATTTGATGAAAATTTATGATTTTATGTGACGCTGACCTTTAACCTTTGGACCTTTTGACAAAATTATTAATTTGCCTTCTCCGTATTATCATAATACAGCTTTGGTGAAAAACTGATGACAATAGTTGAAATGGTTAAAACAAGTTACGGCCCGGACAGACAGACACATATAAGTGATAGCAAAACCCCGTCTCCTGCTGTGCAATGGACGGGCTAATAAAACCGCCATTGATGCGGATATGACTAGATATAAGGATGTAAGGCCATTGCGGATATAGGGCAACACCGTTGTAGTTTTCGGGTCACTCTTTAGATATGACCCAAACCTTAAGGATGGATCCACCGTCTCGTATATGTACGTATATAGTGCACAAAGACCACGGTGGTCGAAACCCCAGTCCGGGGCCTTAACTTCTGTGCAGAGAAATAAGAGTTGATTGTATCTTGAATTTTGAATACAGATACTGTATTCCCAAGTACACAAGGATACACAAGGAACGTTGGCGCGGGCAGCGGCCATCCGGCTCTCCGCTGCACCAACACCAGTATCAATCCCATATTCATACAGAAGCTACCGACAAGTCCTGCCAATATCTCCATAGGCCTACCCATCTATCTGCAATGCATCCAGGTACTTGTCCAATTCCAATTTCAAGTTATCCTTCTACTCCACTTCTTATTACCCTCGCCTAAGGAGAGGGTATTAATAATAATAATACATTTATTTTATATAGCGCTTTTCAAGAAGCCCAAATGCGCTTTGACAGAGTACAAAAAACAAGTGCAAAAAGACAAAAATCAATAGGTAAATAATCAAAGCAAAAGGAAGGAGAAGGAGCAGAGATAGTCAGGGGTTAAGTGCTCTGGGTTAAATGTTGAATGCAGTGTTGAACAGGTGGGTCTTGAGTGATGTTTTGAATGTGGTGAGTGAGGAGGAGTCTCTGATGGTGTGAGGTAGTGAGTTCCAGAGGGTGGGAGCAGCGATGGAGAAGGCCCTGTCCCCCCAGGATCTGAATTTGGTCCGGATGGGGGGGGGGGGGGGGGGGGTCAGGAGGTTGGTACCAGCAGAGCGGAGGTTGCGGGTGGGAGTGTGTCTGGAGAGGAGGTCAGTCAGGTAGGATGGGGCCAGGTTATGGAGGCTTTGTAGGTCAAGAGGAGGATTTTGTACTGGATTCTCTAGGGGATGGGGAGCCAGTGAAGCTTGTAAAGGACGGGGGTGATGTGGTCACGGGTCCGGGAATGGGTGAGTAGACGGGCAGCGGAGTTCTGAATGTATTGGAGTTTATTGGTGATTTTTTAGGGTGAACCATAGAGGAGGCTGTTGCAGTAGTCCAGACGGGAGGTGATGAAGGCGTGGATGAGGGTTTCTGCAGCCGTGGAGGAGAGGGATGGACGGAGACGGGCGATGTTTTTCAGGTGAAAGAAGGCTGTCTTTGTGATCTGTTTAGTGTATTTGTCGAAGGAGAGGGTTTGGTCAAAGATGATGCCAAGATTCCAGATGTGAGGGGAGGTGGATACTGGGAAACCGTCGATGTTGAGGGCAAAGTTAGGGGTGGATTTGGTGAGCGTTTTTGGGCCAATGATGATTATTTCAGATTTATCACAGTTAAGTTTGAGGAAGTTGATTTGAAGCCAGGATTTTATTTCAGTGATGCAGTTTGTCAGGATAGAGTGGGTGGCGGTGGAGATGAAAAGCTGGTTGTCATCGGTGAAGCAGTGGAATTGGAGACCATGACGGCGGATTAAGTGACCAAGGGGGGACAGGTACAGGATGAAGAGGAGGGGGCCAAGAACTGAACCTTGGGGGACACCTTGGGGGAGGGGAGCAGTGGGGGATTTGCAGTTATTGATGGAGATGAACTGGCGTCTGTCAGAGAGGTATGATTTGATCCAAGAGAGGGCAGTGCCGGTAATGTTAAAGGTGGATTCAAGTCGGATGAGGAGGATGGTGTGATCGATGGTGTCAAAGGCAGCACTGAGGTCGAGGAGGATGAGAATGTTGAGGTTGCCAGCGTCAGAGGAGAGGAGAAGGTCGTTGGTGATTTTGAGGAGAGCAGTTTCAGTACTGTGGTTGGAGCGGAATCCGGATTGGTATGTTTCATACAGGTTATTGGCAGAGAGGTGATGTTTGAGTTGAGTGGCTACAGCACGTTCCAAAACCTTTGACAGAAAGGGTAGGTTGGAGATGGGTCTGAAGTTATTTAGGGTGTCAGGGTTTAGTCCAGGTTTTTTCAGAATGGGGGTAACAGCAGCAATTTTGAGGGACGGTGGGACGATGCCTGTAGACAGGGAGGAGTTTATTGTTGCAGTGATAAGTGGAGAGAGAGCAGGAAGGGAGGCCTTGACAAAGCTGGAGGGGATGGGGTCCAGAGTGGTCAAGTATTGCATTTGAGTCCGTTTATCTGTCTGTTTGTTTGTCCACACAGAATAAACCTGATTTTCTCTGCAACCGTTTGTCCAATTGACAGGAAATTTTCACCATAGGTGCAACTCCACCTGTATAATATGTTAATGCTATTATAACGTCATAGGTCAAGTGGTTCGGCCGCCATCTTGGAAAAACCGAAAAACTTTGTACCTCTATATCTCCGAAAGTGCTGAATAGAAAAAAATGGAGACATGGCTCATTGTAAAGAACTCTCCATGGGGAATAAAATATGTTAATAATGATGTCATAGGTGCCTCCATTATGACGTCATAATTCGACAAGTACAAAACTTCATCTGATCAAGATGAAATTTCTTGAGCGTAATCTAGGGATAAATTGGTGGAGAAAAAAAAACCGATGACGTCATCGGTCACATGGTTCGGCCGCCATATATGTTTTAACACAAAAGCCTTAAAAACCACTGAAAACACATTCAGGCGAGGGTCTGCAATCTCTGATTGCTCTTTCTTGTTCTTATATGATGTCGGCTCTTAGGCCTAACTCAGATCGCATTGATCCTCAGCTTCTCGTCCTCTCGATCAAGCATTGTCGTGTGCAGTTCTTCTGTCTCCAGACCCATATCCTTCTTCAACATGTTCTTCACCCTCCCTCCCCGACCCTCCATTTATATTGCTGACATCCATTTCTATTGCTAGTTTTAAATGCAGACATTCCTAAGTAGGGCCTACATCCATCCATCGAACAAATGAGCAATGATCTGACGCCAAGCGGATTAAAACGCGCCATTAAACACAAAAAACCCAAATCGCGATATTTCTCCGCGATCCGATTCGGGACGTGTGTCTGTTTTGCTTTCTCGAAGTCGCGGTGGTAATGTTCGTCTCCTTGGCGACTGCACGTTCAGACAAGATAATATCGTTTGGGGCTCAGGTAAATGCACACGCGCGCCAGTTTGCGTCGCGAACGTGGAGAGGAAAATAAAATGAGTGGGAAAGGTTTTCTTCTCAACACAAGGGGCCGCTGTGACTTGGAGAAGGCAATTTGCACTTTGAAGTAATATAGTGAAGCGGTACGTTGAGCCGAGCACGTCTCCTGGATGACTCCTCTCCATTATAAGTTGCAGAGAGGTGTCAGTTATGAAGAAGAAGAAGAAGAACCACTGTTTTTGCGTTTTCAGACCCTTAAGAAGTTAGTTTTCATTATTGCTAGTATAACACCCGATACTAGACGAGTCGCCACTCCGATGCAGGATACTCGAATGGTTCATTCCTCCTTGTAAGCTGGTATTCATTTCGCTGACTTCGGAAAGATGACAGGCTGAGTCAACCCACCTGGTGTTATTTTCATGCTGCGATAGGGGCTTGAACTCTCAGGACCCTAGGGATCCTAAACCAGCCGCCCTAATCTTTAACCTGCTTTGAGCCTCTTTCTCCTAAATTCCATGTGAGCCAGTATAGGAAATGAGTAAACAACGTAAAGCTGAGTGAAGACGTGTTTACAATAAGCCGTGAAAACTGACGATAAACTGACCCATTCATTGGGGAAAACGACCCAACCGACCCATTCATTGGGGAAAACGACCCAACCGACCCATTCATTGGGGAAAACGACCCAACCGACCCATTCATTGGGGAAAACGACCCAACCGACCCATTCATTGGGGAAAACGACATAACCGACCCATTCATTGGGGAAAACGACCCAACCGACCCATTCATTGGGGAAAACGACCCAACCGACCCATTCATTTGGGAAACTGACCCATTCATTGGGGAAAATGACCCACCCGACCCATTCATTTGGAAAAACGACCCAACCGACCCATTCATTGGGGAAAACGACCCAAACGACCCAACCGACCCATTCATTGGGGAAAAACGACCCAACTGACCCATTCATTGGGGAAAATGACCCAACCGACCCATTCATTGGGGGGAAAACGACCCAACTGACTCAACCGACCCATTCATTGGGGAAAACGACCCAACCGACCCATTCATTTGGGAAACCGACCCATTCATTGGGGAAACCGATCCAACCGACTCAACCTACCCATTCATTGGGGAAAACGACCCAACCGACCCATTCATTGGGGAAACCAATCCAACCGACGCATTCATTGGGGAAACCGATCCAACCGACTCAACCTACCCATTCATTGGGGGAAACTGACCCAACCGACCCATTCATTGGGGAAACCAATCCAACCGACGCATTCATTGGGGAAACTGACCCAACCGATGCATTCATTGGGGAAACCGACCCAACCAGTGCATTATTTGGGGATACCGACCCAACCGGCCCATTCATTGGGGAAACTGACCCAACCGACCCATTCATTGGGGAAACCGATCCAACCGACACATTCATTGGGGGGAAACTGACCCAACTGATGCATTCATTGGGGATACCGACCCAAACGACCGATTCATTGGGGATACTGACCCAACCGGCCCATTCATTTGGGAAACCGACCCATTAATTGGGGAAACCGATCCAACCGACGCATTAATTGGGGGAAACTGACCCAACCGATGCATTCATTGGGAAACCGACCCAACCAATGCATTTGGGGATACCGACCCAACCGGCCCATTCATTGGGGAAACTGACCCAACCGACCCATTCATTGGGGAAACCGATCCAACCGACACCTTCATTGGGGGAAACTGACCCAACCGATGCATTCATTGGGGAAACCGACCCAACCGATGCATTATTTGAGGATACCGACCCAACCGGCCCATTCATTGGGGAAACCGACCCATTCATTGGGGAAACCGATCCAACCGACGCATTATTTGGGGGAAACTGACCCAACTGATGCATTCATTGGGGATACCGACCCAACCGACCCATTCATTGGGGAAACTGACCGAACCGACCCATTCATTGGGGAAACCAATCCATTCATTGGGGAAACCGATCCATTCATTGGGGATACTGACCCAACTGGCCCATTCATTGAGGAAACCGACCCATTCATTGGGGAAACCGATCCAACCGACGCATTATTTGGGGGAAACTGACCCAACTGATGCATTCATTGGGGATACCGACTCAACCGACCCATTCATTGGGGATACCGACTCAACCGGCCCATTCATTGGGGATACCGACCCAACCGACCCATTCATTGGGGATACCGACCCAACCGACCCATTCCTTGGGGATACCGACCCAACCGATGCATTATTTGGGGATACCGACTCAACCGACCCATTCATTGGGGAAACCGACCCAACCGACGCATTCATTGTGGAAACCGACCCATTCATTGGGGAAACTGACCCAACCGACCCATTCACTAGAGAAACCGACCGAACCGATGCAATATTTGGGGATACCGACCCAACCGGCCCATTCATTGGGAAAACCGACCCAACCGACCCATTCATTGGGGATACCGACCCAACCGACCCATTCATTGGGGATACCGATCCAACCGACCCATTCATTGGGGATACCGACCCAACCGACCCATTCATTGGGGAAACTGGTGCATTCATTGGGGAAACCGACCCATTCATTGGGGGAAACTGACCCAACCGATGCATTCATTGGGGAAACCGACCCATTCATTGGGGAAACTGACCCAACCAATGCATTCATTGGGGAAACCAATCCAACTGACCCATTCATTGGTGATATAGTCATTGATAATGAAGAGCTTTTACTCTGTCCATCTCTGGGTCTGATGCAGTATGGTGCATAGGTAGTTCACTTTCTGACATTGAGCTTTCTAGTCTGCGTTCTATAATTCAATGACCGACAGCTATAAACAGTCGGATTAATGCTTCACAAGTAAAGGAGGAAGTTAGGCCTACACTGTGAAATGTGCCGTCTCTCTGTGAAACTGGGAGTCCCCTATACCGGCATGTGTGTTCGAGATCCCATGAAGATGTCTTCTGTGAAGAGGTAGATGTGAGTTATCACTGCCCCCCTGGTCAAATTCCAAATTCCTGCCCAAATAAAATCCAAATGCCAAAAACTTTACCCGGCTGACCTGACAACAAGGTGGGAATAATGTCACCGTTAAAGAGGTTGCAGGTGTTCCATGTCTACCTGTATGCTGGAAGAGTGCTCACACCAAGGCAGCAGTGCACAACCACAAGGATATTGTATTTGCGAGGGAGCACACCGCACGTGGTTGTACCAGAGGCTTCAGTTTCTTCGGAAGCAAAACTCAGGAATACGCCTTGAATGATGAATTCATGGATATAATCGCAAAATATGCTTTCATTATTATTTCTTCATGATCTTAATTGTGTTTGTTTGGCTTCCTTCAACAGCTTTAACACTGATATATCACAAAGTCACTAAACTTCCTATGTAGGGATGTATCAGGAAGTCACCAGACTTCCTATAACTTCCAAAGAAGAAAAAGACATGAAATGTCAGCCCCTGTGGTTATATTAATTTAGCTGTACCGAGTTAAAGGCCGTCAGTCAGCCATCTTTGGTTGGATTACAAAACAAAATCTAGTGCATATGTATACTCTCATGTATTGTCTTTGTGCCAAGTTTGAACAAAATCGGTCCATGCATGTGGAGAAATGGTTGGGGACACGTTTAAGTAACAAAATGGCCACCAGTTGGCCATCTTGGTTCTGATGTCGAAAAAGAATGATGTGCATATTGTCGTGTTCTCGGGGGTGAACACCCCTGGGGATGAATAGCCGATCGAGCTTAAACTCAGAGGCGTTCACTCAACTATGGCAGACCTTCTTTATACGCGAGGAGTGGGGGTGGGCAGCAAGGCTCTTAACCTGAACGGATTCCACTGGAGCGTCCTCGAACCACCCTAATCAAATCAAACCGACACGGAATTAAACTGCAACAATACCGGGTTTAATGAAAGAAATGCCGGTAGCAAAAGAATGCACAGTAAAATGTAATTCCTAATTGAAGCGCCCCCCACGGACTCGTATACAACACAAGGAAAAAAATAACTGGAAGTAATAAATGTGTGTTTGGTTTGTTTGCTCATTACTCAGCTTTGAGCTGCCCTTGAACCCCGTCGGTCCTCGAATGGGTCCCTGGTCCGTGCGCGGGAAAACCCACGCCTTGGTGTGAAGTTTGGTCACCCTCCAACCACCGAACATGAAGTTAGAAGGGCCTCGTTCCATCGTCGTCCCATGCTCCACAAAGCACGGAGGTCTCTTAGGCACACACACCCACCACGAAGTCAGCACCAAGAGCACAAACTGTGACTGCTTTTCATCAGCTTGGCACACCAAGAGAAAGAAAATGCCGGGACACAGTCTTTTTGTTCCCCGGTCTCCAACGTCATCCGATGACGTCCGCATGTACTCCAATCAGCGAGTGCCATCGCAGCAGTCCTCACCCGGGCCAATCACCACCCCTCGGGGCTGGGCCCCATGGCCACTCCCACTGTCCCTGACGATGACTCGGCTGGTGGCCTCAGCGGCATTTGAATGTCCTGGTTCCGGTTACTTTTATATGGTCTTTATTTTAGGTGTGGAGTGCATCGCTGTTGTGGTGTGTGTCATAAGGAACAAGGGAAAAACCACTGAGGCAATTTGCATACAGGGATTTACCCTTAACCCCTACCTAATTAACATAGTTCTACCCCTCGCCATGGGGACAAATATACAACCTTACGCGGCATCCGGCCTGACTTATGTACATCAAGGTGGCCGCACGACATACGGAGCACACTACTGATACAATCCTACGTGATCCTAAGGTATTTCATTGCCTACCCTCCCCCTCCCCCCATCAACGTAACAAATATGTAATCCATTATTCGTTTTCTGTGCCATGCATTAGTAAATACAGCATTAGTAAATGCATGTTCGAGAAATGGTTGAGGACGTGGTCAATATCGTTTTTTTTTTACAACTAAAATGGCCGCCAGTCTACCAGTCAGCCATATTTGATCAAATTACAAAATAGAGTGAGGTGCACATGTATGCCGTCATGTACTGGGCTTGTGCCAAGTTTGAACAAAACCAGACCATGCATTGTTGTGGAAGTACAGCTCATACATATGCTAATGAGGGACTGATGACGCATTCCTGTGACGTATGCATAATAAAGTAGTTCCATCATGGCTGCTCACTGAACTGGTGCGACTCAATCATTCCCGGGCTTTCGGCTACTGTTACATGGTGGCAGCTGTGTAATTGTTAAATCAGTCGAATTGTAGTTCAGTCTGCAGTTATCGTTTTGGAGATCGGTCTGGGCCATGCCCAGGTTTAATTCACCGCTAAAAACTTTGACTTTTGAAAGCCTGCTGGAAACGGCGGTTCGATCGATACTCCAAAGTGACGAAGCTGACCAGAGAAACGAGGGTGGTTCAAGTGAGTACCCTTATTTATGTGATGGGCCCGGAGGCAGAAGATGTCGTGAGCACCTTTACTTATACTGCTGCTGTTGATGATGACCATCCTGGTGAAAACGAGAATGACCTACAGACGGTGTTGAGAAAAGTTGATGCCTCTTTCATTCCCAAGCGTAACGTGATTCATGAAAGTTCTGTTTTTCGGTCAATGAAACAGCAAGCGGATGAGTCTGTGGAAAAATTATGTGTGGCGCCTCTACACTGGTGCTGAGTACTGTGGTTTCCATGATAACAATGGAAAGACGTTATAGTTCTCGAGAACTCGTTATAGTTCAGATGGGTCTTAAAGAGGACCACTCAACTGCTGTGGAAGACGTGAACAGACAAAAGGAGAAATCGCACAAAACGTTTCAATCTCGTCCCATGATCAAGTGTACTCGCTGCGGAAGTTTTGCACATAAGGATACTCAGACGTGTCCAGCTGCAAAGGCAAAGTGCTACAGGTGCATGAAAATGGGGCGCCATAGAAAATATTGTCGTGTAAAGGCAGTTGATGTTGTGATTGGTCATGAGGAAGATACCTTGTTTCTGGGAGGTGTGAGTGTTCCGGGTTCCCGAGATCATCCGTGGTCTGTGACGGTTGACTTGAACAACTGTTCGGTCTTTTTTAAAATAGACACTGGGGCAGATGTGAATATTCTCACTAAAAGGATGTTTGACAAACTTGCTCCAAAACCCGAATTGGAACCTGCAAGGGTGTCATCCATCGAGCGATGGAGCCAACTCCGTGGTGCGCCCCCATGGTGCCGGTTCTGAAGAAGAGTGGTGACATCCGAATTTGTGCTGACCTGAAACACCTGAACAAAACAGTTTGTCGTGCGAAGTTCCAAATGCCTACAATGGATGAGGTACTTCCCAAACTGGCTGGTGCGACCGTTTTTTCAAAACTAGATGCTTCGCGTGGGTTTTGGTCGGTCCCACTCGTGCTATATCGTGGCATATCGTGCTACATATCATCCTGATTCGTGCAACTACACGACCCGTAGGCAGATATTCCTTTGATAGGTTACATTTTGGCATCACATCGGCGCCGGAAATCTTTCAACAAAAGATGATGCAATTGCTGGAGGGTCACGATGGAATCATGTCATATGTTGATGATACACTGGTCTTTGAAAGGACTCTCAAAGAACATGATGAAAATCTTGATTGAGTGCTGGAAACAAGAAATCTGGTCTCAAACTGAACCAGAAAAAGATAGAGTAATAATTGGTCATCAATCGACATGGGAACAGTTGGGTACTATCTATTCCACCAGACACATGAAACGCCTCGCTCGTATGGTATACGCATTGGTGACAAAGTTTATAAAAGGAACAGATGCCACCTCAAACCTGATCCTTCCGTACTTTCGTCACCATCTGCATTGCCATGCTCAGAAGACGTTCCTGAAGAGGCTGTTGATGAAACTCCAATTGATATTGGAACTGAAGGCTTTAAGAAATCTGTCGAGTATAAAACTAGCTCTGGCAGAAAAGTTAAGCCAGTCGAAGGACTTGATCTTTAATTAAAGCAAGAAAGAGGCTCTGGGCCAGAATAATGCCCATCATTTATACCAGATACCAAAGTCAGGTAGTCCACCCTGATGGTGTCACTCAGTTTTGCTTTAAAGTTTGGTTCGGTTTCTTTGTTGTTCTGATGTGTTCTTGTTTGAAACTTTCGAAATAGTCGTTTATTCAACATTTTGTTTTGCTTTGTTCTGCTTATGAGTAATTGGGGTTTTGAAGCCTTTCAGGCTTATTTGTTAGGGGAGATGTTGTGGAAGTACAGCTCATACATATGCTAATGAGGGACTAATGATGTGTTCCTGTGAAGTATGTATCATAAAGTAGTTCCATCATGCCTGCTCACTGAACGGGTGTGTCTCGATCATTTCTGGGCTTTCGGCTACTGTTACATGCATGTTCAAGAATATGGGTGGAGACACGTTTAAGTAACAAAATGCCCGCCAGTCGGCCATACATATCTGATCTTGAAAAAAATGACATGCATATGTAAGCCATCATTAATTTATCTGTGCAAAGTTTGAACAAGATCGGTAAAGGAATGTCCAATAAATGGTTGAGGACGTGTTTAACATCGGTTTTTTTTTACAACTAAAATTGCCGCCAGTCGGATCGTGAAACAAAATGAAGTGCATATGTATACCATAATGTATTGTCTTTGGGACATGTATGAACAAAATCGGTCCATACATCTCCAAGATATGGTTGCGGATGCATGCACGCAGGCACGCACGGTTGGACGGCGGTTGAGACCCAATCTATAAGCCCCTGTTTTACAATTAGTCCAAAGGGGGCTAATAAAGTTGGTGGGGTAAAAATCTAAATACATTTTTAAAAAGTACAGAAACAAGTAATAAACAAAGAGCAATCAGATTGCAGACCCTCACCAGGATGTATTTTCAGTGTTTTTTTAAGGCTTTTGTGTTAAAACAAATATGGCGGTAGAACCACGTGACTGATGACGTCATCATTAAAAAAATGTCTTTTGTTTGTTTTTTTCGTATACTGAATCGAGGCTCGTGAATCCGCTAATTTATCCCTAGATGACGCTCAATAAATTTCATCTTGATCGGATGAGGTTTTGTACTTGTCGAATTATGACGTCATAATGGAGGAACCTATGACATCATCATTGACATATTTTATTCCCCATGGAGAGTTCTTTACAATGAGCAATGTCTCAATTTTTTCCATGTATCGCTTTCAGAGATATAGAGGTGCAAATGTTTTCGGTTTTTCCAGGAAGGTGTCCATACCACGTGACATATGACGTCATAATAATCATTAAAATATTCTACTGGTGGAGTTCCACCTGTGGTGAAAATTTCCTGTCAATCGGACCAACGTTTGCAGAGAAAATCATTTATTCTGTGTGGACAAAAAAACAAGAAGACGTCATGCGGAGCATGATAATTGCAAAATCCGCCCCCAACCCCCAAGAAAAAAATTCCAGTGATACAGCAAATTGTCCATTTCATCAAGATTAAAATTGACAATATTGATCAAAGCTCGGGTCAACACGAAGAAAAGTGACGATTTTTCAGATGAAAAATGATTTTGGAAGGTTGACCTTGAGTTGACCTTTGACCTTTTGACCTCAAAAATAGTATGTTTCCCAATTTAGTGACTCGATATGCAAATGCTGTTCAATTTTGAAGTCAATCGGTTGAGAATTGACAGCTTTTTAGATGAAAATTGATGATTTTTAAAATTTGACGTTGAGTTGACCTTTGACTTTGACCTCAAAAATAGTTCATTTTCCAATTTAGTGACTCAATATACAAATGCTATTCAATTTTCAAGTCAATCGGATTTAAAATGGCGATTTTAGAAATTTGACCTCCACATGACATTTGACCTTTGACCTCAAAATCAATAGGCTTCTCAATTGGGACGACGTATACAACTTGGTGAAGTTTCGTGACGATCGGTTTCGATCGTGACGAATCCGTCCACAACTTTGTGATATCCTGTTCACAACTTTGAGATATCCTGTTCACAACTTTGAGATATCCTGTTCACAACTTTGAGATATCCTGTTCACAACTTTCAGATATCCTGTTCACAGACAAACAAACAAACAAACAAACAGACAGGGGTGAAAAGGTAACCTCCATCCACTAACATATTTTTCAATGTAAAAGGATGTAGGAATGGTATGCCAAAAAGTATGTAAATAAGGATGGCCAGAATAAATATTATCATGTGGAACCACCCCTCTATCTTTCTTTCAATAATGGTTGTGCCTTCGAATGACCCCATACATATCTCTAGATTGGGGTTCACAATCACGACTAACAATAGATGAACCCTTTGTGTGTGTGTGTGTGTGTGTGTGTGTGTGTGTGTGTGTGTGTGTGTGTGTGTGTGTGTGTGTGGTGTGTGTGTGTGTGTGTGTGTGTGTGTTTTAATAGTTTAATATTTCACTAGTCAAATTCCTGCATGGAAACAATCAACATACACTTTCATTGCAAGTGGGTACAGGAATGGACAGGTAACAACCATTATTCAAAGAAAGATTGAGGGATGGTGTGACACCTCATTAATTGTGACCATCCCTATCGTATTTACATACTTTTTGGCATAGCTTCGCGTCTACTTTATTTTACATTACATTTTTTTATTAGCACTTGTGCATTACAGGACAATTACACATTAATGCTCTGACAGCCATTTACTTAACAACGATAAAGATCATATATACTGCTAAAAAAAACATTTTAATAACTGCTGACGTTACTGACAAATGAACCATGATGATGACTCATTCATTTCCTATCGGAGACACAAAAATTGCTTGACATTTTTGTCAAAATGATGTCATAGGTATCTCCATTATGACGTCATAATTCGACACACACACACACAAAATCATTCACATGATTGATGGTTCAAAGTGGTTGTAAACGTATTTGAAGTGACCTCAAGTATGATATACTTGACCTACACAGACATACACATTATATATATATATATATATATATATATATATATATATATATATATATATATATATATATATATATATATATATATATATATATATATATATATACACACACACACTAGCAGAAGTACCCGGCATTGCTGGGCGGGGGAGGGGAGGGAAACGGGGGGAGGGGGAAGGGGAGGGGAACAGGGGGGAGGAGAGGGGGAAGGGGAAGGGGAGGGGGAGGGGGAGGGGAGGGGAGAGGAGGGGGAGGGGAGGGGAGGGGAGGGGGGAGGGGAGGGGAGGGGGGAGGGGGGAGGGGGAAGGGAAGGGGGGGAGGGGGAAGGGGGGGAGGGGGAAGGGGGGGAGGGGGGAGGGGGAAGGGGAAGGAGGGGGGGGCAGTCAACAATGACGTTGCAGTTCTCAGGGTAGGAGAGCAGCACAACAATCGCGACATCGTCCAACATCTTCGCGACAACAGCACGAAGCGGATTTTGGAGACTCACCGATCCTGTGACGCCCTCGAATACCGATGTTGCCGGGCGGGGGAAGGGAGACCCGAACATTCTCAACCCGTACATTCGCCCTCTCGACTCAAGCTCACTCGGACAAACGCCTCGCACAAATTACACCGTGAAGGCGCAATGGCCATGTCTATGCCACCAATTGAGTACTTGAGTGAGTCTGGCGCACTGAATTGAAAATATATAGAACGCTTATACTCCGTGAAAAGTGAAGCCGCCGTGTCGCCATCTTGGTTAGCATGACTCAACCAACTCGCTTCGCGGTCTCGTTTGTTTTGAACGTGTCCCAGATTTTAAAAGCCAGACAACTGTTAAAATGCCATTTTGAGCGGCAATAAACTGCTCCAATCGGTTACGGAAGGGTTGTGGAAAGACGTTTCACAGCTGTTTCAAAGACGTTTAATTCATATCGCACAAAATCGACACAAAACACGATCACACAAAAGGTGAAAAAACGCAATAGCTTTTTGCTCTGAATTACTTACAAACGTGTGACGGAAATCACCATCGCCCAGCATCGAGTGCCAACCAAGATGGCGCCCGGTAGCTGCATCTCCACCTATGTGGTGTGAATGGCAATGGTCATTGATTCAATATATTTTCTGTTCAATGGTCTGGCGGCGGGGATGGAACATCACGTGATCGCTCTGAGCGAATCAGCGAGCTGCTCTGGCACATGCTGAGATTCCGTGTATAATGTTCCTCGCTGAAATGCACTGAGGTAAATATGGATCTCGTCAAATATTTTTAGGTAGGCCATGTCCTTCCCAGGCTCAATGGCCATGTCTGTGCCAAATATCAAGTACGTGAGCCTCTCCGTTTAGGAGTCTATCGGTAACATTGCACACACACAAACTGTGTTTTATGTTCAATGGTCTGGCGGCGGGGATGGAACATCACGTGATCGCTCTGAGCAAATCAGCGCGCTGCTCTGCCACCGGCTCAGATTCCGTGTATAATATTCCTCGCTGAAATGCGCTGAGGTAAATATGAATAAAAAATATGGATCTCGTCAAATATTTTGAGGTAGGCCATGTTCTTCCCAGGCTCAATGGCCATGTCTATGCCAAATATCAAGCACGTGAGCCTCTCCGTTTAGGAGTCTATCGGTAACATTACACACACACACACACACACACACACACACACACACACACACACACACACACACACACACACACACACACAAACGGTGTTTTATATATATATATATATATATATATATATATATATATATATATATATAGTCATGGCCAAAAATATTGGCACCCTTGCACTTTTTTCAAATAATGCACAATTTATTCAAGAAAATTGTTGAAATTAAAAAATCTTTTGTTATCCACAAATGTATTTCTTTGGTTTGCAGTGGAACAAAACAAAAAAAGCAGCAAAAATTACGAAATATTAGCTTATTCCACACGAATCCTAAAATGGGCTGGGCAATAATATTGGCACCTTTTAGAAGTTGTTAGAAATAATTAGATTTTTAGCAGGTGATTCTCCTTCACTTTTGAATTGAACTCACCTATGGTGAGTGGCAGCTGCCTGCAATATAGAAATCACTCATTCATCCAGTTTGAATGGGGAAAAGGAGTAATTCTGCTGTTTTGTGTCACTGTGTGTACCGCAATTAGCATAGAGAAAAGAAAGAAAACCAGAGAATTGTCTGAGGAGGTCAGACACAAGATTGGAGCCAAGCATGGACCATCTCAAGAATACAAGTCCATCTCCATAGACCTTGATGTTCCTGTGCCCACCATACGCAATGGTATCAGGAAGTTAAGGCCCATGGCACTGTAGCCAACCTCCCAGGACATGGCTGCAAGAGAAAACTTGATCGAAGATTGCAGCGAAGGATTGTTCGAATGGTGGAGAATGCACCTCGATCAACTGCCAAACAGATTCAAGCTGAGAGCTGACCTTCAGACAAAAGGTACGACAGTTTCAACTCGCACCATCCGTCACCAACTCAATGAAAGGGTGTTCTATGGTAGGAGATCTAGTGCTAGACCCTACTAGACCTAGTGCTGGTAGAGTGGAGACCCCACTGCGAAGAAAGCCCGACTGGAGTATGCCAAAACACACCTGAACAAGCTATAATCGTTCTGGGAGAATGTCCTGTGGACAGATGAGACCAAATTAGAGTGTTTGGTAAAGCACATCATCAATATGTTTACAGAAAACAAAATTAAGCCTTCAAAGGAAAGAACACTGGGACTCACTGGGACTGACACAATCTGTCAATTTCCCGACCCGGATCTCAGTCAACGGAGCATCTTCTCTTCTGGATTTGGTTATGACAAACTTCCCTGAAAATGTCTGCTGCTCTTCTTCTGCTCCAATCGGCTCATCTGATCATGTGCTTGTCAAAGTGGACATCTCTCTGACCATTCTCAGAGAGCCTCCTCAGCGTCGACGAGTCTGGCATTTCACTCAGGCCAACTGGCACGGTCTTCAAGCAGCCATCAATCATCTGGACTGGTCTCCCATCTCTACCGCCTCTGACATCAACTCATCCTGGGAATTCTTTCAAAGTAAATTGCTCTCTCTCATGCACAGATTTATACCATCTCGTCTTCAGTTGTCATACCCTTCCTCCCGTCCATGGTACACGGAATCTTGTGGTGAGGCTGTTGCCCTGAAACAACTTGCTTTCGTCTCCTGGAAAGCAAATCCAACGGAAGGAAATCTCATTTCCTTTCACAAAGCCCGAAACAAGTGTGTGTCCACCCTCAGGAGAGCCAGGAAACAATATCTCACCATTCTCAAGACCGAACTCTCTTATCTGTCTCCCTCTTCCAAATCCTGGTGGCGTCTGGTCAAATCTGTTTCTGGTGTTTGTTCCCCCTCCATCCCCTCCCTCACCTCAAACGGCTTAACGGCTGACTCCGCACGTGAAAAAGCTGAATGCCTCAACTCTGTGTTTGCCTCTAAATCTTGTGTCCCAAACCCATCCCTCTCTGTACCCACCGTACCCAGTCGTACCCAGCTGCTCCTGGACTCTGTGTCCTTTCCTCCTGACAAGGTGGAAAAGTTTCTGGCAACCCTCGACTCTGATTATGCAACTGGTCCTGACGGCATCAGCCCACGGGTCCTAAAATCATGTTCTTCTGCACTTTCACTCCCTCTTTCTGTTCTCTTCACCCTCTCTTTTGCTCAAGGTCATCTGCCATCTGCTTGGAAATCAGCCAACATCACCGCTTTGCACAAAAAAGGTGCAAAAACAGATCCCAGCAACTACAGACCAATCAGCCTTCTCCCAATTATCAGCAAAGTCATGGAATCCATCATTGCTTCAGATATTAAATCTTTCCTCTTCTCCAATGGCTTGATCTCTGATCATCAATTTGGTTTCAGACCTGGTCACTCTACTCTGGACATGCTGCTTCTGCTTTCTCAACAATGGATGGAGGTCCTCAACGCCAAACAGGAAATTAGAGCTGTCTCCCTTGACATTTCATGTGCCTTCGATACGGTCTGGCACCCTGCTCTGCTCTCCAAACTCTCCTCCTTTGGTATCCATGGAAATCTCCACGCATGGCTGGCGGACTTCCTCTCTGGTCGTAGTCAACGTGTGGCCCTGAATGGGTTTCTCTCATCTCCTCTTCCTGTTCAGGCTGGAGTTCCCCAAGGTAGTGTTCTGGGCCCTGTGCTTTTTCTGGTCTTCATCAATGATCTCTCTGACTCTCTTGAAAATCCTCTCTATCTCTTTGCTGACGACTCTACTCTCTGTCGCTCCATTCCTCATCCCTCAGATCGGCAGTCTGCAGCCTCCTCACTCTCTGCAGACCTGGACAAAATCACAGACTGGTCAAACAAGTGGAACATGTCTTTCAATCCTGACAAATCTCACACTCTTACAATGTCTCTCCGAAAGGACCGACTGGACAACCCTCCCATCTACTTTCTCAACAATCCTCTCCAAGAAGTTCTGTCGCTCAAGCTTTTGGGTCTCACTATCTGCCATGATCTTTCTTGGGAAAACCACATTTCCAAGCTGGCCTCCAAAGCCAGTCGCCGACTGGGCATCCTCCGTCGTGCGAAGTCCTTCCTTGGCACACCTGAGCTCCTCACCACATACAAGGCTTTCATCCGCAGCTCAATGGAATACTGTTCCCCCCTCTGGGCTGGTGCTCCTGCCTCACACCTTGCTCGGCTTCACGCTGTTGAGGCCAAAGCTTTCAGAATCATTGGAATCTCCTGCGATGTCGTCAATGCCGAGGGCCTTTCACTCACTCACCGCAGGCAGGTTGGTGGTCTTTCTGTCTTCTACCGACTCCTCTCCGGCCTTGCTCCCCCAGCTCTCTCTGTGCTCTGTCCCCCCAATATTCCTTCAGGTCGCACAAGATCTGCCTGCAACCCTCTTCTGGTTAAACTGCCAAAGTCTAGGCTCTCTGCTCACCTTCACTCTTTCATTCCCCTTTTCTCCCGCCTCTGGAACAAACTCCCCCACTCCCTTCAATCCCACTCCTCCCTCCAGGTCTTTAAAACAGCTGTTCACCACCATCTCTTATCTTCCCCCATCGAAAACCTTGATCTTTTCTACCCCCGGTAATTCACCCCAGAGTCCTTGCAGTGTTCATATGTTTTAATCCTCTCCCACCTCCCCCCAAGTCCTCCCGATGTCCCTGCTCTCAAATGTTGTGTTTGTGTCCTTCCCCCTCTCTTTTGTGTCCTTCCCCCTCTCTCCCCATCTTGTCTACCGCTCCCCTTGTTTTTTGTGTTTTGTGTGTCGGTTTGTCTTTTTGTGTGATTAATGTTAGCTCTTTCACGAGCCTCGATCTTGTATACAAAAAAACAAACAAAAAAAAAAAAACACCTTCCCTACAATCAAACATAGAGGAGGTTCAGTGATGTTTTGGGGGTTGCTGCGCTTCCTCTGGCACTGGGTGCATTGAATGTGTGCATGGCATCATGAAATCAGGAGATTACCAAGGCATTTTGGAGCGCAATGTTCAACTCTGTGAGAAATCTGGGTCTCCGTCAAAGGTCATGGGCCTTGCAGCAGGACAATGACCCCACACACACTTCAAAAAGCACCCAGGAATGGTTCAAGACAAAACGCTGGACTGTGCTGAAGTGGCCAGCAATGAGTCCAGATCTAAATCCCAATGAACACCTGTGGGGAGATCTGAAAACAGCAGTTAGGAGAAGGCACCCTTCAAATATGGGAGAACTGGAGCAGTTTGCACAAGAAGAGCAGTGGTCCATAGGCTGTGATACCAAATATTAAGTCTTGGGTGTCAATAATTTTGTCAATGCCATTTCTTTTTATTTTATGATTTAAAAGGATATATTAAGCTCTGAATCAAAAACAAAGGTTGTGTAATATTAACAGTGAAATCAAAAATTGTGGAGACCAAATAATTTTCTCAATTTCAACTTATTTTTGGAGAAAATTGTGAGTTATTTTTAAAAAGTGCAAGGGTGCCAATATTTTTGGCCACGACTGTTTATATATTGTATGGATTTGGGAAACCGTGCACTTTGTGTAATTGATTGTAAATATACCCCCTTGTAAATAATGTAATGATTCTTTGTAAATACCTCCATTTGTGTAAAGGTCAAAGGTCGTCCTTTAGTTAATCCATCGCACACACGTAGAAAACCATAGGACCTTCTCAATAGTTATTTCATTACTAGCAGAAGTACCCGGCATTGCCGGGCGGGGCAGGGGAGGGGGAGGGGAGGGGGAGGGGAGGGGAACGGGGAGCGAGCCCCTTGGCAAAGCGAGCGATTTTTTTTTCATAGCGTCATAGCGTCATAGCGTCATAGCGTCATAGCGTTTCATAGCGTCATAGCGATTTTTTTTGTCTTAGCGTCATAGCGGTCATATCGTTCATAGCGTTCATAGCGTCATAGCGTTTCATAGCGTCATAGCGATTTTTTTTTTCATAGCGTCATAGCGTTCATAGCGTCATATCGTTCATAGCGTCCATAGCGTTCATAGCGTCATAGCGTCATAGCGTCATCACGTGATCGCTCTGAGCGAATCAGCGCCCACCTGCTCTGATTCCGTTGATTCCGTGCGCTGAAATGCGCTGAGGTAAATATGAATAAAAAATATGGATCGTCAAATATTTTGAGTTCGGCCATGTTCGTCCCACGCTCAATGGCCATGTCTATGTCAAATATCAAGCACGTAAGCCTCTCCGTTTAGGAGTCTATCGGTAACATCACACACACACACACACACACACACACACACACACACACACACACACACACACACACACACACACACACAAACTGTGTTTTATATATATAGATTATGTGTTTCAGTTTAAGGCTGTGTCTCCACTAGTTGACCTTGCGCTGCACCAAATGAAATAAGATAGATCCCCTACAATATCGCCGTGGCCTCCAAAGCGCCAGTACGGTGGCGTTCGCCACCGTTGCATTGGGTGGTTGTTATTGGCATCATCATCGCCCCAAACTCCATTGAACACGAGGTAATCTCGGAGAAGGGGAGGAGTGACATTACGGGCGTGGCCCGCACCTCGTCATCAAAGGGGGAGCGAAAGAGTCCTCACGAGCCAACCAGAGCCGAGGTGAGCTAACCGAAAGGCGTGTCCTGGAGGCCGGCGGCTTGATCGCACCAGGCGCAATATAAGCGCACGCGCAAGCCTTTTCACCAGGACGGGAGATGCGTGATCCAGCTGAGAACAGAGAAAGGTGTGATCCAGCTGAACAAAAGAAAGACATGCGAAGAGGCTGACGACCGGGGTTTTTCGCACTCTGAACAAGAACAAGTGCGTGCACGCGGACCTGAACGTCGTGCCACGATCCCCCGGACCTCCCGGCTGCCCGCTCTTTGGACCGTCTGCCCTTCTTCTCCTTCCAGCCATTCATTCCTGCCTTCGATTCCCCCTTTGTGTACGTGAGTTCGTTCTGTCTGTATTGTCCTGGGGATAAGTTAAGCCTGTGTAGATAAGCTTGCTCTGTGTCCTGCTCCTTCCATTTCTTGTATACCGGTAAATGCCCTTCTTTCGTTTCCTCTTAGAGATAGAAATAAACCTGTGTTCTTTCCTTACTTTGGTTTCTGCTTTCCCATCCGATCGTCTTCGTGATTTCCCCCATTTAACACCTGTGGCACGATTTTGGCCAACGCTCACGAATCGGGTTAGTCCTTGTTAATGGCCCGCGTCGCGGCTCGCTTCGCTCGGCGTAATCCATCAACGCTGCGGCTCGGGTGGAAATCGTCTCCTCGCTTATGGCCGGTCTTAGTACGCAGGTATTTGGGACTTCATTGACGAATGACCCTGGCTACTGCCGACTGGGAGTGACGTCATAGTTTCCAGGACTCACATCGGTCAGTTACAGACAAGGGGCTAACCCCCCCCTTGGTAAGGGGAAAAGGCCGACGTTGAGATCCATAACAATATATTTGAGGAACGGACTTGTTTTAGCTGAGGATAATGACTGTACCTGAGTTGCTGTGTGGTCATGATTTACCCAATCATAATACAAACAATTATTTTGCACAAATTTATTTGTAGTGTTTGTGATGTTACATTTTTATAAGCAATTTAGTTTGAAGATTTAGGTTGAAAAAATAAATAAAAATTCAAACAAGAACCCCTCAGCAAATACACACGGGAGGGTTTCGGTGCAGACTGGAAGTTGGGACGATTACACCTCACCACCACGTAATTCAAAACACTCACCACCACGTAATTCAAAACACCTCACCACCATGTAATTCAAAACCCCTCACCACCAAGTAATTCAAAACACCTCACCACCACATAATTCAAAACACCTCACCACCAAGTAATTCAAACACCTCACCACCACGTGATTCAAAACACCTCACCACCACCTAATTTAAAACACCTCACCAGGCAATTTAAAACACCTCCACCAAGTTATTAAAACACCTCACAACCATGTAATTCAAAACACCTCACCACCAAGTTATTAAAACACCTCACAACCATGTAATTCAAAACACCTCACCAGCACGTTATTCAAAACACCTCACCACCACGTTATTCAAAACACCTCACCACCACGTTATTCAAAAGACCTCACCCCCACGTAATTAAAAACACCTCACCACCATGTAATTAAAAACGCCTCACCACCACGTTATTCAAAACACCTCACCCCCACGTAATTAAAAACACCTCACCACCACGTAATTAAAAACGCCTCACCACCACGTAATTAAAAACACCTCACCACCACGTAATTAAAAACGCCTCACCACCACGTTATTCAAAATACCTCACCACCACGTAATTAAAAACACACCACCACGTAATTAAAAACGCCTCACCACCAAGTAATTCAAAACACTTCACCACCACGTAATTAAAAACACCCCACCACCACGTAATTAAAAACACCTCACCACCATGTAATTAAAAACGCCTCACCACCACGTTATTCAAAACACCTCACCCCCACGTAATTAAAAACACCTCACCACCACGTAATTAAAAACGCCTCACCACCACGTAATTAAAAACACCTCACCACCACGTAATTAAAAACGCCTCACCACCACGTTATTCAAAATACCTCACCACCACGTAATTAAAAACACACCACCACGTAATTAAAAACGCCTCACCACCAAGTAATTCAAAACACTCACCACCACGTAATTCAAAACACCTCACCACCATGTAATTCAAAACCCCTCACCACCAAGTAATTCAAAACACCTCACCACCACATAATTCAAAACACCTCACCACCAAGTAATTCAAACACCTCACCACCACGTGATTCAAAACACCTCACCACCACCTAATTTAAAACACCTCACCAGGCAATTTAAAACACCTCCACCAAGTTATTAAAACACCTCACAACCATGTAATTCAAAACACCTCACCACCAAGTTATTAAAACACCTCACAACCATGTAATTCAAAACACCTCACCAGCACGTTATTCAAAACACCTCACCACCACGTTATTCAAAACACCTCACCACCACGTTATTCAAAAGACCTCACCCCCACGTAATTAAAAACACCTCACCACCATGTAATTAAAAACGCCTCACCACCACGTTATTCAAAACACCTCACCCCCACGTAATTAAAAACACCTCACCACCACGTAATTAAAAACGCCTCACCACCACGTAATTAAAAACACCTCACCACCACGTAATTAAAAACGCCTCACCACCACGTTATTCAAAATACCTCACCACCACGTAATTAAAAACACACCACCACGTAATTAAAAACGCCTCACCACCAAGTAATTCAAAACACTTCACCACCACGTAATTAAAAACACCCCACCACCACGTAATTAAAAACACCTCACCACCACGTAATTAAAAACGCCTCACCACCAAGTAATTCAAAACACTTCACCACCACGTAATTAAAAACACCTCACCCCCACGTAATTAAAAACACCTCACCACCACGTAATTAAAAACGCCTCACCACCACGTTATTCAAAACACCTCACCGCCATGTAATTAAAAACACCTCACCACCACGTAATTCAAAACGCCGCACCACCACCTAACTTAAAACAACTCACCACCATGTAATTCAAAACGCCTCACCACCACATAATTCAAAACCACCACCACGTTATTAAAAACACCTCACAACCACGGAAACAAGTTTGAGGGAGTCGTTAAGTGACAACACAAACACTGCCCAGATATGTAGATATATACATAGATGACTGTACCTGAGTTGCTGTTTTGTCATTGGTTACACTTAACACCAATCATCATACAAACAATTATTTTGCACAAATGTATTTGTAATATACCTGACATTACATTTTATAAACAATTGAGGTTGAAGATTTAAGTTGAAAAAGTCCAAAAAAA
>NC_136261.1:140785427-140827927 GCF_964187855.1 Myxine glutinosa
ATTACCTTGTTCTTTCTTGGTTTTCCCTAATCCGATCGCTTCCGTCCTTTCTCTCAATTGAGTACCTGTGGCACGATTCGGAACCGCTAGCATCGGGTTTAGTCTCTTGGTTAATAGCTCGGATCGCGGATCGCTAACCGCTCGGCATTATCCATCATATCCGTGGTTCGAGCGGGAGTTATTCCCTCGTTTCCGGTGGGCGTTAGTACTTAGGTAGCAGCGAACCCCTAGGCCGAGCAAACCCTACCTAACGCCGTGCCGGGAAGGACGTTATAGCTTCCCAGGACTCGGGATGGCCAGCTAAAAAGACAAGGGGATTAACCCCCCTTTATAAGGGGAGCGCCGACCCCCGAGATCCATAACAATTGGTGTCAGGAGTGGGATTTGGAACCTGGGACTAAATTTAGTAGACCAAATTTTGGACACCAATTGTGCATATTGGCCGTAACAATTGGTGTCTAGGAGTGGGATTTGAAGCCGGAACCAAATTTTCTTATCTGAAAAAAAAATTTAGTCAAAATTTCGAGCGCCCAAAATTTTTATTACCATCTAAATTTTGAGTCGTGCCATGGATAACCAAGGCGATCGGATGCCGGTGGGGGAAAATGAGGGGGTAGAGGAAGGGTTAGAGTCAACCCAGGACCCCAAGGAAGAAGTGGGAGTAATGGAGGAGGAAAGCGAAGAAGGTGCGGTAGTGGGGGTTGCAGGCGCACAAAATGGCGGCGCCTCGCACATGGCGGCAAGAGCCGAGCCCGCGGTACCAACCGTGATTATTATGAAAGTTAGGAAGAGTTTGAAGCACGGAATGCTGCGGAGCAGCCGAGCCAAGATTCCTACACGGATTAACCGTGAACTCCACGTTCCTAAAGGCGGGCGTCCATGTAGTGAACTTTCCTACACGGATTAACCGTGAACTCCACGTTCCTAAAGGCGTCCATGTAGTAAATACTTCCAGGCCTCACCACCCAACCACCATGAAACCTGGCTCTCAGCTCGGCCTCCCTAAAAAAGTGCTATAGATTTGCTTTGTTTTGGATTTTTGATCACAACCCCTTAACCTTCATTCAAAAAAAATAAAAATGTTTTGCCTGCAAAGAAAGTTTTCCCGATGTTCAAACTTTCTTTATTGATGGGGGGAAGTGTTACGGAAATTGTCACTTCCGTTGTGGTGGCTTTCATCCACTTGAGACATTTCTGGTTCCATGTATTATTATTATTGTTGTTTGAGGGAAATAGCAATTATTATTGTCAAAAGGTAAAAGGAATGTTTTAAAATGAAACAGGAACCGGATGGCGATGAAGAGGAAGAAGAAGAGAAAAGAGGGCGGGGCGAGTGAAGTCGGATAAGAAGCGAGTCGCTTCAAGGTCCGGAGCGAACGTTGTCGAATGAAAGTCGCTAGTGAACTTTCGAGGTTCCTGGGAAAGGAATTCCTATGACAGAGTTGTCATCGCTGTGACCGGTCAACCTGCATGTCAGATTTTGCGATCGATTCAGGAGAGAATCATCGTCGTGCCGTGCGCCACGAGACCGGGTCGTCGGCCATTTTGGCTCGCGCAGGACTTGTGCTTCGCTCGCAGTTTCGTCCCTTTTCGACCATCTCCACCGCATTCAGACATCAATCTCGGGCGTGTGTGTGACGTGGCCTTTTGAAGGTTAATTCGTCCATATCCGAGGGTGTGATCTCTCAGTGGCCTGTAAGGTGCCTTTGGATATCCCAGGCGCCTTGAGGGCGCCCTTGTGCAGCTTCGGCTGTGTGACTGTATTTGCCATCCACACGGGATTCTGGTCTCGATTGGACCTCGTTCTGGCGATCGCTGGAGCGAATCAATTTCGTCTCGAAGCCGGGAATAAGAGACATTGGGGACTGTTTGGGTTTCACTCACTTGGAGCACAGTGAGTTAAATATTACAAAACTGATGGTACCATGATAGGACATATTGATTGTACTTTTGAATACTATTATTGTTGTACTGTTATTCTTGTGTGATCTTAATACAATATTTGTTTGTGAGTAACAATTGGGGTGGCTTCTCCCTTGATCTTTGACATACAGATTAACACATTTTTCTGCCGTGACTCCTCTCGGGGCTCGGAGGTACACCGTGACCAGGGGGTCGGGGAGGAGCACGTAACAATATATATATATATAATGTATAAAAGAAAGTTTTGGTTTGTTTGTTTGATTGTTTGTTTGTCTGCGCAAGCTAATTTCCTGAACGGTGAAAGATAGGAGGAGGAAACCTCGAATATAAAAAATGTCGGGGTGGGCATGGAAGGTATCAATGGACAGCTGAAGGTCTCCTCTTAATTAGTAAACCACATGTAAATTGTCAAAATAAATAACCTTTGAATATTAACCCCTTGAATTCGGATTACCTTTTTTTTGAAACGCACTGTATGTGTATGTGTGTATATAATATATAGTATATATATATATATATATATATATATATATATATATATATATATATATATATATATATATATATATATATATATATATATATATATATATGTATATATATATATATATATATATATAATTATATATAATGCCTTCAGAAAGTATTCAGACCCATTCACTTTTTTCACATTTTGTTATGTTGCAGCCTTATGCTGAAATCGTTTAAATTCATTTTTTCCCTCAACAATCTACACTCAATACCCCATAACGACAAAGAGAAAACAGGATTTTAGAAAGTTTTGCAAATTTATTCAAAATAAAAAACTGAAATATCACATATACATAACTATTCATACCTTTTGCTATGACACTTGAAATTTAGCTCAGGTGCCTCCCATTTCCCTTGATCATCTGTGAGATGTTTCTACACCTTGATTGGAGTCCACCTGTGGTAAATTCAATTGATTGGACATGATTTGGAAAGGCACACACCTGTCTATATAAGGTCTCACAGCTGACAATGCGTATCAGACCAAAAACCAAGCCATGAGGTCGAAGGAACTGCCTACAGAGCTCAGAGACAGGATGGTGTCGAGGTACAGATCTGGGGAAGCCTACAAAAACATTTCTGCTGCATTGAAGGTTCCCAAGAGCACATTGGCCTCCATAATTCTTAAAAGGAAGAAGTTTGGAACAACCAGGACTCTTCCTGGAGCTGGCCGCCCGGCCAAATTGAGCAATCGGGGGAGAAGGGCCTTGGTAAGAGAGGTGACCAAGAACCCGATGGTCACTCTGGCTGAGCTCCAGAGATCCTGTGTGGAGATGGGAGAAACTTCCCGAAGGACAACCATCACTGCAACACTCCACTGATCTGGGCTTTATGGCAGAGTGGCCAGACGGAAGCCAAACAGTTCAATTTTGGTTTCATCAGACCACAGAATCTTGTTTCTCACAGTCTGAGTCTTTTAGGTGTTTTTTTTGCAAGCTCCCAGCGGGCTTTCATGTGTCTTTCACTGAGGAGAGGCTTGTGTGGACGCATTCAAATGGATGCATTGCTAATGGTGCTAATCTGTATTCAACTATATATGTATATCTATATCTACATCTATATCTATATATATATCTATATATATATATATATATATATATATATATATATATATATATATATATATATATATATATATATATATATATATATATATATATTGTTACGGACGCGGTTAAAGATGTTATTTACCGAGCGGTGGTATTGCCGCGACCTAACAGTTCCCCCGATTCTTCCCCAACTCACCCGATTCACCCAGACGTTGGCCAAATCGCGCTATGCCAAATCAATGATAGAAAGGACACGACGACTGGGAAAGCGGAAACGACGCAAGGGGTACAGTTCTCAAGACCTCCGGAGGAGGGTATAATTACAGTGGTGGAGAAAAGGGGTAGATTACAAGGCAGTGAGGTAAAGACACAGAAGAGATGGGCACTTAATTACCGTCTTATCTTATCCCAGACAGACCACAGACAAACGGAACAAGGCAGACTTACACAGGGATTGATGGCAGGAAGGGACAGGTAGTCGATAGCTCAAGGTGCACCTTGGCTCGGGGACAGGATAAAGCACGGTCCAGAAGATGCGGGGAGGTGTCACAGCGCTCGGAGGGGACGTCTTGCTTTCTCTCAGCTCGGCGCGCATCTGACGTCACCTCCCCCTCACTGCGCATGCTCAGCGGGGAGTGACACGCCCTCGGCTGGTTGGTTCCGCCCCACTGGGGCCGGTCCGCCGCTTCCATTGGGTGCGGGGGTTACCGGGCTCCGCCGTTGACGAGGAGCTGACAGGGAGCCCCTATTTGGTAACCCCGTCGAGCACATGTTTGATGGCGGCTCGTTGGGAAGGCCTGGTGCCCTCCCAACACCCCCTACCAACCAAGCCGGAGTGAGGACGCGCACTTCCTGCGCTCGTTGTTGTTGTTGTTGTTGTTGTTGTTGTTGAACTGTGAGGAAGAGCTGCGGGGAGGTATTGGGAGGTCCTAAACTTCCTAACGGTGCCATACAATCACATTCTGGTGCAACGAAGGGTCAGAATTAATGGAAACGAGTCCTTAACTGACATAGACTAAGAATAACTAGCAAGATGTCCTATAGTTGTCTTACATGAGATGCGGTGAACCTGGGCATGACATTTAATGGGGGAAATAGGGGGAGGTCGGGTCGACAGAGTGTTGTTTACAGAAAATGGGACTAGGGAATGGGGGATTGGGGATAGTTGGGAAGTATTGAGGAAATAGGGGAATATTTACAAGCGGATATGGATGGATGCAAATCCCATATCCGCAACACTGCACCCTTCTCTACCTCGGGGCGCCCCGACCCGATAAATTTTTACCTACTTTAGTGTGGCACTCAGATGTAGTTCCCTCTACTATTAACTCAACCCTGAGTGCGACAGTTTTACAGATGTTCACAAATGAGTAAATATGTCCCCCTGCGACGTTGCACCCTTCTCCTAACAGAAACACACCCACAGGATAACCGAATCGCGGAAAGCATCCTCAAACTAAACATACAGCCGGTAGGGAGCATTATGTATACAACACTGATATTTACACTACGATCCAGGACCTGTTCTTTGAGGAACACATGCAGATGTTATGCATAGGGAGAGCACGCATGCCAGCATCGATACACCAACCCACGAGTGCCCTGTGGCCCTATGGCCTTTAATAATGTGCAGAGCACCCCGTCCAAGCACCAAAAGCACCACCCCATTACGCACAGTCAGCACCATCCGGTGCATCAATAAAGTGTTCATAAAAATGCACAATTAAGTGTCCATGGTCACCGGCGGTGTCGCAGCCGGCCGATGTTCTGCCGCTGGTCTTGCCTTCATGGAGTGCACTTGGCCTTCTGGCTTCTTTAGAAATAAAGAAAGGCGCCAACCGCGTCCATTTCTGAATTGTGGCCGTCAGGGGGGCCAACTAAAAGTGGTTCACCTGTATGGCCAAGGTGCCACGTTGACCCAGAGGTCCATCCACGGGTGGTGCTTGACCGCAAAAGAACTGCGGTCCATTGTGGGCGGCCACAAAAATTGCGGTCCATATGGTGTATCGATCCAGGCAGCCAGCAGCGGAAGTACAGGCCCACAACTGCGGAGCCAGCACCTCTCTCTCCTCTCTCTCTGCCCCAAAGCCAGATCCTCGGAGGTGGGAGACAAAAGAAGACAAGTGAGTAAGGTGGTAAGGGCGCAAAAGTGCACGCAATACAAGGTAATGCACACTGGGGGCACATGGGAACCAGATGAGACAGGTACGTTCCTACCGTATGCCCCCCCCCCCCCACCAGGTAACCTACATTGCCCCTCCCTTACCCCTTAATGTATCCACAAAACACAACACTACCCATAAACATCTACTTTACACATCAACAAACGTCCCTACTGTCTTCCCCGTTCCTCCCATAAACCAAATTCGTCTTCTCTCCCTCCTAACCAATCAAATTTGCCATCTCCAACTCAACATCAAAATTTGCCATCACCAATTCATCATCAGTCCCTCCTAAGGAGGGAGAGATGGAATCACCCCAATGTCTCATCCACGTCGTGATGCGTCTCACAAATCCAAACAGCAATTCTCATTTCCTGCAACACAAAACAAAGAAAACACAGGTGTGGAGTCATCATCATCACCTCAGGTAAGTGGCTGCGTATGGTGTGACAGGTTCATCAATCCTAACTATTTCCTAAATGACTAACAACTTTACACTACCCGGGGTCTTTCCCTGCCAATCCATTGGCCAACTTACACTATGGGTTCTAAAAACCAATTCCCATTGACCAAACTGTGGTGCTTCTCAATTTGGGGTCTCACTCCCCCGATTCATCTCCCGGTGCCCTTGCACAATTTCTGGGCTGTGACGTGTAGCTCTCCCAGCAGGTCTACCCACCTGCACACCTCCACCACTGCAGTTGCCACCCGAGCTTACCTAGCTCCTCACCCTAACCTAACTAACTGGGGAAGGCCCCTCCTGGCTCTGTCACCCCTCAGTGCCCTCTGGCACTGGGCTACCCGGGTCCGTCCTCCGGATCCTCGGGCCCCATCCACAACAACTACTACCGGCTCCCAGAGCCCACCTGCGGCCTCACCTGGCCGACATCCTCACAGTGGTGGAGTGCCCAAACCAACTACACACACAAACAGGCTACACGCCCAGCCATTTCCACAACACTAATGCACCCATCCAATCATCATTCTTCCACCCGCACCACAGATGCCAATATCCAACCACAATTTACCTATACCCTCTACCTAACACTTACACTACCCGCCCCGGGTATCCGTGATGGGGGTCCACTCTTCCCCCATCCACACCTTCGCACCACGCACACCACTCCGTACCACTTACTCCAACTCTCTCCACACCACTCATTCTCTGCTCCATATATTCCACACACCTGTACTTGCACACCTGTGCCGCCTGCACCCTTCTCTCCCCCAAGCGCATTCGCGCTGATCCACAACACTCACTACTCACCATGACACTCATCCGCAATGCTCTCTCATTCATCACTTGTACACTCACACACACCTCGGAGCATTGCCTCACCGATGCCTCATTTGAAGCTGCTCACCAGCACTTCCATTCACACTGCATCATCTGCTCTGTCTACTCCCTTCTAAAACTCGCGCTCCTCCGTCTTCCCTTACACTCAGCGCTCCCACGTCATTATCAAACACTAAGCTACTACGTCCCCACTACAGGTACCAAGTCTCTTACTTAAATCTTGTCACCCATAGTCACCTCTAGTCCCTATCAATATAACCTAACCCACCCGGGCTAGTTTTCACTGCCATACACCCCATAATCTATAGCGCATTTGCCCCCTATTTGTGAGGGATGGTGGATTGGCCATCCCATCACATGGGGCATCTCCCACTACCAATTTTGCACATCAAATTTCAACAAATCAAAAATTTGCCAATCACTACCCATCATCTGCCAATCATTACTGCCAATCTTTTGCCAATCATCAAATTTTGTTTTTCTAATTTCGGGGCCAAAACACTATCCTCGTCATTACAGTCTACTTACTAATGCCTCTCGGTGCGCCAATTCACTTCGACAGCCCGGCTTCGTAAAGCCGAGCAATGAATGCGGGTTGTTTGGTGCCGGCGGCTGGATGCGTCCGACATTCGGTGCAGGGAAGGAGGTTTACCTGGGCCGAGATCCCACGCACCACCTCGGCGCGGAGCCATCCAATTGCCCGATCTCAACCTGCCGGAACTTCTCCACAAAAAGTGGTCGCCATGACGACCCTTCCGATCGGGCTGCCCGTTCCGCCTAGTGGAGCACGGACGCGGACGTTCCAAGCGAGGCCCAGCGTGGATCGCGTACGGCGGTCCTTTCGAACCCGCCGTGGCTCGGATCCCCGCTGGTTCTCGCGGCACGCGAAGCTACCCGACGCGCACCGAGGGCCCGATTCGGCTATAAGTCGCTCTAACCGCTAACCCGGTTACCGTCGATGCCTCGCCTGCATGCTTACACCCCGCAGCCCGTTCCTTGCTCACACATCCAGCCGTCTCCCTGCTCTTGGTCATTGCACCTTCTCTTACACACCCAGGTACACTCATTCCGCTCACAGACTTGGTCACACACCTGACCACCGAACACTTTGGCACACATTCGCCATTCGCACACCTCACCAACACACCTCTTCGCGCCCCCTCCTCGGTCACCTCCTCTGTGACAATCACAGGTGTGCTCTCACTCGCACACCCAACCACGTGCCTCACGACCAATTCCAGTGTGCATTCCCACACACGCTCTACCATTCCAGGTGTGCATCCTTCCATTCCAGGTGTACATCCTCTCTCACCTGTCACAACCAACTCACGCTCCGTGTCACTCTCACTACTTTCACCACCACTCTTGACAGCGCACTCACCCTTACTCTCGACAGCGCACTCTTTCCTCATGCACCTGTCCGTCACACACCTTTCTTGCACACACTCCGGACCAGCCATACACCTCACTCTTGGCCTCTCACGAACATCCGGGTCCATCTCGATCCCCAAGCTTATTAAATCACCTGGCGCATCATACGCACGACCATATTGGTCACCACTTACACCGGGTCCTCTTTCTCTTCGCTTCTCCTCCATCACCTGCGAATACCTCATCCGGTTAATGAGCACATCATCACGATCCGAACACAGACTTTGGACTAATTCTTTTACTTCCTCTTTTATCTCTTTCTTATCCTCTCTCCGTCGCTTCTTAATTTCGCTCACCCCTTCTTCCACTTCTTCTAATTTCTGCTTCACCTCCTTCATCTCCTCGTGCGCCCCCTTAAGTTCTTCCTCTAAGGCTACCTTGACCGTTTCTATGTGCGTCTTCACCTGCCGGTCCTTCGTCTCCATTACCTCTGTCACCTCGTCCAACCTCGTTGTCAGTCCCTCACGTACCATCTGACATTGCCTCTGTGTCGCTATCAAGTCATTTTTTATGTCGTTTTGTGTCGCTTTTAACCCTCATAGTACCGCAGTGTTCCTTTGAACCTGCTCCGTTAGTTCTTTTTGTCCCTCCGTCAGCTGTTCCACTCCCAGCGTCAACTCCTCTATACCACCTTGCAATTTTACAGTCCCCTTTCTCACCCCCTTCTCCATGCGCTCCTCACAGTGCCTCACCTCCTCGCGCACTCCTCCGACCTCCTCACTCACACCTCTTCTGATCTCCTCTCCCATCACTTGCATCTCCTGCCCAGATGCCACCCTCATCTGCTCCATTTCCTCCCTGTGAGCATCCAATTTAGTTTCTACCCCCATTCTGACCCCCTCTATCTGCTGCCCCATTTTTTTAACTTCCCTTTCCGCTTGGTCCCTCATGTCTCTCAATTTGCCTTCCATACTGTTTTCTAACCCCTCTAACCCCTTTTTCATCCCTTCCATTTGATTCTCTTGAGCGGCCATTCTGTTTTCTACCCCCGTTAACCCATGTTTCACCCCTTCTATCCCATTGTCTAACCCCTCTAATTTAGCTTCTAGCCGTTCCCCCATTTCTCCCATTTTGCCCACCATTTCTCCCATTTTGCCCCCCATTTCGCCCCCCAATCGCTCACTATCAGCCCTCATTTGCTCACTCTGAGCATCCATCCGGTTCCCCATTACCCCCATCATTCTGCTTTCCATTTCTTCGCTATTCTTGTCCATAAGGGCCTTCATTTGTATAAAAAAAAGGTTCAAATCCACCAGCGGCGCTGCTACGGTCGTGGGCGCGGTCGCCGTAGCCATGTGCGAGGCGCCATTTTGCGCGCCCGTAACCTCGTGCGCGAGGACGCCATTTTGCGAACCTGCCGCCCTCACTGCTTCGCTCTCCTCATGTCCCTCAATTTGGTCCTGGATCGATCCTGCCTCACTCTCCTCTACCGGAACCCAGCCGTCTTGATCTCCCATAGCGCGACTTTCAAAATTCGGGTTTTTTTGTAAAACAAAATCAAATTTCGGTGACTTGTAATTTTGAGCGCGTTAAGCGCGCTTCGGGTCCGTATCTCACTCCCAGACACCAATTGTTACGGTAATAACACAATTGGTGTCCAAAATTTGGGCTAAATAAATTTAGTCCCAGGTTCGAATCCCAACTCCTGACACCAATTGTTACGGACGCGGTTAAAGATGTTATTTACCGAGCGGTGGTATTGCCGCGACCTAACAGTTCCCCCGATTCTTCCCCAACTCACCCGATTCACCCAGACGTTGGCCAAATCGCGCTATGCCAAATCAATGATAGAAAGGACACGACGACTGGGAAAGCGGAAACGACGCAAGGGGTACAGTTCTCAAGACCTCCGGAGGAGGGTATAATTACAGTGGTGGAGAAAAGGGGTAGATTACAAGGCAGTGAGGTAAAGACACAGAAGAGATGGGCACTTAATTACCGTCTTATCTTATCCCAGACAGACCACAGACAAACGGAACAAGGCAGACTTACACAGGGATTGATGGCAGGAAGGGACAGGTAGTCGATAGCTCAAGGTGCACCTTGGCTCGGGGACAGGATAAAGCACGGTCCAGAAGATGCGGGGAGGTGTCACAGCGCTCGGAGGGGACGTCTTGCTTTCTCTCAGCTCGGCGCGCATCTGACGTCACCTCCCCCTCACTGCGCATGCTCAGCGGGGAGTGACACGCCCTCGGCTGGTTGGTTCCGCCCCACTGGGGCCGGTCCGCCGCTTCCATTGGGTGTGGGGGTTACCGGGCTCCGCCCTTGACGAGGAGCTGACAGGGAGCCCCTATTTGGTAACCCCGTCGAGCACATGTTTGATGGCGGCTCGTTGGGAAGGCCTGGTGCCCTCCCAACACCCCCTACCAAACCAAGCCGGAGTGAGGACGCGCACTTCCTGCGCTCGTTGTTGTTGTTGTTGTTGTTGAACTGTGAGGAAGAGCTGCGGGGAGGTATTGGGAGGTCCTAAACTTCCTAACGGTGCCATACAATCACATTCTGGTGCAACGAAGGGTCAGAATTAATGGAAACGAGTCCTTAACTGACATAGACTAAGAATAACTAGCAAGATCTCCTATAGTTGTCTTACATGAGATGCGGTGAACCTGGGCATGACATTTAATGGGGGAAATAGGGGGAGGTTGGGTCTACAGAGTGTTGTTTACAGAAAATGGGACTAGGGAATGGGGGATTGGGGATAGTTGGGAAGTATTGAGGAAATAGGGGAATATTTACAAGCGGATATGGATGGACGCAAATCCCATATCCGCAACAATATATTGGTAATGATACATTATCAGGCACACATGCACAAAAGCACAAATCAGACCCACATGACCCAATTCTCGAGATTTCCGTCACAATTCGCGGATTTTGCCTCACCGTTCGCGGGTTTTTTGTACCCCGTCGCACCGCGGAGAGAAAGGGGGACTATAGTTGTCCCCTCCGTCCGTGTGTGCGTCCGTCCGTGCTTCCGTGTGTGTGTGCGTGCGTGCGGACGTGCGTGCATGCATACATACGTGCATGCATAAGCGAAGGACCGAATTCTAATTTGGTGTGTGGGTGCAACCCACGTCAAAATCCAAGATGGCCGCCGCCATGTATGTCTGACGCATTGTATGTCTGAACCTTGTGAGCGGAATATCTTGAAAAATAAGCGAAGTACCAACTTCTAATCTGGTGTGTGGGTGTATCTAGGCATAAAGAAGAATGCTATTGAAAATTGGGTCGCCACGTCAAAATCCAAGATGGCCACCTTGCATCTTCCACTTTGTCAACTCGCATCACTTCACCAACGGGGGACCTAGGCGTAACGCTTGTTTCCTCTCTATTCACGGATTTTCGCGACTCGGGAACCTATCCCCCCCTTTTTCCATTGAAACAATGTCCCGCTATTCGCAGGTTTCGCAATTCGTGGATTTTCCAGGTATCCCCCGCGAACAGCGGGGTCCGACTGATTTTGGGACCCAAATCACCCAAAAGTCCCCGATGACCCAAATCACCCAAAAGTCTCCAAGGACCCAAAAGTCCTTGATTACCGAAAAGACCCAGATCACCCAAAAGTCCACGAGGACCCAAAAAGTCCCCAAGGACCCAAAATGTCTCTGATGACGCAAAAGTCCCCGAGGACCAAGATGACCAAAAAGTCCCGATGAACCAAAATTCCCCGAGTACCCAAAAATCCCAGATGACCCAAAAGTCCCCGAGGACCAAAAAGACCGAGATGACCCAGATGACTCAATAGTCCCCGAACACCCAAAAGTCCCCAAAGGCCCAAAAGTCCCCGAAGATCCAAAAGTCCCCAATTAAAATTTGTTGCAATGGACCAACGGGCCCCACTAGTTTAATAAATATTTGATAAATATTTGATTTGGCATAATGCATCGCCTGGAGTGGTCAATGGTCAATTAATTGATATAGGCTCCGCTCCCTTCCCTCTGTCCCCGCCCAATTGGTTAAAGGGAAACAACATCAGTTATTTTGGGCATTTATAAGTGCAGGTCATTGTGTGGCCTGAGGCTGGATGAAGACATTACTCTGGCTGGATGAGGCTGGGGAAGCGCACGCACACACACACACACACACATTTACATACACACATGCACACACATATATACACACACACACACACATATATATACACACACACACACACACACACACACACACACACACACACACACACACACACACACACACACACACACACACACACACACACTTATACACATACTTGTTTGAAGTATGTGTTACCTTTTTTGGTCCTTGTATATATTATATATACAAGGACCCACTCCAGGCGTATATATATGTATATACGATGGAAGGGACGACGGAGAAGACGTCTGAAGACGATGGAGGAGAAATTATAAAGCCACAATGTTCACAAATCGGAATTTAAGATTTACAGTGCCTTCAGAAAGTATTCACATCCCTTCACTTTTTTCACACATTGTTGTGTTGCAGCCTGAATTTAAAATGGATTAAATTGACATTTTTTGTCGCTGATCTACACATATACCCCATAATGTCAAAGTGGAATTCATTTTTTTAGAAATTTTTACAAATTATTTAAATCTGAAAAGCTGAAATGTCTTGAGTCAATAAGTATTCAACCCTTTTGCTATGACACTCCAAATTGAGCTCAGGTGAATCAAAATTCCTCTAATCATTCTTGAGATGTCTGTACAACTTGATTGGAGTCCACCTGTGGCCAATTCAATTGATTGGAAATGATTTAGAAAGAAACACACCTTTCTAAGCACTAAGGTCCCACAGTTGACAGTGCATGTTAAAGCAGAAACTCTACCATGGAGGCCAAGGAAAAGTCTGAGATAGAATTGTGAGTAGCCATAGATCTGGGGAAGGGTATAAAACAATTTCTAGAGTGTTTAAATTTCCCAAGAGCACAGTGAGCTGCATGATTAGGAAATGGAAAGAATATGAAACTACCCAGACTCTTCCTAGAGCCTGCTGTCTGACAAAACTGAGCAACCTGACAAGAAGGACCTTGGTCAGGGTGGTGACAAAGAACCCAATGACCACTCTGACAGAACTGCAGAGTTCCTTGGCTGAGATGAGAGAAACTGCCTGAAGGGCAACAGTCTCCGCAGCACTTGATAAATCTAGGCTAATTGGAGAGTGGCAAGATGGAAGCCACTCCTGAGAAAAAGGCACATGGCTGATACAGACATACCCAAGAAGACTCGAATCTGTAATCACTGTCATTGGCGCTTCTACGAAGTATTGACTCAGGGGTTGAATACTTGTGTAAATTTGATATTTCTGTATTTCATTTTTAAATATTACGTAAAAAATTCTAACATAAAATTCCGATTTGACATTATGGAGTATAATGAATGCATAGATCAGTAAAAAAAATGTCACTTTAATACATTTTAAATTAAGGCTGTAATACAACAAAATGTGAAAAAAGTCAAGGGGTGTGAATACTTTCCGAAAGCACTGTAAATCTTCAACTTAAATTTCTTATAAAAATGTAATATCACGAATATTACAAATAATTTTGTGCAAAATAAATGTTTGTATTATGATTGCTATAAATCATGACAAAACAGAAACTCATTATTATCCTCAGTTAAAACATTTCCGTTCCTCTGTAGTGATGAGGTGAGCGTAGCGATCCAATCCATGCTAGTAGATATATGTACAGTCGGATCCCGCTATTCGCGGAATCCGCGGAATCCGCATATTCGCGGTTAATAATATGTGACATGTTTCTCTATTCCCAGAAAAATGTCCCGCAAATTCGCGGTTGATTTTCTTTTCGTGGCTGTGTTCCACGAAATCGCGGGGTTTTTTTCCCCCGAATCGTGGCCATGTTCCACTACTTGCGGTTTTTCAAGGGTACAAAAAAAAAATTGAAGAGCCGCCAGTTTGACACATTTAGAAAACCCATCTTTTACCAGCCATGCAAAAAGCAGGTGGACATACGCAAAAAAACATCTTATACAAGCCGTGAGCATGACCTGCTTATACTGTACAGTACAGTACCGTACATTCACTGTTGTGTGATTTGCATTTTCATGGCTTTCGCTGGTGCGAATTTTAGCCGCACTATAAGCGAGCTTCACGGGATATCCCACCAGATGTGTAAACAAGTCAACTCCGCGAATTATACAATGCAAACGCTCTATTAAATCAATTACAATTTGCAATTTACGGTGAAGCATCATCAGAGATGTTATACAATGAAAACGCTTCGGGGGATGTTCCATCAGCGACTAAAACATGTCATCCTCCACGAATTATAGAATGCAAATACTTCATGAAGTGTATTATTGAAATTAGCACATACGTTCGATACGGCATCATCCCATAACATCCCCCACAAACAATGGGCTCCTGCAGATACCCACAATGCTCGCAATCGTAAATATAAATACAGTGTCCTCCATCTCTATCATTGTTCTCATCCTGTTGCTTTGACTTGTGGTTTTGACTTGCTCTGCTCATCGTTCAATAATGGCTCCCAAGCGTAAGAGCAGTGCCAGAGATGCATTGACTACCAAGAGGCAGAAGAAAGTGATGTGCCTGAGCCAGAAAGTAGAGATGCTCGACCGGCTTTCGAGAGGAGAGAGTGCGGCCTCTGTTGGCAGACATTATGGCGTCAACGAATCCACCGTTCGCAACATACAGAAGAAGGAGAAGGCCATTCATGAGAAAGCTTCAGCGAGCACTGTATCGAATACGAAGGTGGTCACTTACATGTATGTCCAGAATGTTCACATGGAAAGGATGGAGAAGACTCTCAGAATATGGATCGAGGACAACACGCAAACGAGGAACTTCATTCTGAAAAGCATGATGCTGAACTGTTCCCTAAACCGCTCATCGAGGAGGAGTTGGACGCCATTCCAAAGGTTTCCAAGGAGGCGGAGGCGGGCAGTAATGAGGAAGAGGTTCCGAGGTCCAACCTCATAGTCCAGTTCCTGGGCGAGTTGCTGCAGGACACGCGGGCGATTGTCGAAAAGTTGAAAGATGCTGACCCAGTCGTGGAGAGGTACCTCAAGTTCAAGAGGGCCTTGGATGATGCGCTGCTCCCGTACAAAGAGCTGCATCGAAATGTTGGGCAATATGTCAGGCAGCTCCCCATCACCCATTTCTACAGCCTTACTCCCTCCACCTCAAGATCACCAGCACCCCCTCCAGCGTTCCTCTCAGTGTCCTCACCAGCATCCTCACCAGCACCAGCATCCTCACCTTCACGTGCTCTCCCTTAGTGCACGATTTTGCAGCACCATAATTTGGATCGCCCTGAAGGTTCGAGGAATTATTGGGATTTTAATTCATCACTATCATCATATCACCATCACTATCATTTGAAAGTTCCGCATGTTTGTAAAATAAAAATTTTAAATGGTACATGATGGTATTGTGTTTTTTTTACTTTCACGGTATGGTATGGTTAAGCACTTTTTAATAAACTGTAAGCGCATTCCTTCAATAAATTGGAATTGGAACTGTACCTGGTGTTGTTTTTATTAGTCCCCTACCGGTGTGCACCGGAGGGGACCATAGGTTTGCACGCCGTCCCTCCGTCCGTCAGTCCGTCAGTCCGTCACGCAAAGCACAGTTTTCCGGACATTTTTTCTAAACGCAAAATGCTAATGACTTCAAACTTGGCACATGGTTTCCTCATGATAAGTTACAGGTCAAGTTCGAACTTCAGGACGTTTCGATCATTTTTAACAAAGTGATGGCACTTTGAACTTTGGTAATTCTGATGATCCTTAACTCAGTGCCATTTTAAGTTTTAATTTCCTTTAAAAACCAATTTCTCTGCAATAATAGGACCGATTGAGATAAAGTTTTCACCATATGATGAACTCGGTCTGTAGAATATTTGAATGGTAATTATGGCGTCACAGGTCACGTGGTTCGGACGCCATATTGTTTTTCGTGAAAACACGAAAACCCCTTTTTCTCTGCAACGGCTTAACAGATCGAGGCCAAACTTTGCAGGCAGAATCGCATACCCATGACGAACAAAAAAGTCAGCGAGCATGACGTCATGCATCACATGGTTTCAGAGTTATGACGTTTTTAAGCATGAACCTTTAAAACCGAGCTCCTCCCTCATTTTTGATCCAATCGAGGGGGAAACTTCACAAATCTGTTCAGCACTAAAATGTCCTTTTGGCATTTGCGATAGGGCACGTGGTTTGGCAGATATTGTTAATTAAACGAAAATATTTTTAAAAATGGATAACTCTTGTTTATTCTCGAGTTCTCCTCAAGTCGCACTGCGCGTCCTCAGCCTCGTCTCACGAACGCCAACAGCGCGACACAGCACGCGCTTTCGGGAGGGGCGGAGCCAAGCCGAGCAACATATATATACACATCGATCATTGATCGTGAACCGGGAAAATATAAAAAAATTACTGATGGTTTCAGAGTTATGACGTTTTTAAGCATGAACCTTTAAAACCGAGCGCCTCCCTCATTTTTGATCCAATCAAGGGGAAACTTCACAAATCTGTTCAGCATGTCAGTCTACTAAAATGTCCTTTTGGAATTTGCATTCACGGGATTTCACGGGATTTGAAAACATTCACGGGATTTTCATCGACATTCGCAGAATTTCATCAACATTCGCTGATTTTCATCAACCTTCGTGGATTTTCATCAATCTTCGCGGATTATAGTTGACATTCATGGGTTTTGGCTCGCCATTTCCGGGACTTTCATCGATCTTCGCAGATTATTGTCGACATTCTCGGGATTTGCGTCACCATTCACGGATTTTGCCTCACCGTTCATGGTTTTTTTTTGGGTTTTTTTTTTATTCACAGATTTTCGTGACTCGGGAACCTATCCCCCCCCCCCCCCCCCTTTTTCCATTGAAACAATGCGCCGCTATTCGTGGGTTTCACAATTCGCGGATTTTCCAGGAACATATCCCCCGCGAATAGCGGGATCTGACTGTACACACACACTCCTATGTCTGTCCTATGTCATCTAGTCCATGGGCTGGGGTGGTTTCTGTGTGACTTTTATGTGCCTTAAGTTTCTCTTCATATTATTGAAGTAGACCATGTGGGACATCAAAAAAGGGAGGGTGGACATCTGGGAGCCTGGTCGGATTTGAGAAAATGACATCACAATATCAAGCTTTTGCGTTCATGAGGCGACCAAAAATTTGGGGTCGGGGAAACTAAAATGCTTATAACGCCACAACCATACATGATATAACTGCAAACTACCATTCAAAATATTTGTTTTTATTCACTCTACATGTGACAATATGTAATTATCTGATTATTATGCAAATTTGCTGTCCAGAGGTCAAAAGGTCATGGAAATCGGGGGTTGCTTAAAATCTGACCCACCCGAAGAAAAATGTGAGTTACAGGCTGCCTGTACTACTTGAGAATGTTTGCTGGCTGTCAGAGGTTGCCAAGACATATCTCTATCACATGATATGCATTGTATAAGAATTAACCCTTTTGTAACGTAAACATCAACTTTGATAAATGGTGCTATTTCAGAAAAGCTGATTTTCCTTTGTAGCGGAAGACACATGCCACAAAATAAAGTAATCGAACATTTTCATCAGTATGAATATGATCTATCACCAACTACTTATTTCTTTAAGCCTAAATATCACTTAATTTACTAATTTCTTACAATATTCCCATGTCGTTAACCCACTAAGTCCTGAAACAACCACCTGTAGAGGGGGGGTTCGGAACATCCTTAGTCCATTCAGCAAAAATAAACTGCTGAATTTGCTCAGTTTTAGTAATAGTCTAGGTTTTTATATCCAAATGAAGGTATACTGCTGACTGTAGTCACTATTCCAAATCATGCCAATTTGATAATGGGAGAAGGAATACATGTAGATGCCAGGAGTACATTTCCACGCAGCTGTAAGTGTCACATATGAGTTCTGTTCGGTTTTAGATACAACCAGCTGTATTTTTACAGCAAACATTCTCGTCTCCCATACCTTGGCACTTGCAGAACTTGCAACAATGCAGGTCACTCTTTCGACATGCACATCTCTCTGTCGCACATTTCAAGCAAGTACAGTGCACAGCATATTCCTCGGGAATGGGTCTGATGGCCTTATCTGGATGGAGAAGTTCATCTTCCTCTTCAAATCCGTATCGGAGAGGATTCAACTCAGTCGTATTTGCAGAGAGAATTGATGTCATCACATATGTAGCATAATATGCCCTTAGAATATGGGCCTTGATGGCATGGCTTGTAGGTGGCAACTTCTCGAGTGGGGTTTTGCTGTGGTGATAATTATGATCCCTGAGTTCATCCATTGTTGTGCAGGTAGTTCCATTCTTTAGGACTTTCACTAGATATGATTCTGCTCTCTCAACTTCATCGTCAGAAGGTCCATTTTGGCTACAACCAAATCCTTGAAGGTAGTCTACTGGGTTTACTTTAAGGGCCGCTTGCTTTGTGCCAACCTTGCTGGTGTAATCACACCCAGTGAGTGTATGCACAGTGGGAAGGACTTTGCATAGGTCAGGACCTTTATCTGACGCAAGAGAATGTATTGGAATATATTTGGTAGAGTTTCCACTGCCAGCTTTCAACCACAGTTCATAAAGGCCCTTTTCATGCAGTACATCCCAGTAAAAGAGCAACAGCACAAATACATCAGTGTCTGGGGATAACACCACTAGTCGTTGTATTCCGTGCTCCACAGCATGTAAGGCGTGGGGTATAATTCGTGTATCTGCTTCCTCTATATCAATGCAGAGTTCTGGAATGTCCCTGCAATAGCCATCACAACAGGAAAGACATGGGACTTCGACAGATTCACTTAAAAAGCCACTCACAAATACCTTCAGGCTTGAAGGGGGTCTCTCGCGCGTGCTTTATGGCTGTCTGGTGCAGTAAAATCTCAAGATTATGCTTGTTCCTGTTAGCTGGCCAGAACCGCTCCATCTGAACTGGTAAAGGTGTATCTTCCATGGTGCTTCTTGTATCCACAGATGACACATGATAACTCCCTCATGTCCGGTACATTGGAAGGTCCAGGTCTCGGCGAGATGCTTGAGCGAGAGCGGCGTGATGATGCCTCACGACTGACTTCTTCACTGCCACTAGAAGTGGAGGCGGAAGCTTTACTGATATTTTCCAACGACTTTTTGTGAGTGTAAGCTTTGTAACACAGATTGTCCATATGATAGACAAATTCTTCATCTTCAAGGGTGCGAAGTCTTTTGGCAACATGGTCATTTCGTTCTGCAGCAGCCTCACGTATTCGTTTCCGCCCATGTTCAGTGCTTGTGGGGTTTTTTTCTTTCGAAGATTGGCAAATGATGCATTTATCAAGATCAAGGTATTCACTGTCTCCAGCTCCACCAACCCAGCTGACACCAGTGTTCTGCATCTCATCTGAAACAAACCAGAAGGGCATTCCATGAACATGGGTGATGGCAGCATTATTGTAAGTCATAACACACCTGAAAGGCATACATAATCTGACATCTTGGCAGGATCAATCAACTTTCAGCCCTCTGAAAGCTGTCTGGTGATAAACATGCTATTGGGATAATGAAGATCGGACAGACGTTTAGTTAGTCTTGCGTTGGGCAGGCGGCGTTACTGCTCGACCATTTGCGAGCCTGTTTACATTCCTGTACTTGATGGGGTATGCATGTGTGCACTGGTGTGTAGTGAAGGCTGATTATACTGCTGATTTTGTTAAAGCCTTTCTGTAGCTAAAAACACCTACCACAAGTAGTCTGTGCGTTAAAACATGAGAACTGTCTGTCAAATTGAAGATTGTAATGTTGATTCAATTTTTACTTTCACTTTCACCCATGAGGAAATGCACTTACACAGTGCTGCCACCAAGCTGTCAATACTAGAATCAGTGGTAGTGCCCTCTAACAGAACCACGTGGAACTACTCTATTGTGGGAATCCAAAGAAGCCTCAAATGACTGGAGATAATGGGAACTGACTAGAAATAGAGGACTCAACCTCTGCCCATTTTAAAACAACTGAAATAAAAGGGTTAAATGGTTCATCGTTGTCAGAAATAGCAAGAAGTCATTTCCTCTGGGTCTTCTGCTGATATGTATAGTAATAATCTAAAAGAGGTTTACAAAACAATCACCAACCTGTATGGTATGAATAATGTACACTTAGACGATGGAAAAACTGGAATTTCTGACATGTCTGAAATAGCACCATTTATCAAAGTTGATGTTTACGTTACAAAAGGGTTAATTCTTATACAATGCATATCATGTGATAGAGATATGTCTTGGCAACCTCTGACAGCCAGCAAACATTCTCAAGTAGTACAGGCAGCCTGTAACTCACATTTTTCTTCCGGTAGGTCAGATTTTAAGCAACCCCCGATTTCCATGACCTTTTGACCTCTGGACAGCAAATTTGCATAATAATCAGATAATTACATATTGTCACATGTAGAGTGAATAAAAACAAATATTTTGAATGGTAGTTTGCAGTTATATCATGTATGGTTGTGGCGTTATAAGCATTTTAGTTTCCCCTACCCCAAATTTTTGGTCGCCTCATGAACGCAAAAGCTTGATATTGTGACGTCATTTTCTCAAATCCGACCAGGCTCCCAGATGTCCACCCTCACTTTTTTGATGTCCCACATGGTCTACTTCAATAATATGAAGAGAAACTTAGGGCACATAAAAGTCACACAGAAACCACCCCAGCCCATGGACTAATCACTGAACTACTTCCTTAAACTTTTGTGAAATCATACCAAAGTTCCAGTCTGCGCCGACCTCTCCTGTGTGTGTTCTAATGGGTTTTTTTGGGGTTTTTTTTGGAAATTCTGGAGAAAAAAATTTCCCAATTTAAACCTTCAACTTATATTGCTAATAAAATGGAATGTCACGAATATTACAGATACATTTGTGCAGAGAAAATGTTTGTGTTATGATTGGTGTAAATCATGACAACACAGCAACTCACATACATATTCTCAGTCAAAACAAGCTTGTCTCTATAGTGACGTGTTTTGAATTTCACAGCGGGATTTTTGAATTACATGGAGGTGACGTAATTTTAATAATGTGGTGGTTATGTGGCAGTTACAAATTTATTTGCACAAAAGAAACGTCTCCATTAAGATTGGTGTGAATCATGACAACACAGCAACTCACGTGCAGGGATTCTCCTCAGTTAAAACGTAGCAACGTGTGGGTGTGGTGAGGCGAGTGCAGCAAGCCGATCCGTGCTAGTGTATATACACACACACACATATGTATATATATATATACATATATATATATAATAGGCGTAGTTTGACTTTTTTTTCTTTTTCTTTTTTTGTTGTATACAGAATCAAGGCTTGTGAAAGAGCTAACATTTATCACACAAAAAAAATCAAACAGACAAACAAAATATATAAAAAGAGGGAGCGGTAGACAAGATGGGGAGAGAAGGGGAAGCACACAAACACAACATTTGAGAGCAGGAACATCGGGAGATGGGTGGGAGGGAGAGGGCTTGGGGGGAGGAGGCGTGGAAAGGGGGGGGGGGGGGGTGGGAGAAGTATAAAACACAAGGACACCAAGGATTTCCAGGAAAGAAGTTGGTATTTCAAAAAAGTGGATTTGGGATGAAATTAGCGGGGGTAGAAAATATCAAGGTTTTGGATGGGGAAAGATAAGAGATGGTGGTGAACAGCTGTTTTAAAGACCTGGAGGGAGGAGTGGGATTGAAGAGAGTGAGGGAGTTTGTTCCAGAGGCGGGAGAAAAGAGGAATGAAGGAGTGAAGGTGAGCAGAGAGTCTTGATTTTGGCAGTTTAACCATAAGAGGGTTGCAGGCAGATCTTGTGCGACCTGTAGGAATATTTGGGGGACAGAGCCCAGAGAGAGCTGGGGGGGGGGGGGGAGGGGGGGGGCAAGGCCGGAGAGGAGTCGGTAGAAGACGGAAAGACCACCAACCTGCCTGCGGTGAGTGAGTGAAAGGCCCTCGGAGTTAGCTTCATCGCGGGAGATTCCAATGATTCTGAACGCTTTGGTTTCAACAGCGTGAAGACGAGCTAGGTGTGAGGCAGTAGCACCAGCCCAGAGCGGAGAGCAGTATTCCATTGAGCTGAGGATGAAAGCCTTGTATGTGGTGAGGAGCTCAGGTGTGCCATGGAAGGACTTCGCACGACGGAGGATGCCCAGTCGGCGACTGGCTTTGGACTTCTCTATTTGTGGAGGGCAAGGGATTAATATTTATAATGGGTAGCTCGGTCTGACTTCCAAAATGACCATTTGTTCGTGTAGTTACAGTGTACGTGAAATCACAAATGCAGTTTATGTTCACTATTGTTACTCACGTTTAAATACGGGATATTTTTTATCTTAATTGTAAACTACTGAAAAAATTAAGGTGGGGACATTGAAACTCCCCCCCAAACTCTGATATATATATGTATACAATCACGTGAAAAAGTAAGTACACCCCATGTAAAGTTTTGACTTTTTCAACATATTTCAACATACAGCTATTTGATCTTCATTTCAACAATATTGATAGATAAAGGTGATATAATATAACAAATATAATGAAACATTTACATTTTGTAGTCAATTGTATAATTTAAATTAACATAAATGCAAATTTCGCATGTGGAAAAAGTAAGTACACCCCGACATTTATCACTACTTCAAATACGTAAAATTAGAATCAGGTGCACCAGCTCAGGTGCAAATGATTAGAACATCGTTAGAGAAGATCTTGGAGCAACCCGTCTTATTTAAACCTCAGACATTTAGTTTGGTTTGCTCTTTGTTGTTGAAGTGTGTGGCGTCACCATGCCTAGATCAAAAGAGCTCTCTGAGGCCTTCAGAAAGAAGGTTATAGATGCCTACGAGTCTGGGAAGGGATTTAAAAAGATCTCGAAACAATTTGAAATCAATCATTCGACTGTCCGGAAGATCATCTGCAAGTGGAGAAGATTCCAAACAACTGCCAACTTGTTCAGGCCAGGCCGCCCCAGCAAGTTCAGCCTGAGAGCAGACCGCAAGATGCTGAAAGAAGTCTCTAAGAACCCCAGAATGTCATCACGGGACCTACAGGTAGCTCTTGCCAATGTTGATGTCAAAGTGCATGAGTCTACCATTAGATAGAGGCTGCACAAATTTGATCTACATGGGAGGTGTGCCAGGAGGAAACCTTTGCTTTCCAGAAAGAACATCAGGGCAAGACTAAAGTTTGCCAATGAACACCGAGGCAAAGACCAGCACTTCTGGAACAATGTGCTCTGGACAGATGAGTCAAAGGTAGAGCTATTTGGCCACAGTACCAGAAAAAATGTTTGGCGAAAACCAAAGATAGCATTTGACCCCAAGAACCTTATACCAACTGTAAAGCATGGTGGTGGAAATATTATAGTTTGGGGCAGCTTTGCTGCATCAGGGCCTGGGCAGCTCACCATCATAGAATCCACTATGAATTCTTCATTGTACCAGAGGGTGCTTGAGGATAATGTGAGGCCATCTGTCGGAGAGTTCAAGCTCAACCGAAGGTGGACCATGCATCATGACAATGACCCTAAACATACCAGTAAGTCCACCAAGGAATGGCTGAAAAGAAAGAAATAGAGGGTTCTGGAATGGCCAAGTCAAAGCCTGGATCTAAATCCCATCGAGATGTTGTGGGGGGATTTGAGACAAGCTGTGCATGCTGCAAACCCCTCAAACATCACACAGCTGAAATAATTCTGCATGGAGGAGTGGGCAAAAATTTCTCCCAGTCGATGTCAGAGACTGGTAGATAGTTATAAGAAACGCCTACTTGAGGTTGTTTCTGCCAAAGGGGGCAATACCACCTATTAGAGCCAAGGGTGTACTTACTTTTTCCACATGCGAAATTTGCATTTATGTTTATTTAAATTATACAATGGACTACAAAATATAAATGTTTCATGTTATTTGTTATATTATATCACCTTTATCTGTCAATATTGTTAAAATGAAGATCAAATAGCTGTATGTTGAAATATGTTGAAAAAGTGAAAACTTTACATGGGGTGTACTTACTTTTTCATGTGACTGTATATATACTCGTGTGTGTGTGTGTGTGTGTGTGTGTGTGTGTGTGTGTATATAAATATATATACATATTTATATTGTTGCGGATCCCGTGTCTGTACACGTACTAAGGGGAGGGGTTAAGACCCCGTTTCCCCACAGACCCCCGGGTCCATGCGCCATCAATCGCGAGAAGAGACTCCAATCGCTAATCCCCCAACCATGGGCCGAAGGGTTATCGACCGTGATCCCAATATATTCGAGACCACGTGGCCTGGAAGACCGGTAATTGAACCCCTCACGATCCCACACCTATTTCAATGAGGTACGCCGAGTGGGTCGCATGGTGTGGGTCGCGGTTTTACGCTGCGTGAACTACGGTCCTAATCGAGCAGCCGAATTCGGTCCGAACGATGCTCGGTCAATGGGGGAAAAGACGCAAACGGGCAGGTCGAGAGGAAATACAATGTACACGTTTTATTTACAAAAAGCACAGATAAAGGACGAGAAGCACACTTAACAATAATTCTTACCTATCTATTCCCGACACAGGCGCAAGACACACTCTCACACATGGTGAATCACACACCGGTTAGACTCGTACCAGAAGGAGGACGTGCGGGTGCTGTAGATCGATCCAGTAGACAGGATGAAGGAGGATCAGCATGGAGGACGACCCGGCACAGAGGATGACCCAGCATGGATAGAGAACCAGCTTGGAGGATGAACCAGCACGGGGAACGATCACCACGGAGAAGAGCCAACCCGGGCTTCGATCAGTCCAGACTTTTATTGGGGTGAATGCCCTTCTAGAAGGTTCCATGGCCTACCATTGGCCGATGTTGGTCACGTGCGGTCATTCATTCAGCCCTGCCTCCCTCTGGAAGGTTCCACGGCCTACCATTGGCCGATGTTGGTCAGGTGCGGTCGTTCATGCAGCCCCGCCTCCCTCTGGAAGGTTTCACGGCCTACCATTGGCCGATGTTTGTCACGTGCGGTCATTCATTCATGAACCAATGTCTTCTTCGAGGGGTTGGAATCCTGCCTAACTCAAAGCATATCTGCTTTAATTACTACACAATGGAAAGGGAGCTAATCTTTACATTTAATAAGAAATAACTGACTAATGCAGGCTACATGTTGTTGTGTAATTAACTAGAGGGGGTCTCTTTTATTGCAAAATCGTAACAATATATATACAGTGCGTATCAAAAAAAAGGTAATCCGAATTCAAGGGGTTAATATGCAAAGGTTATTTATTTTGACAATTTACATGTGGTTTATCAATTATGAGGAGATCCTCAGCTTTCCATTGATGCCTTCCATGCATCATTGCTGTTACACATGACCGAGTACATGTTCATTGAAAATGACAAGTTCAAATCGCATTTTTACAAGTTTGGCTAATCGATGCAAGTCAGGATAATTGGTGCAAAATGAACGTCAGACGTGAACTTTTCTCAGGAATGATTGGCCTTTATGCACCCACACCTTCAACATGTCCACCTCCCCTTTCAACACAATGCTCACAGCGGCGGAGCATGCCCTGAACTACTCGTCTCACCAAAGCCGGGTCATTGCGCAAAGCATCCACTTCATGTCGAATACGGCCCTGCAATTCGTCAAGATCACAGGGAGACGTTAAGAACACCTTGTTCTTTAAGTGTCCCCAAAGGAAATAATCGCATGGTGTGAGGTCAGGTGATCCTGGCGGCCATTCCACTGCATGGTTGAGGGTGATGACTCGGTCTCCAAAGAGTTCCCTCAGTCAATCTCCGACAGCGATAAGACGATGTGCCTGGGTGCCGTCTTGGGCCCACAAGAGATATCCGAAGACACCACAAACCTGTCACTCAAAGTTCTCCTCCAGCTGTGGTAAAACTGCATCATTGATCATCTGCAGATACCTGTTACCATTGACATACCTTTTTTTCTTTTCTTTTTTTTTGTATACAAGATCGAGGCTCGTGAAAGAGCGAACATTAATCACACAGAAAGACAAACCGACACATAAAACATATAACATCGGGAGCGGTAGACAAGATGGGGAGAGAGGGGGAAGGACACAAACACAAAATTTGAGAGCAGGGACCGAGAGACATGGAGACATCGAGAGATCTGAGAGAGGGCGAGGGCTTTGGGGGGGGGGGGGGGGCATGGGAAGGGGGCGGTGGGAGAGGTATAAAACATATGGACACTGCCAGGACTTCCAGGAAAGAAGTTGGAATTTCAAACAAGGTGGATCTGGGGTGAATTAGCGGGGGTAGAAAAGATCAAGGTTTTGGATGGGGGAAGATAAGAGATGGTGGTGAACAGCTGTTTTAAAGACCTGGAGGGAGGAGTGGGATTGAAGGGAGTGAGGGAGTTTGTTCCAGAGGCGGGAGAAAAGAGGAATGAAAGAGTGAAGGTGAGCAGAGAGCCGAGATTTCGGCAGTTTAACCATCAGAGGGTTGCTGGCAGATCTTGTGCGACCTGTAGGAATATTTGGGGGACAGAGCACAGAGAGAGCTGGGGGTGCAAGGCCGGAGAGGAGTCGGTAGAAGACAGAAAGACCACCTACCTGCCTGCGGTGAGTGAGTGAAAGGCCCTCAGAGATAGCTTCATCGCGGGAGATTCCAATAATTCTGAAAGCTTTGGTTTCAACAGCGTGAAGCCGAGCTAGGTGTGAGGCAGGAGCACCGGCCCATAGGGGAGAACAGTATTCCATTGAGCTGTGGATGAAAGCCTTGTATGTGGTGAGGAGCTCAGGTGTGCCGAGGAAGGACTTCGCACGACGGAGGATGCCCAGTCGGCGACTGGCTTTGGAGGCCAGCTTGGAAATGTGGTTTTCCCAAGAAAGATCATGGCAGATAGTGAGACCCAAAATCTTGAGCGACAGAACTTCTTGGAGAGGATTGTTGAGAAAGTAGATGGGAGGGTTGTCCAGTCGATCTTTTCGGAGAGACATAGTAAGAGTGTGAGATTTGTCAGGATTGAAAGACATGTTCCACTTGTTTGACCAGTCTGTGATTTTGTCCAGGTCTTCAGAGAGTGAGGAGGCAGCAGACTGCCGATCTGAGGGAAGAGGAATGGAGCGGCAGAGAGTGGAGTCATCAGCAAAGAGATAGAGAGGATTTTCGAGAGAGGCAGAGAGATCATTGATGAAGACCAGAAAAAGCACGGGGCCCAGAACACTGCCTTGGGGAACTCCAGCCTGAACAGGAAGAGGAGATGAGAGAAACCCATTCAGGGCCACACGTTGACGACGACTAGAGAGGAAGTCCGCCAGCCATGCGTGGAGATTTCCATGGATACCAAAGGAGGAGAGTTTGGTGAGCAGAGCGGGGTGCCAGACCGTGTCGAAGGCACGTGATATGTCGAGGGAGACAGCTCTAATTTCCTGTTTGGCATTGAGGACCTCCATCCATTGTTGAGACAGCAGAAGCAGCATGTCCAGAGTAGAGTGACCTGGTCTGAAACCAAATTGATGATCAGAGATCAAGCCATTGGAGAAGAGGAAAGATTTCATATCCGAAGCAATGATGGATTCCATGACTTTGCTGATAATTGGGAGAAGGCTGATTGGTCTGTAGTTGCTAGGATCTGTTTTTGCACCTTTTTGTGCAAAGCGGTGATGTTGGCTGATTTCCAAGCAGATGGCAGTTGACCTTGAGCAAAAGAGAGGGTGAAGAGAACAGAGAGAGGGTGAGATAGAGCAGCAGAGCAGGATTTTAGGACCCGTGGGCTGATGCCGTCGGGTCCAGTTGCAGAATCAGAGTCGAGGGTTGACAGAAACTTTTCCACCTTGTCAGGAGGAAAGGACACGGAGTCCAGGAGCAGCAGGGTACGACTGGGTATGGTGGGTACAGAGAGGGATGGGTTTGGGACACAAGATTTAGAGGCAAACACAGAGTTGAGGCATTCAGCTTTGAAAGAAAAATGGTGCGATCACCTGACCACTTCCACAAAGTCCCAACCAAACAGTCCACTTTTGTCGATTCATGTTGGTGTCAAAATTAAATTACGGGGGTTGTCCTGTCGGTGCATATTCAAGAACATTATGGGTATTGACTTTGCCGTCCATGGTGAAAGCAGCATCGTCGCCGATAACGAGATACCGCAGGAAATTTACATCTGCTTCACAACGTGCTATCAACCAACTGGCAAGCACCAGCCTTCTGGATAAATCCCCTGGCGTGAGTTGATGCCGGATGTGAATCCGATATGGATGTTGGTGGATGTCCAATCTTGTGATTCGTTTGAATGTTGGCAAAGGCAATTCCGTCACATTTCGTCTTGCGCTGGTATCCCGAGGATGCTCCAAAACTTGCTGCCTTACTGCTGTAATGTTCATTTCCGATCGCCCAGTGCGCCTCCTACCAAAATTCTCCTTGTTGCGGTTGAGGCTAGTGCCACGCTCTTGGTATTTTCTAACATTCGCCCAGATGGTTTTGGCTGCTGGAGGCTCCCGTTCTGGGAAAGGTTCCCTGAATGCATCAATAGTTCGCTGCAAACTTCCAGTTTGGTGAAAGGTTGTAACCACGAAGGTCCGCTGTTCAGTCGTAAGTTGAACCATCTTTTCAATGACTCAAACTGTTTCTAAACCCATACACTGTAGGCCCATCTTAAATACCCATCTTAAACAAAGGATGACGCAACCGACGATTACCAGACCAGCTTAACAATTTTACATAATCAACTTGGCAGTCGACAAGTAATGCGTCCATTTAAGACTGTCTTGCATCGATTAGCCAAACTTGTAAAAATGCGATTTGAACTTGTCATTTTCAATGAACATGTACTCGGTCATGTGTGACAGCAATGATGCATGAAAGGCATCAATGGAAAGCTGAGGATCTCCTCATAATTGATAAACCACATGTAAATTGTCAAACGAAATAACCTTTGCATATTAACCCCTTGAATTCGGATTGCCTTTTTTTTGATATGCAATGTATATATATATATTATATATATATATATATATATATATATATATATATATATATATATATATATATATATATATATATATATATACAGACCTGACATTTAATATGGAATTTTTTTTTTTTCTTGACTTGGGTTTACGTTCTTAACTCAGTATATCAATCTGGTGAGTTTCTTTTACACTTTGGTGATTTATTTGTTAAAAGAACCATGTCACTGATTGTCTGTCGCAGCAAGAAGTCAACAATAGGATTATATCACAGGTGGCGTGGCAAAATGTACGGACAGGTGCATTTGATGATTGGCTTCACAGTCGGGTATACAAGGGTTGTTGCATTCTGTATTAGTGGAAAACAACTGCTGCATGTCTCCAAAAGTTATTGCCGATTCCTCTGGAGATGGTCCGTCAACTCGACAATGCTGTTTGTCATGGAGTGGTGGCTTTACGAAATTACGGCATGAAAGAGCGTGCTATTGCTCAGCAGTATGGCATCACTCAAGGTCAGGTGTCAAAGATCCTGAAACAAAATGCTCAGAGGGGTGTCCCTACTCCAATACCGAGGCCAGGACGTCCCCGCAGAACCACAAGGAGGAATGATCGCCAGCTGCACCGGTTAGTCCGCAATGGCCGTACCAAGTCAGCTAATCGGCTTAGGGCTGAGTGGCAGCAACTGACAAATGTGCCTGCATCCAGAAGGCTAGTCAACCAACGACTGGTTCAAGCAGGCTATCGTGCCAGGCGTCCCCTGAGAAAGCCACGCCTGACCAGACAACACAGCCAGTGCCAATTGCAGTGGGCCAGAGAGCACCGTCAATGGCAGCCAGGACACTGGAATCACGTGATCTTCAGTGACGAGTCTAGATTTCTGGTCTATCGTCAAGATGGCCACGTCTGAGTGCGCAGACAAGTGCATGAAGCCTACAACAAACATGGTATAGTGCCAAGAGTCCAAGCTGGAGGTGGTGGGGTGACCGTTTGGGCTGCTTTTCATGCAGGGGGAAAAACTGACCTGGTTGTTCTGAATGGAAACCTTAACCAGTTCAAGTACAGGGTCATTCTGCAAGAAACATTGCTTCCATTTGCTCGTGCAGCCTTTCGAGGAAACTTTGTCTTCCAAGATGACAATGCACGGCCTCATCGTGCTCGCATGATCCAACACTTTCTTGCTGACCGTGGTGTAGAGCATATGGAGTGGCCTGCCATGTCACCGGATATGAATCCGATAGAGAACTTGTGAGGAGAATGAACGCATCAAATCGACCACTTGGACCAGCAGCCGACCTCTGTGCGTGAATTGCAGCAGGCTATTGTCACTGCATGGCAAGCGATTCCTGTCCAAACCTTGGCAAATCTCGTGAACAGCATGCCTCAACGTGTACATGCTCTCCTGAATGCTCATGGGGGTTACACGAAGTACTGAACTGTAGTTTTACTGTCCGTAATCCCAGTCGTAATTTAACTTTTGTTTTTGTTAAAAAATTTTTTGGCTAATGTGCAAAATAAAGAGATACTTCTGGAAAACGTACAGAAGTTTAACACAGTACTGTCCATGAATTGAGTTCGATATCAGTTAACATCACTTTCAAGGATCAATCTATTTGTTTCGAAATGTCATGTGGATTTTGTTTCTTTTAAAGGTCACATTAACAAAATCTGGAATAATTTCAACATAATTCCAATGAACTTTTGGTTCTAAGACATCTTGAAAAGTAAGTTCACCCCCACAAAAAAAATATTCCATATTAAATGCCAAGTCTGTATATATATATATATATATATATATACATATATATATATATATTGTTGCGGATATGAGGATTGCATTTTTTTGATTTTGTATTATATTGGAAATGGTGATGAACATTGTTGAATATGGCCCCTCCTGCCTCCAGAGTTGTGTAAAGGTAAAAAGGGCGTCCCGGTAGTTATTCCATGAAACACCACATTGAAGGACACGATAAAACCCTTGTTCAGTAGCTTGTATCTTATTATGTGTTTTAGAGTAAGGCCTTGTCTTCCATTAGAATAATACTCCATTGCACCGAATCAATTAAGAATAGCTCCCCTTCAATACTTCCATTTCCCAGTCAAACTCTCCATCTGCGGGTAAAGCAGTTCACAAGCGTGGGGTGCACGCCCTCTCATTTCGCTGCTTTAGTGAATATGTGCTCCGTGCTCTGTTGAACAGGAGGGGCGGGGTCGCCCGGGAGAGGCAAGCCCAGGGCGCGCCACGAAGGGCGGGGCTGTTCAGCCCCATGCCCAAATAAGGAAACAAGCCCGTGGCTCGCCACGAGGGGAGGGGCGTGCCGTCGGCGCCATGCCCAAATAAGGAGACAAGCCCATGGGATTACCATACAAGGTCACAAAACAGAGCACGGGGGAGGAGGGCGGTACCGAAACCGAAGGGGGCGTGTCAGACCCGCGCTGAAGGTATGGGGGAAGGGTGCGACGATCGCTGGGAAAAGCTACACGAGAGATACGGCAGATGAGTCCAGGTGCGTAAGAGGGTTGGCAGTCCACCGGGAGAGAGTTCAGAGTTGCACCGGAGTTGCGTGAGAGATACGAAAAGCCTTTGACAAAGAGCCGCTTCAACCAGCCCCGTTTCAACCAGCCGAGTGACCCTGCCGGCGTGCGCTGTAAAGCCGAATACAAGGAGCTGCCGGCGTGCGCTGTAAAGCCGAATACAAGGAGCTGCCGGCTCCTCACTTCCCGCCCGGAGTGGACCTGCTCGCTGTGCCCCGTGATTCCACCTGCTCATCCCTCCAAACGATTCCTACCCTTCCATCCATTTGCGTACGTGAGTTTGTTTTGTTCGTGCTGTCCTGGGTAGGTAATTAAGTCCGTATAAGCTAGTAATTTTCACTGTGTCACCTGCGTTTTCATGTCACCTGCAAATAATCGTGACTGCTCTTTTTGCTTATGTGTGTGTAAATAATAAACCCCGTTACTCTTCTGTACGTCTTCTTCTTCTTCCTCTTTGCATTCGTCGTCTTAGTCTTTTCCCCATTGAATATCTGTGGCGCGATACGGACAACGTTTGGGTGAATCGGGTTTAGTCGGGGAACAACTGTTCGGCCGCGGTGCCTTCGCTCGGCAAACAACATCCATATCCGCGGACCGTAACAATATATATGTGTGTGTGTATGTATGTATGTATGTATGTATGTATGTATGTATGTATGTATGTATGTATGTATGTATGTATGTATGTATATATATATATATATATATATATATATATATATATATATATATATATATATATATATATATATATATATATATATACAGTGGAACCTTGACTTACGAGTGCACCAACTTACGAGTTTTCTGAGATACGAGCCGTCGCTCGGGCGGTTTATTGCTTTGAGATGCGAGCCGAGATCTGAGTTACGAGCTTACGCCACCCGCCACCAAGTGGGTTCCGGTCACGTGGTTATCTTGCCGTGCAAGTATCTCTGCCGTATATCGCTGCTGCTTTGTTTTCGCATTTTGGTTATTTTGAGTTTACGCCACCCGCCACCAGGTGGGTTCCGGTCACGTGGTTATCTTGCCGTGCAAGTATCTCTGCCGTATATCGCTGCTGCTTTGTTTTCGCATTTTGGTTATTTTGAGTTTACGCCACCCGCCACCAGGTGGGTTCCGGTCACGTGGTTATCTTGCCATGCAAGTATCTCTGCCGTATATCGCTGCTGCTTTGTTTTCGCATTTTGGTTATTTTGAGTTTACGCCACCCGCCACCAGGTGGGTTCCGGTCACGTGGTTATCTTGCCGTGCAAGTATCTCTGCCGTATATCGCTGCTGCTTTGTTTTCGCATGTTGGTTATTTTGGAGCTTACGCTACCCGCCACCAGGTGGGTTCCGGTCACGTGGTTATCTTGCCGTGCAAGTATCTCTGCCGTATATCGCTGCTGCTTTGTTTTCGCATTTTGGTTATTTTGGAAAATTTCTTAGTTTTAACCATGGGTCCTAAGAAATTGAGTGCCAAGGGCAGTACTGAGAAGAAGAAGAGGATGATGTGCTTGGATATAAAACACGCAATCGTCGAAAAACATGAGCGAGGTGTGCGTGTTGTCGACTTGGTGAGGCGGATGTGAAGGCAGCTGAAGATTTTATTATAACTTTTGCCGAACTGATAGAAGCCGAACGATACATCCCCCAGCAAATCTTCAACTGTGACGAGACAGGGCTCTTCTGGAAAAAGATGCCGAGGAGGACGTATATAACGGCAGAGGAGAAGAGCATGCCAGGCCACAACTTGTTCAGAGTGCCGGCGATAGCTCGCCTTCTCTTTGTGGAAAACACGGTGAGATCCTTAACATCCAACAACTAATGGGACGCAAACGGGGCGCCCAGTTTAGCGGTACACACATTGATGAATCACCCTGCCTGTGATTCACCCATGACAGGTTATAGCTGGGTCGGGATTCAAACCCAGGCTGGACAGTTTAGAGTCAAGTGTGCGTACCTCCAGTCCAGGCCATCCTGCCAACTTGTATGCTGCATACAGGTGAAATATAAAGCGCGAGATATTTTTTATATATACTGTATATTTAAAAAAAAATTGGTGTGGTTTTTGGCGGGCTGGAACGGATTAATAGCATTTCAATGCATTTTAATGGGGAAATTTAATTTGAGAAACGAGCAAATTGAGTTACGAGCTCGGTCACAGAACGAATTAAACTCGTAAGTCAAGGTTCCACTGTATGTATATATATATATATATATATATATATATATATGTATATATATATATATTGTTACAGACGTGGCTTAGATGTTAGTTTACCGAGCGGTTTTGGTATGACCACGTCTGCACAAGTTACCGATTATACTCGACGTTGACGAAGCCGCGCCACGCTGGCTCAATAAGAAAAAGAAGACACCCGGCTGGGTTATAAAATGACGACACCAGGGATACGGTTCTCAAGACCTCCGGAGGAGATTATATTCGTTACGGAAGGTCAGATTACAGGGACGAGAGGTACAACATAGAAAGACAAGCACTTAGACACAATCTTATATTATTCCCCCACAGACGACAGGCAAACGGGACAACGGCTGACTCACACGGGGGTTGATGGAAAGGACAGGCGGGTAGCGATGGCTCCAGGTGCACCTGTGCTCAAAGGTTAGAATCGACCCGGTCCGGTCCAGAGATGCGGGAGGTTTCACAGCGCTCGGAGGGGACGTTCTTTCACAGGCGGGCCTTTCTCTCTCAGCGCTCGCAGGTCCTTCTTTCTCCAGCTCGGGGCGCATCTGTCTCACATCCGGCGCGGGGCCGCGTATATCCGGCGGGGAGTGACACGCCCTCGGCTCGTTAGCGCCGCCCCAGATGGAATCGGCACGTTGCTTCTCATTGGGTGCGTGCGGGGGGGTTTACCAGGCTCCGCCCTTGACGAGGAGCTGACAAGGAGCCCCTTCGTGGTAACCCCGTGGAGCGCGTGGTCAATGGCGCTAATCGAGCCGGTGTGAGGACGCATCCTCCCCCGCTCCGCCGCCATCTCCTCTGTTGTTGTTGTAATTGTTGGGGAAGAAGATGGAAGGAGGTATGGGAAAGGTCCTAAACTCACTACTGGTGCCATATAATCACATTCTGGTGCAACGAAGAGTCATAATTAATGGAGACGAGGCCTTAACTGACATAGACTAAGAATAACTAGGAAGATGTCCGAAAGTTGTCTACGTGTGGTGCGGTGGACCTGGGCACGACATTTAATGGGGGAATAAGGGGAAGGTCGGCTCTACTGATTGTTATTTACATGCAATGGGACTAGGGAATGGGGGATTGGGGAAAGTTGGGGAGTATTGGAGAAAATAGGGGAATATTTACAAGCGGATATGGAGGCCAAATTCCATATTCGCAACATTGCACCCTTCTCTACCCTCGGGGCGTCCCGACCCGATAAATTTTTACCTACTTTAGTGTGGCACGCAATGTAGTTCCCTCTACTATTAACTCTACCCTGAGTGCGACAGTTTTACAGATATTCACAAATGAGTAAATATGTCCCCCTGCGACGTTGCACCCTTCTGCTCACAGAAACACACCCACAGGATAACCGAATCCGGAAAGAATTCGCAAACTAAACATACAGCCGGTAGGGAGCATTATTTACAAGATTACGCTGATATCTACACTACGATCCAGGACCTGTTTTTGGAGGAACACATGCAGATGTTATGCATAGAGAGAGCGCGCTTGCCAGCATCGATACACCAACCCACGAGTGCTCTGTGGCCGACGGCCTTTAATAACGTGCAGAGCACCCTTCCCGAGCATCAAAAGCACCACCCCACCACCAATCGGTGCAGTCACCATTGTTCATTGGAATAAAAATAAATTCGACAACCCCTAACCCTGCAGGTGTCTCTTGCTCTTCGTGTGGCCTTCAGTGGTGTTAATTAACAGTGGTTCACCTTTATGGCATAGGTGCCACGTTGACCCATAGGTCCATCCCCGGGTGGTGCTTGGCCGCAAACGAACTGCGGTCCATTGTGGGTGGCCACAAACATTGCGGTCCATATGGTGTATCGATCCCGGCAGCAAACAGCGAAAGTGCAGGCCCACAACTGCGCAGCCAGCACCTCTCTCTCCTCTCTCTCTACCCCAAAGCCAGATCCTCGGAGGTGGGAGACAAAAGAAGCAGACAAGTGAGTAAGGTGGTAAGGGCGCAAAAGTGCACGCAATGTAAGGTGATGCACACTGGGGGCACATGGGAACCAGGTGAGACAGGTACGTTCCTATCGTACGCCCCCCCCCCCCCACCAGGTAACCTACATGGCCCCTCCCTTACCCCTTACTGTATCCACAAAACACAACACTACCCATAAACATCTACTTTACAAATCAACAAACATCCCTACTGTCTTCCCCGTTCCTCCCATAAACCAAATTCGTCTTCTCTCCCTCCTAACCAATCAAATTTGCCATTTTCAACTCTCATCAAAATTTGCCATCTCCAACTGCACATCAAAATTTGCCATTACCAATTCATCATCAGTCCCTCCTAGGGAGGGAGAGATGGAATCACCCCAATGTCTCATCCACGTCGTGATGCGTCTCACAAATCCTCACAATCTCATTTCCTGCAACAAAACAAAGAAAACACAGGTGTGGAGTCATCATCACCACAGGTAAGTGGCTGCGTATGGTGCGACAGGTTCATCAATCCTAACTATTTCCTAAATGACTTTAACAACTTTACACTACCCGCGGTCTTTCTCCGGCCAAACCATTGGCCCCCTTACACTATGGGTTCTAAAAACCAATTCCCATTGGCCAAACTGTGGTGCGCTTCAATTTGGGGTCTCACTCCCCCGATTCATCTCCCGGTGCCCTCGCACAATTTCTGGGCTGTGGCGTGTACCTCTCCCAGTGGGTCTACCCACCTGCACACCTCCACCACTGCAGTTGCCTCCGAGCTTACCTGCTCCTTGCCCTAACCTAACTACCTGGGGAAGGCCCTCTGGCACTCTCCCCACTCGGTGCCCTCTCTGGCACTGGGCTACCCGGGTCCGTCCTCCGGATCCTCGGGCCCCATCCACAACTCTACCGGCTCCCAGAGCCCACCTGCGGCCTCACCTGGCCGACATCCTCACAGTGGTGGAGTGCTCAACCAACTACACACACTAACAGGCTACACGCCCAGCCATTTCCACAACACTAATGCACCCATTCACAACACCATTCTGCAACCGCACCACAGATGCCAATATCCAACCACAATTTACCTGCACCCTCTACCTAACACTTACACTACCCGCCCCGGGTATCCGTGATGGGGGTCCACTCTTCCCCCATCCACACCTTCGCACCATGCACACCACTCCGTACCACTTACTCCAACTTTCTCCACACACCTGTACTTGCACACCTGTGCTCTCACACCTGGTGCCACCGGCACCCTTCTCTCCCCAAGCGCATTCGCGCTGATCCACAACACTCACTACTCATACACTGCTCCACACACCTGTCCAGTTGCACACCTGTGCAATCACACCTGTTCAATCCTCACACACACAGCATCATCTCAGCTAACTACTCCCTTCTGAAACTTGCGCTTCCCAGTCGTCCCTTTAACTATTGCGCTCCCTCGTCATTATAATCCACACTAATCTACCTGCGTCCCCACTACAGGTATCAGTCACTAACTAACCTTAACGTTACCTACTGTCATCTTCGCTAGATCCCTACACACAATATCCTAACCCACCCGGGCTAGTTTTCACTGCCATACACCCCATAAACTATTGCTCCTTTGCCCCCCGCATGGGAAGGGTGGCAGATTTGCCATCCCACCCCATCGGGGGTCTCTCACTACCAATTTTGCACATCAAATTTCAACAAATTAAAAATTTGCCAATCATCTGCCAATCACTGTACCATTACCAATCATCACTCTGCCAATCCTTTGCCAATCATCAAATTTTACTTTTCTCTAATTTTGGGTCCAAAACACTAACCTCATCACCCAGTCGACTCACTAATACCTCTCGGTGCGCCAATTCCTGTCCAAAGCCCGGCTTCGTAAAGCCAAGCCATGAATGCTGGTTGTTCTGTGCCAGCGGCTGGGTGCGTCCCGCATTCGGTGCAGGGAAGGAGGTTTACCCGGGCCGAGATCCCACGCACCATCTCGGCACGGAGCCATCCAATGCCCCGATCTCGACCTGCCGGCACGTCTCACCAAAAAGTGGTCGCCATGACGACCCTTTCTATCGGGCTGCCAGCTCCGCCTAGTGGAGCCTGGACGCGGCCGTTCAAAGCGAGGCCCGGCACGCACCGAGGGCCTGCTTCGGCTAAAAGTCGCTCTAACCTCTAACCCGTGTAACGTCGATGCTTCACCTGGACGCTTACACCCCGCAGCCCGTTCCTTGCTCACACATCCAGCCGTGCCCATGCTCCTCGTACCTTTCCTTACACACCCAGGTACCCTCATTCCACTCACAGCCTTGGTCACACACCTGACCACCGAACACTTTGGCACACATTCGTTGCTCGCACACCTCACCAATACACCGCTTCGCACCCCCTCCTCGGTCACCTCCTCTGTGACAATCACAGGTGTGCCCTCATTCGCACACCCAACCATGTGCCTCACCACCAACTCCAGCGTGCATTCCCACTCACGCTCTACCATTCCAGGTGTGCATCCTTCCATCCCAGGTGTACATCCTCGCTCACCTGTCACAACCAACTCACTCTCCTTGTCACTCTCACTACTCTCACCTCCACTCGTGACAACGCACTCACCCTTACTCTTGACAGCACACTCTTTCCCCATGCACCTGTCCGTCACACACCTTTCTCGCGCACACTCTCCCGTTACACCCTCTGTAACACTCACCACAGGTGGACACTCTTCCTTACTTCTGACAGCGCACTCTTTCCTCATGCACCTGTCCGTCACACACCTTTCTCGCGCACACTCCTGCGCACACTCTCCCGTCACACCCTCTGTAACACTCACCACACCACGCTTCCATGTGCTCCCTCGCACACGCGCTACGACCGACTCACTCTCGCCAGCACACTCACTCCTTGGCACGCACTTTTTCCTCACACACCCCAGAGTCGGACTTTCTTGCACACCTCCATTTTCGCACACCAGACCTGTCGCACACTTCACCAACGGCCTCTCACGAACACCCGGGTCTATCTCGACCCCCAAGCCTCTTAAATCACCTGGCGCATCATACGCACGACCATATTGGTCACCACTTACACCGGGTCCTCTTCCTCTTCGCTCCTCCTCCATCACCTGCGAATCCCTCATCCGGTTAATGAGCACATCATCACGATCCAAACACAGACTTTGGACCAATTCTTTTATCTCCTCTTTTATCTCTTTCTTATCCCCTCTCCGTCGCTTCTTAATTTCGCTCATCCCTTCTTCCACTTCTTCTAATTTGTGCTTCACCTCTTTTATTCCCCGGTACGTCTCCTCAAGCTCATCCTCTAAGGCTACCTTGACCGTTTCCAGGTGCGTCCTCACCTGCCGGTCCTTCGTCTCCATTACCTCTATCACCTCGTCCAACCTCGTTGTCAGTCCCTCACGTACCATCTGACATTCCCTCTTCGTCGCTACCAAGTCATCTTTTAGTTCTTTCTGTGTCGCCTTTAAACCTCCTAATACCGCAGTGTTCCTTTGAACCTGCTCCACTAACTCCGTTTGTCCCACCGTCAGCTGCTCCACCTCCTGCGTCAGGTCCTCTATGCCCCCTTGCAATTTTACAGTCCCCTTTCTCACCTCTTTCTCCATGCGCTCCTTACAGTGCCTCACCTCCTCCGACCTCCTCACTCACTCCTCTTCTGATCTCCTCTCCCATCACTTGCATCTCCTGCCCAGATGCCACCCTCATCTGCTCCATTTCCTCCCTGTGAGCATCCAGTTTGGTTTCTACCCCCATTCTGACCCCCTCTATCTGCTGCTCCATTTGTTTAACTTCCCTTTCCGCTTGGTCCCTCATGTCCCTCAATTTGCCTTCCATACTGTTTTCTAACCCCTCTAACCCATTTTTCACTTCTTTTATCCCGTTGTCTAACCCCTCAAAATTATTGTCTAACTTCCCAAATTTCTTGTCTAACTCCTCAAAATTATTGTCTAACCCCTCACTGGTACCCCTCGCTTCGTCCCTCATTACCCCCATTTGCTCACTCTGAGCCCTCGCTTCGTCCCTTATTACCCCCATTTGGCCCTCCAATCGCTCACCCTGAGCATCCATCCGGTTCCCCAACCGCTCACCCAATCGCTCAATTTGGCTCCCCATACTCATCTGTACAGCTGCCTGTAGCTGCGCAATGAGGGCCTGTATGTCAATCGGCTGCATGTTAAAGCCCGTTGATACAGCGGGCTCGGCTACCGCGCGCTCTTGCGAGGCGCCATTTTGCGTGCCTGCTACCCTCGCTGTTTCGCTCTCCTCATGTCCCTCATGTCCCTCAATTTGGTCCTGGACCGACCCTGCTTCACTCTCCCCTACCGGACCCCAGCCGTCTTGATCCGCCATGGCGCGACTTTCAAAATTCGAGTTTCGTAACACAAATTCGAAATTTCGCCGTTATAATTTCGTCGAGCGCAGTAACCGCGGGACCGCGCTCCGGATCGATTTGGTCGAGCGCCGTACGCGCTCCGGCTCGATTTTCCCTCCCAAAATTTGGGCCTAACTAATTTAGTCCCGGGTCCGAATCTCACTCCTCGACACCAATTGTTACAGACGTGGCTTAGATGTTAGTTTACCGAGCGGTTTTGGTATGACCACGTCTGCACAAGTTACCGATTATACTCGACGTTGACGAAGCCGCGCCACGCTGGCTCAATAAGAAAAAGAAGACACCCGGCTGGGTTATAAAATGACGACACCAGGGATACGGTTCTCAAGACCTCCGGAGGAGATTATATTCGTTACGGAAGGTCAGATTACAGGGACGAGAGGTACAACATAGAAAGACAAGCACTTAGACACAATCTTATATTATTCCCCCACAGACGACAGGCAAACGGGACAACGGCTGACTCACACGGGGGTTGATGGAAAGGACAGGCGGGTAGCGATGGCTCCAGGTGCACCTGTGCTCAAAGGTTAGAATCGACCCGGTCCGGTCCAGAGATGCGGGAGGTTTCACAGCGCTCGGAGGGGACGTTCTTTCACAGGCGGGCCTTTCTCTCTCAGCGCTCGCAGGTCCTTCTTTCTCCAGCTCGGGGCGCATCTGTCTCACATCCGGCGCGGGGCCGCGTATATCCGGCGGGGAGTGACACGCCCTCGGCTCGTTAGCGCCGCCCCAGATGGAATCGGCACGTTGCTTCTCATTGGGTGCGTGCGGGGGGGTTTACCAGGCTCCGCCCTTGACGAGGAGCTGACAAGGAGCCCCTTCGTGGTAACCCCGTGGAGCGCGTGGTCAATGGCGCTAATCGAGCCGGTGTGAGGACGCATCCTCCCCCGCTCCGCCGCCATCTCCTCTGTTGTTGTTGTAATTGTTGGGGAAGAAGATGGAAGGAGGTATGGGAAAGGTCCTAAACTCACTACTGGTGCCATATAATCACATTCTGGTGCAACGAAGAGTCATAATTAATGGAGACGAGGCCTTAACTGACATAGACTAAGAATAACTAGGAAGATGTCCGAAAGTTGTCTACGTGTGGTGCGGTGGACCTGGGCACGACATTTAATGGGGGAATAAGGGGAAGGTCGGCTCTACTGATTGTTATTTACATGCAATGGGACTAGGGAATGGGGGATTGGGGAAAGTTGGGGAGTATTGGAGAAAATAGGGGAATATTTACAAGCGGATATGGAGGCCAAATTCCATATTCGCAACAATATATATATATATATATATATATATATATATATATATATATATATATATATATAGTTGCAGATCTCCCGAAGCCCGTTCCCGTTATAAGGGGGGGATTAAACCCCTTTTTTCCCGCTGGGTCTTCGGGTCCACGAGGCCGAATCGCCACTTCCGGAGCAAACGTGAAAAAGTGTATCGGGACAACTTCACACGTACCTTTAACCCACGCTGCCACGAAAGCGGGGACCGAACCTCACACAAGCCACGCTTAATCGAGTACGCACGAGTGGTATGCGTATCACGTGACTCATGCTGTTACTTTTATGGAACCCGATTCGAGCGGTTCTATTCATACCATGCGAAGCCAATTGATGGAAGGGACAGGACGGTCAAATCAGAGGAAGAACACAATTTATTATTACTGTACAATGATCAAGAAAAAGGAAAGGGGACACAGAGCAGATGCTTAACAATGTTAACTAATATGCCAGACAAAGGGCCCACTCACTCACACGGGGAAAAGAAGAGAAGAAGTTCGCGCACCACGCGCGCTCTGCCATCGGTCGCCCCGGAGCAGCTCGCCCGGCGTGGCTCTCGGCATGTTCATGGCACATATGCAGGTGAAGGCAAGCAGGAGGATATCGCACGTCTGTGGCCTGGCACGGGTCGTCCTCTCGAGCGCGCGATTAATACAGCGCAGAGCGCAGGGCACGAGGCACGGGGAAAGTTCATGTACAATCTCGATCACCGCAATTCAATGCCTCGTTCCGCGGCGCCTACTCGTGCGTGCTCAAGCTCAACCCAACTCCAATCACTCTCACAGAGGCTTGAACCCGTCTCACAGGGAACTGTAACTCAGCACTTGAACT